>NC_132879.1:17476965-17838632 GCF_030463535.1 Salminus brasiliensis
ATCACCTCCTTCCTGGGTCACAATGGAGCAGGGAAAACTACTACCATGTAAGCACCTGGCAAATAAGTGTCAAATAAATATAAATATGTATTTTTATCACCGAATACACTAATATAGAACAATAATTCATTAAATAACCTCCCATGTAATGTTTACTCTTTGCTTTAGGTCCATTCTGACTGGTCTGTTTCCTCCAACCTCTGGCACGGCATACATAATGGGCAAAGACATCCGGTCAGAGCTGAGTGCCATCCGGCAGAGTTTGGGAGTGTGCCCTCAGCACAATGTCCTCTTCAGCATGTAAGTGCTCTACATATTCCAGACCTTTCTTTCGCATTGGCTACATTTGATCATACCTGAAAGCTGCGTTTTGACAAGTAAAGTGCTTCTGTAAGTGCTTTCACTTACTGATGTCTGAAGCATTTCTAGAAAAAAAGGCTTTTACTAACCTTTTCAGACCTATAAAACATAATGATCTTCACTGAATCACATCTGAAAGTTCAGGGTCTGGTGTGATTCTGTTTAGGATGAATCTTTGGTCTCATTCATATGCGGTGTCTTTAGGTTGACAGTAGAGGAGCATGTTTGGTTCTACGCACGTCTCAAAGGCCTTTCTGAAGAAGAGGTAAAGGCTGAGATAGACCAGATATTGTATGATACTGGACTTCCACACAAACGCACGTCCAGGACATGTGAGCTCTCTGGTGAGTTGAATGGACTTTGCAGTTGATCAAATAAGCTCTGATGAGTTTGGCATCAGCCTACATGTTAAGTATTAATTATGTTTGCCTTGTAAAGGTGGCATGCAGAGGAAGCTTTCAGTGGCCCTTGCTTTTGTTGGAGGATCAAAGGTCGTCATTCTGGATGAACCAACTGCTGGTGTGGACCCATATGCCCGCAGGGGCATCTGGGACCTCTTGCTGAAGTACCGTGCAGGTATAGCATAATGTTTGCCTTTATACTTTAGGCTTCCTAATCGACACAGAGGTTCTTACAGTTTAAGTGAAAAACTCAGTAGGTCCAAAGCTGCTCTAAATTAAACACTAAATCTCTGGGTCCTTCTGTAGGTCGCACTATCATCCTTTCCACTCATCACATGGATGAAGCAGACATCTTGGGTGATCGCATTGCCATCATCTCTCATGGAAAGCTGTGCTGTGTGGGCTCCTCCCTCTTCCTGAAGACCCATCTGGGAACTGGATACTACCTCACATTGGTTAAGAGAGAACCAGAAGCTTCACTCAGCTCTTGCAGGAACTCCAGCAGCACTGTGTCGTTTGTCAAAAAGGTGAGATGTGGCTCCCGTCACTGAATGCTTTGTGTGCTTCTGATGGTTTTAAAGGAAACGTCATGGTTTAAAATTTAACTTAATGAATGATGTATTTTAGGATGATGAAGCCTCAGAGAGCAGTTCGGATGCTGGTCTGGGCAGTGATCATGAGAGTGATGCTGCCACAGCTATTGGTAAGCTTTCAACCATTTTAGCTTTGATCTGAGATCAGGTTTTACAGATACATGCACTTTTATTGTCTTCACTTCACAAATAATACTAACATCTAACACATCTACACTCTCAATCCTGGTTTTAATCTCCCTACTAACCCACTGTGTACCTGGTTCTGAATGTACCTGCAGGCTCTTCATGGACTGACTCACCTATTGTTCCTGCAGACATCTCTCTAATCTCAGGTCTCATCCTCAAGCACGTCCCCAACGCACGCATGGTGGAGGACTTGGGCCATGAAATCACCTACATCTTGCCCTACGAATCTGCTAAAGATGGAGCCTTTGTTGAACTCTTTCATGATATGGATGATCACCTTGCTGATTTAGGCATTTCTAGCTATGGTGTTTCTGACACCACTCTTGAAGAGGTACACTACTGCTTTCAGTGCTTTTAATTTGCAAATGGCAAGGTGATTGTTCCTTCCCTTTGCATCACCATCTTGTTTTTGTGATGTTTTTTTTAGATTTTCCTGAAAGTGGCAGAGGACAGTGGGGTTGATACTGAAATTATGTCAGGTAATATTTACATCAATACATTTATCACAATAACTCAAGAGCAATGAGAATATCTTGTCTAATGCACATTTGTATCCGCACAGATGGTACTCTCCCTATACGCCGACGCAGACGACATGCTTTCGGAGCTGACCACCAGAGCTGCCTTAAACCGTTGACTGAGGATGACAGATATGATGGCAATGAATCAGAAGCTGACCCAGGTAAAAGCTTTGACCAATAAGCTAATTCTCTTACACTCACTGAAAGAATATTCCTTTATAGCCTTTGCAGCAACCAAGTAGCTCAATTGACTGTTTAAAAACAGCTCTCTTAATTAGCTTTCTGTGTATTTTAACTCTCCAGAGTCCAGGGAGACAGATTACTTGAGTGGTTCAGATGGAAAAGGCTCATACCAGATTCAGGGTTGGAGCTTGAAGAGACAGCAGTTTGTGGCCTTGCTGTGGAAGAGATTCCTGTATGCCCGTCGTTCAAGGAAAGGCTTCTTTGCACAGGTATGAAGTGAATTAAGTGTTCTCTAAGTTGTCTAAAAAAAGAACAGTTAGACTTGATTCTTAGAAAGAATGGTACTAAATACTGAATACTATCGTACAGTTCAGCATGAGGCATAGATTGAGATCTTAACTAAACTGCAATCTAATGGCAAATGTAAGCAGTGTCTAATTACACCTCTGTTTTGCAGATTGTTCTGCCTGCTGTATTTGTGTGCATTGCTCTGGTCTTCAGTCTTATTGTACCCCCCTTTGGAAAATACCCCAGCCTTGCCCTTCAACCTTGGATGTATGAGGATCAGGTCACTTTTATTAGGTACTTTTCTAACCTTATATTTTCTTTGTAAGTATAGAATTTAATGTTGATTTCAGTTATTGTCCCACAGTGCTTATATCAAGTAATATATTTTAATATTTCTAAAATTTTAGAATTTATGTTTTGCCAAAGAAATGGAATCTCATGGCTCCTCATACTCAGCGCTTTTTGTTTGCTTTTCCTAACAGCGATGATGCGCCTGAAGATGTCAGCACACAAAAATTACTTGCTGCTTTAATGGAAGGCCCTGGCTTTGGAACACGTTGCATGGAAGGAGAGCCAATACCGTGAGTGAATCATAATATCAAGCACAAGTAATCATAATGAAACCCAGTTATCTACACATAACGCGGAATACTATTCTAATCTTACTTTGTGTGACTATGCTTGCAGTGATGCTCAATGCACTATGGGCGATGATGACTGGTCCATACCTGAGGTTCCAGAGAGTGTGCTGGAGGTATTCAGGGCACAAAACTGGACCATGGAGAATCCCTCCCCAGCATGTGAGTGCAGCTGTGATGGCAAGAAGAAAATGCTCCCAGAATGCCCTGTCAGCGCTGGAGGACTGCCACCTCCACAGATAAAGATCAGCGAGAGGGACACCCTCCAAAATCTGACTGGAAGAAACATCTCTGATTACCTTGTGAAGACATACGCTCAGATTATTGGCAAAAGTTTGAAGAACAAGGTCTGGGTGAATGAGTTTAGATATGGAGGTTTCTCACTGGGTGCTAGAAGTACTCAGGTGCTTCCACCTGCTGAGGAGATTGATGATGCCATTGCTCGAGTAAGGGAAATATTCAACCTGGAAAAGGTAAGCTAATTATTATTATTCTCACAATATTTTTAGTATCCCGACATTGAGTAGCATGACTAATGTTTTTATTTTGTATGTCCAGAACTCAGGGACAGCAGCTGATCGCTTCTTAAAGAGCCTCTCTGCTTTCATCAATGGCCTGGACACCAAAAATAATGTGAAGGTAAGTTGATGTTAGCATTAAAGCCAGGCAAGGCATATGTATTTATGTAGCACATTTCATACACAACTCACAAAAAAGGCTTCATTAAAATAAAAGAACGAGATTTTATTAAAATACATGTCAATATAATTAAGAAGAAGAATAAATAGTAAAATGCTGAAAAGCTGCAACATGCAGTTACTTAAGAAGTTTAAGAGTCACAGGATAACAGATGCTTGCAGTCTGTATTTAAAAATAGCTACGGCCTGTGCATATCTAAGTGTGTGGGAGTTTCAGCTGATTGCAGTACAGTGGCTGAAAACTTAGACCATTCTGTCTGACTGGACCGTGGACAGTGTAAGGACCTCAGTATATGAGTGACGTGTTCAGTCCACTTCGTCATGGTTAATATACTGGCAGACACATTTAGAAGAAGCTGTAGTTGTCCATCAACGTAGGCTCGTCTAAGCCAGTGTTTTCCATAGTGCTGAAGAGAGTGCAGGTGTTAGTGGTGCTTTTATTTGTAGTAATCATCCTTTAGATTGTTAATAGCTGCAGCATTTCTGAGATGGGGTTTAACATGGTTTTTGTAGAAGGTCTGGTGCACAGGACATTTCACCTACTGTTGATTGCTTGCATTGGTATATATATCTAAGAAATGCTGCTCCACCACCTGGAGATGGATGTCTGATGATATGAAAAGTTAGAGGGGTCTGATTTAATGAGAATCTTTGTTCTATTATTGCTGTTTAACATTAACATTAAACATTAAATCTAGGTTAAATCAGTAAAATCATTGACTTATTGATCTACTATTGATCTACTGAGAAGAGCTAGCTTTGTAATTCTAGTGGTGGGCCTAAGGCTGTTTGAGGCTAAACATTTAGACTGTCGCCCTACCTTTCAAAACAGAGATTGAAAATTGAATCCCCCCAAAAAAATTAAATCCTAGCTTGTACTGCCAGTGTGTTTAGATTTTGCTCTTTGTGTCACATGGATTCTTTATTTTTTTATTGCATCTATCAGAGCACTGCATATTGTGCATTGATGTTAATAATTAATGAATGTTTACTTTTTTCAGATCTGGTTCAATAACAAAGGCTGGCATAGTATTGGAGCATTCCTCAACGTGATGAACAATGGTATCCTACGTGCCAACCTGCCCCCAGAAAAGGATCCAAGTAAATATGGCATAACAGCCTTCAACCACCCTTTGAACCTTACCAAAGAGCAGCTCTCCCAAGTTGCACTGTAAGTACAGTAGCTCTGCAGATTGATGACATTATTGTGAACTACAGTTTCTCTTATCAGACATTTAAATTGCCTTCTAATCATTGACAACAAATTTCCAAACTGTTTCAGGGTGACCACTTCAGTGGATGTGCTGGTGTCCATCTGTGTGATTTTCGCGATGTCCTTCGTTCCTGCCAGCTTTGTAGTCTTCCTTATCCAAGAACGTGTGAACAAGGCCAAGCACATGCAGTTCATCAGTGGTGTACAGCCATTCCTGTACTGGCTGGCCAACTTTATCTGGGATATGGTATGCATCAGTTGTGTCTAATTTGATTTTAGCTTTCTATTTTAAATCTTTTCTTACCGTCTGCCTCTTCGAGCATGTTCTGAATACTCTCTTTCTGTGTTACAGTGCAATTATGTCGTACCAGCAACCTTGGTCATCATCATCTTTGTGTGCTTTCAACAAAAAGCCTATGTGTCTGCAACCAACCTTCCTGTGCTGGCTCTGTTGTTGCTTTTGTATGGGTAAGTGGGTCCAGCTCCAGCTCTTCTGAGGCAGCCACTGATTATTTTGCAATAAACAACCCCGATCAGACACACACACACGTTATATAGTAAATGCTCTCTTGTCTTTACAGATGGTCCATCACACCTCTGATGTACCCAGCCTCATTCCTATTCAAAATCCCCAGCACTGCTTATGTTGTCCTCACCAGTGTCAACATCCTAATCGGCATCAATGGGAGTGTGTCCACTTTTGTAATGGAGTTGTTTGGCAACAATGTAAGTATCCTTCTCCTCATTTCTTCTACAGTTAAGTGTGAAATGCCACACATTTTCACAGTTTTACCAGAGAACAATGTAGTCTGGTCAGACAAACAACAAGGGAAACATCTGAATGATGGATGTTTCTTAAGGTTGGTTGGTAATTTTGGGCCACATGCCCTATAAACATGATATGAGGCTTTCTCACATTTGACATTATGGATCTATCTAGAAACATAATGACCTTTCCTCTTGTTCCCTGTCCAGGAGATTGGTGGCATCAATGACATTCTGAAGAATGTGCTCTTAATCTTCCCTCACTTTTGTCTGGGAAGAGGTTTGATCGATATGGTGAAGAACCAGGCCATGGCTGATGCTCTGGAGCGGTTTGGTAAGAATAGTTTGTTAATTTCATATTTCATTAAGATTTCATTCATAAACTGAAATCAAGTGATGTGTCATGTCATGTATGAAATGTATGAGCACAGAGTGCACATTTTGCAAATGTATTTCTCAGATTGCCACTTTTATATTTGTGTGCAGGTGAGAATCGCTTCCGGTCACCTCTAGAGTGGGACATGGTGGGCAAGAATCTCTTCGCCATGGCAGTAGAGGGAGTGGTCTTTTTCATCATCACCGTCCTCATCCAGTACCGCTTCTTCTTTAAACCCAAGTAAGCAGCCTTTTTATTCAATGGGGTATTAGCATCTTGCTATGGAAAAGTTTAATGTCAGAGGGTCATTTGATTGACTCTGTGTGTCACGTTGGCTTTACAGGTCTCTGAGGGCAAAGCTGAGCCCCATTGGAGAGGAGGATGAGGATGTGGCCAGGGAGAGACATAGGATTGTTGGTGGAGCAGGACAAGGAGACATCCTGGAGCTCAGGGAGCTCACCAAGGTCTGAAATATTTCTTTAGCATTTCTCATTAACCCTTAGAAGTCCAGCGTTATTATTGTCACTTTGGTATACTTTTGTGACTTCTTGGATGGTGCCTTAATCATGATGTTGTTGTGCTGCAGGTGTATAAGAGGAAACAGAAGCCTGCTGTCGATCGACTTTGCGTGGGCATTCCTCCGGGCGAGGTGAGACACACACAGACAAACGCACACTTCTCCCACACATCACAGCTTACACATCAAACATGTCTTAACAAACCACACCACAAACTTGACCTTTGTCTTCCTCCAGTGCTTTGGTCTGCTTGGTGTGAATGGAGCTGGAAAGACGAGTACGTTCAAAATGCTCACAGGAGATTCTGTAGTCACCAGTGGAGAGGCTTTCCTAGCTAGAAAGAGGTAAGACAAATACATTTATTTAAACAGCTTACTACATTTTTATTTACTTGTGTTTGATCATCAGCAGCCGTAGTCCGAGAGAGAACAATTGGCCTTGCTCTCTTAGGGGTGGGTTGATGGCACTTCCTCCTCACATCATTCCTTACATTCTTTAATATTGGTCAGCACAGACATCTGTTAGCTGTTGTATTGGAGCTGTTGCTCTGGTGCTTTCCTTGCATTTCACATGAATCGGAGGAAACATGTGCTAGTCTTTACTTCCTAGTGTTGGGGGCATTGCTAGTGATATAGGGAACTTTACACAAATGGATACAATTAGTTGTGTTTGATAAATTGTACTGTCATAAGAAAACATTGTAATATAGTTTGTTGGTTTATTTTTTGCACCATTTGAGACCTCCAGCTGCTGTTTGCATTGTGTTAACATTTCCTGATGAATAGACTAATATATAATGGTGCAGAATCACTTTGCAGAATAAAAAAATATGAATGTACATTACAGTCAAAACATTTATCCCCTTCGTTACCACTTACGATGTTTTCTTACAACATTGCTGAAATCTACTATATATAGACTATTTCAGACTAATCATGAATAAATTTTTCTGGATTTGTTGTTCTCAGTATACTCAGGGAAATAGATCAGGTTCACCAGAACATGGGCTACTGTCCTCAGTTTGATGCCATCAATGACCTGCTGACGGGCAGAGAGCATCTGGAGTTTTACGCCATCCTGCGCGGGGTCCCTGAGAGGGAAGTGTGTGAGGTGAGTGGGGAGAAGGGGCATGCAGTGCAGAGCAATGCTTTTTATTTGTGGTCATCTTCAGAGTCTAGCTAAAGTACCTTTACTCTCTTCAAGTAAATTCTCCCCAGTAATCATACTGCAGTTGCATCGAATGTACCCTGGATGTTTTTTTTCTGGACCTTTTACTTTGTGCACACACTATTAATGACTGTAGACATACAAGCATAAATGAGATCCTGCTTATGTAGGTTTCTTTTCAGGTTTTCATTTTCTGTGACACACAAGTGCTAACTGTGTCCCCCTTGTGGAGAATCTACAGCCTACTACACATGATTGAATACATGAAATAAAAGACAGGCCCATGCAAATAAAAAAAACTTTGGAGGCTAATGAAAGTTAGCTGTGTCTGCAGGGACTGAGAGTTTGTGTGTGTGTTTCTGGCAGGTGGCTGAATGGGGCATTCGAAAACTGGGCCTGGTAAAGTACTCCGACAAAGCGGCCGGAAGCTACAGTGGGGGCAACATGCGCAAACTCTCCACTGCCATGGCTCTCATAGGAGGACCCCCAGTGGTGTTTCTGGTATGTACACACACAGATGCACACACACAGACACACACACACACACACACACATTTCCCCATTGCTTACACAATCAGCTCATGCTATTTCCTCACTCTAGGTGATCATGCGCTCCGTGAAGCACTTAACAACAAAAACAATGCAGGCCTGATTCCTGTGACTGTTGTTTAGTTGTTCTCTCGACAGGGATTCCAGTGCTGTTGTATAAGCGGAGTTAGATTAAAACACCCCACTGACCTTCTTTGACCAAATGAGGCTGAACGCTTTGCACTGTTGCATATTTGTTTCTAGTTTGGCCTAGTTGTAATCTGTTTACACTGTGCAATAGCTACACTATAAGCTTTAATAAAGAATAGCAAAGACCTTTATTTTGATGGTCCGCTGTAGAAGCGTTGATAATGATCACCTTGTCCCTAAATTACATTCAACTAACATCTGATCTTAATGTTGAATGTCACTGTTTCACCAGGTACTTTGCCATGAACTGAAGTAGAAACACTTTTGTAGAAGCCATAGAGGCCTATCAAGATAAAGTGCAACAAATATGTTTAGTGTACAGCAAGCTAAAGAGAAGCAGTTTTCAGTTGACTTTGTGGACTAACATAAGGATGGCTATGCCGTTTATCACAGGACGAGCCCACCACTGGTATGGACCCCAAAGCACGCCGTGCTCTGTGGAACTGCATCCACAGTGTCATCAAAGAGGGCCGCTCTGTGGTGCTCACTTCACACAGGTAAGACCTACTGAGTGGATTAATGGTAAATGGTAGCTTACCAGCAAAAAACTATTTATGGCTGTGTGGTACCAGATTGTTTGGGGTAGCAACGCAGTCCATATAATCAAGCAGTTATGGGCAAGAAGCTTTAGATAATGTTCACGGCAACAAATCAGAATGGGGGAAACAGCATGTTGTGAGTATTGGTGACAGGTAGCCCAGGTTAAGTGTTTCTATGACTGCTGGTCTCCTGGGATTTTCAGCACTACTGTCTTTAGAATTTACTCAGAATGGTGCAAGACACACCAACAGTTTGTTACTGAGAGATGTTAATGGAGAGATAGACTGGTTCGAGCTGACAGAAAGGCTACAGTAACTCAGATAACCTATTTGTACAACTGTGGTGAGAGGAATGCACAATGAACAATAAGTCCAGTGTTGAGATGGATGGACTACAACAGCAGAAGAGCACGTCAGGTTCCACTTCTGTCAGCCAAGAACAGAAAGCTGAGGCTGCAGTCTCGTCTCAGACAAGTGTCAGGAACATGACATGACAGTGAATTCAGTGTTAACAGAAACAGCCTCATGAATTCATGCCACTAAGGATTTGAAGCTGTTTTGAGAACAGCAGGAAGCTGGATTTACAGATTTATTTTTTACAGATGGATTTTCACGATTTGGAATTCATGACTTACCTTTTATATCAGCCAATAATATCAATAGCAGTATTTAATTGTCTAGTCACAGGAGATTAAATATACAACTTACAACATTTTTTAAATGACTGAAACTGAGAAATACTATAATATGCTACACACCGTGTCTACATATCTTAATAGCATTTTACCAATAGAGGGCATAAATTCCCCTTTATCAATCCCTGTATTTTACTCTCCCACTTGTGTGGTAACCATTACTTTGTTATTCCACAGCATGGAGGAGTGTGAAGCCCTGTGTACAAGGATGGCCATCATGGTCAATGGCAGATTCCGCTGTCTGGGCAGCGTCCAACATCTGAAAAACAGGTGAGATTACCTTACAGCTCTCAAACTGCACTTACGTCACAGCCATTTGTACCTTATCTGGCACGTAAAAGCAAGTTCATATCACAATGCAGTCATTTAGTAGCTGTCATTTTCATGTAGCATGTCAGTTTGTAGAAATTTCTTTCTCTAATACACAGCTTTCTTTCTGTGTGTGTTCATTGCACAGGTTTGGTGATGGATACACCATCATTCTGAGGGTGGCAGGCCCTGACCCAGACCTGCAGCCTGTGATGAAGTTTATTGAGAGTGAACTGCCTGGCAGCACCCTGAAGGAGAAGCACAGGAACATGCTGCAGTATCAGCTGCCCTCATCCCTCTCCTCCCTCGCTCACATCTTCAGCATCCTCGCCAAACACAAAGAATTCCTCAGAATAGAGGACTACTCCGTCTCACAAACCACACTGGACCAGGTCAGAATACTGAATTTACCGGGGAATCCACAGAGGTTTAAAAAATTAGCGTAATTCATTCAATGAAATGTTAACAAAGTCAATCACAATGTTCTGTTGGTTATAAAATAATGTCTCAGACATCAGGCAATTTATAACAATTTTACATAAATGTGAGGTAGAGGGACAGAATGCAACCAATCTGGTTTCTATCACCACCATTGGTAACAGTTCTGATTAAGTATGTTTCACTAGAACAGCACATTTTACATGAATCTTTCGTTTACATCATCAGTTTCATCCAAAATAGCAAAAATATTTATGTAATTCTGCAGGTTGATCCTTTAAATATAATAAACAGAATGGTAGGTATAGTCTAGTAAAACTGACTTTAAATTGACCTAAATTCGACTGATATGATTAACATGATCCAGTTCAGTATGAGTTTATATGCATTGAAGTCACTGGCCTGACTATTACTATTGCATTTTTTGTTATTTATAGATCCCCCAGAGTTATGCTGGGGTCTTTACCTTTATAGACCAGTGTTTCTCAGCCCTGGTCCTGGTGGCACCCTGCCCTGCGCATTTTAGTGGACTATCAGTTTTAACAAACTCCCTTTCTAATTAGTTGAATCAGGTGTGTTGGGAGCAGGGAATGCACTAAAAGGTGCCTCCAGTACTAGGGTTGAGAATCACTGATATAGACAACATCTAAAACACTTTTGACAATAATTATTACTCTGTTGTCTCTGTTTACATTATACTAACTAATATTCCCTCTTTTGTAGGTGTTCGTTAACTTTGCCAAGGACCAAAGTGACGATCATTCTGACAGCTCCATACGACGTAAAGAGGCAGCGGTGGACATTCCTCTACTCAGCTTGCCAGCTCCATTAAAGAAAGAGGAGAAACACAAGGAGAGCTTTGTTTGACTAAAAGACTTTCAAACTCTAGGAGTGAATTGGAGCCAGTGAAATTCACAAATTTCACATTGCCGTTCTTGTCTTTCTGCTGCAGTCTGCTAATTAATTTGCCCAGCCAGCCGGATAAGGCCTGCAGGCACAGTATGCTGGGGCAGACACAGTAGCTGAGAAACTCAATGCAAGTCAATGCAAAAAAGATAAAGTGTCCACTCGGGATCTGCCGTGGAGCCTGGATTGCCATGCTAATCCCACATGAGAGTGTGAGAGTGAAACTTGAACAACTGCCATAATTTTGTTCTCGTACGGACTGCGCAAAGAAAGTGTGTGTGCAGTTTTTTGTTTTTGTAGTTGACGGATCTTTCAAGTATGTTCTGTAATTTTGGATTGGTGACTGCATATGACAGATAAAAATTCAGGGTCAGTTTCTTTTTATTTGTACTAGAAATGACTTTATGAAGAATCACAATAATTTTGTTTTTGCATTGCCAAGGGCTACACTGCAGAAAATTCACTGTTCGATTGATTCTCTTTTAATATGTGCCTTTATTTATGAACAAATCATTGTTTTACAATTTCTTTTTTGAAAAGTCCAGTGGGGCATTATTTCCTGAGATATTTTTGCAAACAGTGCCTGACTTTTAATACTGTAATCTGAGAGAAGCAGGAGAAGTGTTCATTGTGGAGTTAGAAAAGTACTGTACAGAGATTTAGTGTTTTATTTAGAGGGGAGATAAATTTCTCCCAGTCACAACACGTAACATATACCTCAGCAGATACAGGAGCCCTGACATTTCAGCATTTCGAAGGACATTTGAGAAGAATCTCCTTGCGTAAGAGCATGACTTCAGGTGTCATGGCCTTCGTGGAAGGGTTTTGGATACCAATAATCCAACAGGCCTTATAGCCTCACGTAAACCTTCAAAGCCAAGCTAATCCTTTGTAGTACATGGTTAAGTACAGAGATGGTGAGTTGTCCACAGAGTCAGGAGCCTAAACTATCTGGTCAGTCTTAAAGACAATCAGTGTTATGAATCCAGTGTACTGTGCTTTACTCAGCGAAGCACAGCCGTTTCCTTCTAAACTACGCCATGATCTGTCAGTATTCTGGAGCAGAGCTTTTCACTGGTCTCAGAGGGAGGATGCCTGTAGGGTCTGTCCTCTCAGTCCTAGCACTTTACTGGCTGTTTTAATTGGAAAGTTGTTTATCCGTTTGCACTGGATTTTCCACAGTAAAAAAAAAAAAACATTCCACATTTTTTTCATTTGTTTTGTTGTATCCTTCTTTTTTTCTCAATGAAACTGAAAAAACTCTTACCTTAGTGATATGCCTTATTTAATACCTGTTTACATTTCAGATGAATGGCTGTGGAACATCTGTTACTCACCCTGTACAATACTTACACAATAAAATATGTCAAATCTACAAGACAAATGTGGGTTTTTATGATGTCATCCACGGGATTCATCTTGTCTGTTACCTTTCTTGGTGCTCATTTCACAGTATTTTCTTGATCAATATCGTAACGCAATCAAATGCTAAAAATAATAATAATTCACTAAATTGACACATTGTATCCTGTTGGCTCATGTCCATTGTGATATTACACAAGATTCATCACATCAGTTAAAAGATAAAATTCCTGTTTTGTTCCCATAATCTTCAATTAATGTGTCATTAGGGACTCTTCCAGCTACGCTTTCAAAGGACAAAGAAAATGTTCTTATAGTATGTTAGAGCAAATCGAATGCTGTAAGATATCTTTCATGTGTTTTATGTAACAGATATTAACAGCTATCAGCACCTAATATTGTGTAGGTCCCTCATTATGCCACCAACAGTTCTAACCTCTTCTAGGCATGGGCTCCATAAGACAAAGCCAATGCATGACCTTTAATAATTCACTTAATATCTACATCCCACTACTTAATGTAATAATTTTTATTATCTCTATAATCAACCAGATAATCAATGTTATTCACCTCACCCATCAGTGTTTTTAAAGTTATGGCTGATCTGTGTACCCCTGTAAGTAGCTGTTTTGGAGCAACTATTTAAAAAATTGCTGCTGCTGTTTACCATTTCTAACAACTGATTGAATCCTGGATAGACTACCACTCGTATAAAAACTCTCAGCTAGGTCAGAGATCTTACTTGAGCTGTGTCAGGGTCTGGGCGAAAATGGTCATTTTTACTCTGAAACTTCTACTTGAACAGATTCATTTATGGGCTGTAGATCTTCAGATCATACACTTCCTGATATTACTCACTTAGATTTAACCTTAAAATAAAATAATAATAATAAAAAAAAAACACTCTTGAAATAATTGCATTTTTATTTTGAATGAATATATAATCATATCTTTAAGCCTGATTAGCGCATTAGAACAATAGAACATGGATGTAAAGGACTGCGACTCTTCGTAAACATGCCTGCTGTTAGTGTACAGAAAGGCTTGAGGTAACTGTTAAAGGAGTAACATGTCTGCCAATACTAATGCCCAAGTGCCATCAGTGAATATAACAGGTGCATAGCTGGTCAAATATAAGAAACTGACAATACTCAGAGTCTACATTCATAAAAGGCTACAGGCATTTTTGGTGGAAACCTACAAACAAAAATATATTAATAAAAAAAGCTGCAATCTTGTTCAAAGCCCTTTAGACACCAACGACCAACGATCTTTCACCACCTGAACATGCTTCACTCTTCACTATGCTTCACATTAGCAAACTACATGCAGAAGTTAGAGATCTCTTAGTTCGAAGCACATCTCGGAATAAGCCTGCCACGCATATACATTCTACCAATGAAAGAGCTCATCACAGATCAGCAGAGGAACGGAGTAAGGTGCTCAGGTTCATCCATTGTCTCAGCATGTAGTACTACAGGTTTACTTGAGGGGTGAATAAGCGCAGGGGAACAGGAGCTTGTTTTCCTGAGATTCCAGGTAGGACACACTCTGTCGCACTGTAGAGATAACACAAGGACACAGATATGAGAAAAAGGATAAGGACAGTTGTTGAAATACATAGCATGACCGAAGTCTGGTTACACTAACACTTCTATTCACAGTCCGAGTTGTACCAAGAACTCTCAGACAGTCCAGAGTGACTGAATTTGGAGAAAGCACTTGTTCTATTAGTTGTGTTGAGCTATTTAAACTGGTCCTGTTTTATTGGTTCATTGCAGCCAATCAATGAAGGATTGTCACTTTGCAGTAGGGTTTTTGTAAATTATGAAAGCAAGTGTATGTACAGCTGCTGCAACCAACCTCTGAAGTTCAAAACATACAACATTACATACTGGTTTAATTTTAATATTGGTTCAAATATCTTTGTCAATTGTTCAAATAAATAAAATGCTAGTACTAAATGTGATGTCCTCATCATGTATCCCTAAGAATTTAATAGAGACTGACAGAGAATTCATTTAACTTATTATGCTCACAGCTGAAAGGTCAGGACAGGCAGAATGAGATGTTGGACAGGGAGGATTTACCTGCAGCCACCACTCTGGGGTCACTGTGAGCTGTGTGTCTTACAGCAGCCCGATGGTCTGCACTCTCATGCCACCACAGAACATGTACTGCAGCACAGAGTTAAAGAACATCACTTAACAAGACACCACACCCAATTTTAGAACCATTCATTCAGAAGCAACCTGTCAATGATATTTAATTGACACAGATTTGTTCTAATGGTACATTTTAAATGGACATTTAAAAGTGAAGTAGGCAATAGCTTGGTATCACAGATACCCTACAATTATTTAAAAGGTCCTCTTTCCTTAAAATAAAAACAACAAAATCTAAAACCACACAGTACCATAGACTTAAAGGTGTTTTACTAGGTTTTTTTTTACAAGGCGATTTGATATAGACCTTATAGATCATATAATGCCTAAAACTAGATAAAAAGAACCCAATTAAACAAATAACACATACATGTAGATTTTACATTTATTTATTTAGCAAAATGATCCAACATTAAATATCGATGTTAAAAAAAAGTGTGACCTTCTAGGAAAATGAGTCAGGCATTTCCAGAGGATAGCAGTTAGTCACTTACGAGTTTATCAGACCCTCCTTTGTTTCAAGGACATAACTTGTGTTTTCTATCTTAAAGTCTGATCAGCACACAGATTTCATGTACCATACCTCAAACTCATGAGATTCCTGAGGACCTTTATCATAGCTTACTAGGCAAGGATAAGTTAAGAAAATATTACTAAATAGTTTGGCCTCCCCAGTCCACTGTGAGGTGGAAGATCTACATGTGGAGTAAACTTAGCCAGACTGTTAGGAGTGGGTGTCCAGCAAAAATCACTCCAAGGGTAATTACAGAAAGACACAAAGAACCATTTACTGGCCTTCATTGTTAAGTCTACCATCAGGCTGAACAAGACAGGACGAGAACAGTGTGCACGGCAGGAGAAAGCAACTACTCTCTGAAAAGAATGCTGTTGCGCAACACTGAAATGTGCTCAGTACTAAACACTACATTCCAATATAAGAACTTTATCCCAACTGTGAAGCATGAAGGTGGGAGTATTATGGTTGTAATATCTCAGTATATCTCATTATCTGTTTGTCAACTGAAGTTTAACCCTTATTGAATTACCGGTAAATTTCCATGGGACCTTTAGCAATATTCCAAAATGTAAACTTTCCATGGGAATTTTGCAAACTTGGAAATTAGTAGGAAATATTGGATAATTTAAAGGAACTATATTATACACTATCATCAATGTACTGTTGTTTTTTTGTCAACAGCAAACATGAAGGCATATCGATACAAATAAATGTACCATGGGAATAAACAGGTAATTATGGAAATTAACAGGAATGAATGGGAATAAAATGGGACTATTTTAAGCTAAAGGTGAGAAATTTACATTTAGTCGATAAACATATATACTGAATCATAATCTTGGCTAAAATAATTAGATATGATACCAAAATAGTTAAGTAGCAAAGCTGCTCCTCAATCCCAGGCACATTGCCCATTACACACTACAGGGCTACTGAGAGCACAGCTCCTGCATGCACTGTTCATTCCTCCATCACATGTACAGCATATGTCCAGATTATTTCTAGAAACCTGACACTGACCACTAGCTTGTGGGAAAATACCTTTTTCGATTTCATGTTAATTAAATTACCAGAACCAGAAATGTACAATATCAGCACTGCTCAAGAGGGTCACCGGTTACTAAAAACAAGGGTTAACATAGTATTCCTGACAAGATATATAATGTTGGATAGTTAAGGCCAAACATGTTCAGAAATACAAATCAAAACAAATTGTAAAGGTTTCAGCCAATTTCTATCGGCACTGTGTGCATATATGTATTTTTGAACTGCATATGCTTATGGAAATAATGCACAAATGAATTATTAGATTTACTCTAAAGGGAATTAAACACTTTTATGCTCAACACCACATCACATCTCTGAATGGACAGACTAAGGACTAACACTGACTGAGCTTCATTTTGAAGGAGAAAAAAAATCCAGAAGATTTAACTCCTCCCACTGAGTCAATGTAAAGATTAGCAATATTAGAGACAAATCTGTCTCACCGTTCAGCTCTGCCTGTTCAGTTTATTGGTTGCTTCATTAAAAATGAAACATGATAAGCTGAGCTTTGCAGATGGAGTTGAACATGTTTAAACTTGATGGAGTGAAAATTCTAGTAAGTGTGTTTGAAAGAACTAAAACCAGAACTGACCCGTCAGAATTGACCAGTCATGTTTAAAAACACCAACAGAAATGGTGTGAGTTTTCACAAAGCAAAAACGCTTATTTTAATGACTAATTATGTGTCTTTCTTTTTTGTAAACATATATTTTAAAAAATCTACATTTTAGAAAAATGAACCAACCTACGTAACACTAACCTCTATTGAGCAGCCCGAACTCAGAATGGAAGACACCCACTTGGTGGGCATATCCTGAAGCTGCGTGGGCACCTACCGCACCCTGAAAAGCTGCACCCCACACAGCTGGACCCCCTGGCTTCATCAGGAACGACACCAGCTCATACACACCTGAGGGAAACCATACGTTTTAGTTACTGGTGACTTACTTTACAAAATCAAGATTCTGGATGAGTCGTATTTCAACATATTATAGTTCAACAAATTACAGACTGTGATAATCTGCTGCACCTGATCTTCAAACATATAGTCCTGAGGTTCTGTACAACAAAGGAGGAAACTCTCTGCGCAATGCAATAGAACGTCCAGCTCTCCAATGTCCAACACTGTTGACCTCATTCCAACATGCTCATTCCACATTACACACAAACATCAGCAGTGCAGACGAGCAGACTGTTTACGGGACCAACCCTAATCCCACCCATTCACACACAACATGAAAAGCTCTGATTCACTGACACCCAAACATTCCCTTTCTCACGCGCCCACCGTCTCTGTCCCTCTGTCTCTTTCTCTCTCGGTCATGTTTATGTGCTCCAAAAATTCTCATTCAACAAGAGATTCAATGCTACAGATGTCTACATTGATGCTGTAATGATAAGGCAACGTTATACACTAGATGTTCAAATGTTTGTGACACCCCTTCTAAATGAATGCATTCAGCTACTTTAAGTTGCACCCATTGCTGACACAGACATGCAAATGCACACGCACACACATCTTATCTAGTCACCGTCAAAAGGTATCGCCAATAGAATAGAACTCACTGGAGCACATAAACTGAACCTATTGTCACCATGCTTAATGCCAGGAGTGGGCTAGAGGGGTATTAAGTGGAACAGTGTTCTCTGGAATGATGGTGCTTTATCCACTATTTTTGGGATGAGCTGGGGAGTTGGAGACGAGGTGGGGTGGTGATCATCCAACATCCTGACCTCACCAACGCTTTTGTCACTGCATGCAATCAAATCCTCACAGCAGCGCTCTAATATGGACGGTATTCCCTGGACAGTAGATACAGTTACTCCAACAAAACAATCCGTTTATCATGAAATTTGGACACAATGTTAAAATCAACTGCCACGTTCACATTACTTAAAAAAAGGCAACAATGGAGATACAAGGTTTCTGCATGACGGCAAGGATATACAGGCGGTCTGTAATTGGTCTTTTTTTAAGATTCATACAGTTGTTCAGCCTTCTAGAAGTGTGATCTACTCAGTAAAGTGAACTGTGATGTACTGCAACATGATAACAGTAAAATGCTGTTACTGACACCCCTATTGAGAACAACGACGAACTTCTCACCTCCCTCTTTAGGTGGTTTCGTGATTGTGCTCCAGGGCACCAGATATGTGACCTCATTGTCCTGAGAGCTCAGCATGGGCATGGCTTTCGAGATGTACTCCTCCATCCAGCTGGGGTCCTGAGCCAGGGCTGCCCGCACAGCTGCCCGTTGAGCATAGCTGTCTGAAAGACATGATGAATATTAAAACACATGTGAATGGAGGGGCAACAGAATCATCAGCTTTCAAATCACCGCATACAAGAATAAGGTCAATGCCATTTGAAATACTCTGACCAACTGGTCATTTTATCAGAAACACTTATCATACAAGTGCATGTTTACAGTTACTGACTGCAGTCCAACTGTTGCAGCACAAGGCATCAACGCCCTCTACCTTACCCATCAACGGAAAGGCACTACCAGATATTGTCTGATACTGACATGCAAAAGTCTCACCATATTTCCAGATGTGGAAGACCTGATTGATGCCTCCATACTCCACACTCCAGTACCCCAGCAGCTCAGAGTGTGCAGTGCGCAGGTGGATCTTGTCGTTGGTCAGCTTGAGAAATGCAGCGTTTAAGTGTGGATGGATGCGGTAGGTACGAAACTCGTAGAAGGTTCCATCCTGCTGCTGAGGACCGGTCGAGATAAAGGCTTTGGGCTGCTGGAGAGTAGAAAAGCAACACACTGCTGACATCCAGAGGTGATCATTGGTCTTACACAGTGTCTATCTGCAAATGCTTGTTTTGATCTGCAGAATCTTTTTCACTTATGAGGGAATTTCAGACTTTCTGTTTTATTCGAAATAAGGAAGATAATGAAAAGTGAAACATCAGAGAGATTGCAGCAGATCAGGGAAAAGGATAATATATCTAAAAGCTTTTTAATCTGCTTTCTGAAGCATATTGTCACAGTCACACAAAGAAACTTGTAGGCCTACCTGAAAGTGTAAACTTTACAGGAGAGGAAAACGGCCTTTATAACATTCAATGGACATCAATGTAAAAAGATTTAATTCCAAGTCATTCTGGAGCTTTTCTATTGGTCTATCCATCATGACATGCTGACACGATGATCTTTGTACTGTTGTGGAGTAATGGTAAAAAACCCATAAAGATCAACCGCCAGATTCAAACCATGCCAAACAGTAAAAAACAGCAAAATGGAGATACAATGAGACATTGGCAATATAATAAAATATGGGAACCATACACAAAGTACCAGAACAGGTTCTAAGCCATGGAAGCCACTTTTGGTTCCACCTAAATAATATTTTAATGGATGATTCTTCAGAGAACATCCCAAGCTATATTTCCACATATTTGTAGATTCAGCTATTGCTGACATGTGTGCACACACACAGCTTGTGTAGTCCCTGTAAAGAAATATTGCATAGAACTCTCTAGAGTAGATACCATGCAGGTATCATGCCTAATGCCAGGCATGGGCTAGAGGGGTAAAAAGCCCCCACAGCGTTGAGCTGTGGAGCAGTGGAACTGTGTTCTCTGGAATGATAGCTTGTCCCAAAAATAGTGTCTGACTTACTGACTTCATTAATGCTTGTCGCTGAATGCAATCAAATTCTCAAAGAAATGCTCCAAAATCTAGTAGAAAGCCTTCTTCCCTGGACAGTAGAGACAGTTACTCCATCAAAAATAGAATAAACTCTTTTTTCGGAAAACGCAATGAATTAGCAAGTGCCCCAATACTTTTGTGAATGTGATGTGTTTGTAGAAGAACCTTTACATTAGTGTAGAACCGTATAGGTATAAGGGAACCAAACGTGGTTCTTCTACGGCATCATTCAAAGAACCCTTTGCGGTAACACTTACTGATTTTTCTCATTTCCATACATTTCCAGATCTGATCACTTCACTTCCTCTTAACTTTCCAGATATGAGCAAGAACTTGTGTCAGTAAATGAATGATTCTAATAACATCAATGCGAAGAAATCAACCAAGCAACTGGTTGACTGACTGAAACGCTACTGTCTTAATGGATCACCTTATTAAGATAAAGCATTACGGGAACCTGAGTTAAAGAGACACATTTAGTTCAGTGTGTCCTTGAGCGAAGTAAACTTGGACTATGTGTCGAAGCTTTGAAAGTGCTGGCCCATGTTAATAATAAACCACTGCTCTCTGTCTCTCTCTGGACACCAGACAGGTCTTCTACCATTACTCCACAACAGTACAAAGATCAATCTGATCTCTAACCAGAAACATTCACCAGCATTCTGCCATTACTGTAAGACGGACCCCCACATTTCCACCACTTAACATAAATAACATAAATAAATTCACAAAAATCAGTGTTCAGTGAATTGCTATTACGTTATTGTCATTGTTATTGCTATTAAGTAATATGTTATTACTTTAAGACGCTAGGTTGTTATTTTAAGATACTTTCTAAATATCTGGAGACACTTATTATTTTGAGAGGCTTTATGCTTGTTAAATGATTTTTTTATTCTAGGTGGAGGGAATGGGCTTTCACACTATGATCAAATGACTCTACAAATATATGTAAAATCATTTAGACAGAAATATTTACACAATATTTAAAAGAAGAATTCAGTAAACTTCACAGTAGCTCCACTATCAGTGCACATGCCTTCCAGTGCAGTGTACTTTAGGTGGTATTGCCAAAGCTCCACACACACACACACACACACACACACACACTACAGGGGCCACGGGAAAGTAGTAAAAATAAATAACAATGGGCGGGGGGGGGGCGTATAACACCTCACCCACTCCAACAAACACACACACACACACACACACACACACACACACCCGTCTGATTCGCATTCGGACTTTTATCCATGTAAGGCTTCCCTATGCTGCACTAGTTCAGT
Organism: Salminus brasiliensis; assembly: GCF_030463535.1. NCBI lineage: Eukaryota > Metazoa > Chordata > Actinopteri > Characiformes > Bryconidae > Salminus > Salminus brasiliensis. The sequence goes on from NC_132879.1 coordinate 17,498,543, forward strand.
GGCTGGAGTCTCCTGCTGCCTGTTGACATCCTGGCTGATCCAGAACTGATAAAGCGAAGTGAACAGAGTCGTATCACTGACCTCTCGCCCGCTCCTGGCAGAGGTGACGGGTGTTTTGGTGAGGAGGGAGGCTCTCCGGAGCGCATGTCGAATCTGAATCATGACTGCTTCGCCTCACTCCGCGGTGTCCAGCAGCTGCTCTGAGGAGCTACGTGCTCTGAGCCAGGTTTGACATGCTGCTGCTCTCCACAGCGAAACTCGCTACGGAAGCCGAGAAGTATTCGCTCTTTCTGCGATGCAAACACATACCAAAGCCACCTGCTACAGACAAGCACAATGACCGAGACTCCATTCCTCCACATTCCTCCACAACTATCTATCTATCTATCTGTCTGTCTGTCTGTCTGTCTATCTGTCTGTCTATCTATCTATCTATACGCCTGTCTGTCTATCTATCTGTCTGTCTATCTATCTATCTATCTATCTATCTATCTATCTATCTACCCCTGTCTACCCACCTGTCTACCCACCTATCTATCTATCTATCTATCTATCTATCTATCTATCTATCTATCTATCTATCTTTAACGCCTGTCTGTCTATCTATCTGTCTATCTATCTATCTATCTATCTATCTACCCCTGTCTACCCACCTGTCTATCTATCTATCTATCTATCTATCTATCTACACGCCTGTCTATCTATCTATCTATCTATCTATCTATCTATCTATCTATCTATCTATCCATCCATCTATCTATCCGTCTTTCTGTCTGTCTGTCTGTCTGTCTGTCTGTATATCTATCTATCTATCTATCTATCTATCTATCTATCTATCTATCTATCTATCTATCTATCTATCAATCAATCAATCAATCAATCAATCAAACAATAACATACTCTGTGCAGAGAGTTTTTCAGCAGGAATGTTACATTATAAACACTTTTATTGGTGAACAACATATCACCTCCTACACGACTGAAAATACATATACGGTTGCAATTGTAATTATTCAACCTCCACTGCAAGATAGGTTTATAAGCAAAATATACAAACTGTCAGCTGTTTCAGCCGTAGTCATTTATATTTTATAAAGCGGTGTATCCAGTCGGTAAGCACTGTCTGTGCTTACACTAAAAGAAAACAAATAAACAACACACTGTATAAGTAGTGTTGTAGCACAGCAGTAATTGTTAAGTTGGTTATAGCTTACTTAATTAACTTCAATGAAGGCTTAATTAGAAATACTAGGTGCTGGATTTGGCATGGTGCTTCTTCAAAGAATGATCTGTTTATTCTAATACACATCAAATCTCAATGTATTGTTTGTTTGTTTGTCTGATGTTTGTTTATTCAATATTTCAGCAATACCAACACATATCCAGGGTCATTAGAACAGTACATTAATTTTGTGTGTGTTTCCCTTTTTAACACTGCCATTCACTCATACACAACAGTTAATAAACAGTGTCAGGAATGCAGAGATCAGTTGTCTAAGCCTGCACTATTTTTAGGGATATTATCTAGGCTAGTGCAATTTGAATGGTGGTCAGCAATTTTTGGAGCAGACGGAATGTTTATCCCTTAATAAAGAGACAGACAATAGAGAGGCTCTGCTGTAACTGTTGCTGGCAAGGGGTGCCAGGTAGGTGGGGCGGATGAGCGCCAAAATATCAGCATCTCTCTCACTTCACACGCAAACAAACAATTTGCTGCAGGGTGGTCAACCTCAGAACATCAGCTTCACACGCGGTCTCATATCAGGTGGATATTGTAAGAGAAACTTCAGAGACGCCAAAGAGAACATACCTTTAGACACCAGCAGCTGGAGCCTCAAATATTCGAATTCTGCTGATTTCAGACGATTTTACAACATGACAGGGACAGCTGTGATACTGATGTGCCTGCTCCTCATATTTTCTGTGGGTAAGTCTCCAATTGGCCTGTGGGCTATTGCAGTAGGAATGCTGAGATAATATCAGCTCCACTGTCAACATCATCCTAACACTGTGAACTGTGTAAAGTGATCAGTTCAGCAGCAGCAGAAATTTAACTTCTATTTGATTTTAGATGCAGAAGACAAGTCAAGGCTGTACAGAAGGGTAAGAAATGCCTGCTACTACGATTAATAATATGTTTCAGCCAATACTACTGCAATATTACTACTCTGTAACAAATACTACTACTATACCACTACTATACTACTTCTCTATAGCCAGTACTTGTACTATACTACTACTCTGTAACCAGTACCACTTCTCTGTAACCAATACTGCTACCATGCTGCTTTTCTGTAACCAAAATGACTCCTCTGTAACCACTTTAGATACTACACTATTTATGTTGGTACTATTTTACTAATCTGCATCCAATACTGGTACTATATTATATATCTGCATCCAGTACTGGTACTATACTATATATATGTATCCAGTACTGGTACTATATTATATATCTGCATCCAGTACTGGTACTATACTATATCTGTATCCAGTACTGGTACTATACTATATATCTGTATCCAGTACTAGTACTATACTATATCTGTATCCAGTACTGGTACTATACTATATGTCTGCATCCAGTACTGGTACTATACTATATCTGTATCCGGTACTGGTACTATACTATATATCTGTATCCAGTACTAGTACTATACTATATCTGTATCCAGTACTGGTACTACACTATATGTCTGTATCCAGTACTAGTACTATACTATATCTGTATCCAGTACTGGTACTATACTATATGTCTGTATCCAGTACTGGTACTATACTATATCTGTATCCAGTACTGGTACTATACTACTACTCTGTAATCAGTACTGTAATATTTTGTATCCAATACTCTGAAGCAACAAAGATCATTCTGCCTGTCATTTTTAACCTTCAATAGCCTGCATGTGGAGACATGAGCCTGACTCATGCATGCCCCCTCAACTACTCTCCAGTCTGTGGAAATGATGGTGTCACTTACCCCAACGAGTGTGCTCTGTGTGTGCACAGACTGTGAGTATAGCATGCTTAAAGTGTACTACAGTATGAACTACAGTATGTACTACAGTATGAAAGCACATTCTAAACCATATACGGCTCTCTCTATTCACAGTATGTTGCAAGTTCTAGTTCACTATTGGATTAGTTCTGAGGAATTGCTGCAATGATGCTGACGTATTCCTGCACTGACCAACTGTCTCTCCCCAGGCAAACCAACTCTGATATCCTGATTGTGAAAGAAGGAAGGTGCTGAGGAGGGTGGGAAACTCCTCTCTCACATGCTCACCACTCCTGCGTTCGTTATCTGTGCTTGTTAGGGTGCACTTTTCTACTCCTATTCACACTGCACCTAGAACATGTAATCGTTTTTCCTATATATACTCATATAGATGTGAACACACTGCCTATGTTTGAACTTTACTATTAAATATTAATTCCATATATTATCAAATGTGTGTGTGGCCATTTCTACAAAACGTTAAGACAATGTTAATCTTACTTTAACCATAGGCATCAGTTTGTATATTGGAAGCAGGTATGTGTAGCCTTTTCCACACCAACACCAAATAAACAGCAATAATGTTGGTTATATACACACATTTGCACAAATCCATAAAGCACTAATAACTAATGTAAATGTAGATTAAATTAACTTCAGTAGCACTGTATGCAGTGTTATTATCTAAGACGTAATGCTGATAAAGAAAAGATTATAAAGATACATTCATGAAAATGAGGGATTTTGTTCAAACACAGCACTATTACAAAGAACAGAACTACATTCAATCCTGAGGTTTCACTGTTTTTGCTGTTCACAACACCACAGTTGTTCATACCATAATTTCTCTAATTCGAATTTGACATATATTAAAGTGTAGACTATTTTAGCTTCGTGTTTGGTAAGAGTTTAATATTTGGTGTGATGGGATAAGCTATTTATTGTTGTCATTGTCCAGTTACTTTCATGGTATTTATGCCATTTCTTATATTGGCATTTTTTCCAGAGTGCCTCTAAGTTTCCATAATGTTACACAGATAGGCAAATGGAGCGTTGGATGTAGTCTTGCCTAAGTACACTTATTGGTGTAATCTAGTGTGCCTGCCTTTCTGGATTCAAATCCTACCATCCTACCATAGGGAAAGTGACGTTGTCACCCAATTTGCTACACCAGCGTTATAGTCATATAGGCTATTGAATTAAATATTTGTAGGACAATAATTAATTCACATACATTTATTTAATTTCTAAACTCAGTAAAAGCAGGGCACTGTTCTGGGTGGAAAATAAGAAGGAAAGGAAGCATACAAATACTAATTGTAAAAACAAGGAAAACACACTTAAATAAATACAGAGGACAGAAACAGCCATAAACCCAAATAATTACAGGAAATTAGATTTAGAAGAAAATGACAAAGTTGTTGGAATGTTTTTGACATATCTTAACACTTACATTCAGGATATGGTTACATATATAAGCTTGACTGACTTATACAAATGATGAGTCATTTAGTGGCATTGATATTTATTAGGCTAACTTCAAACATTTGCATATAATCAAAAATACATATTTTAAGATTATATTTAAAACATTGTTTTTGTCTTTGTGGTCTATAACTGCCCCCTTCTGGACTGACCTAACTGGTGTGTGGATCAGGGAGAGAGTCAACACGGAACCACTGTTTTACAGCTGTGTTTTGCCCGATCTGACGGACCAATACAGTGCCGGACTTCCACGTGTGTTTTCGGTCAGATTTCACGGAGAGTGAGACTGAAATGTCTTCAGGGAGGATAAATCAGTGACATGCTGCTGTAAACACAATCACCAGTGGAGTCTGTAATGAAGTGTGCTGGAAAGGCCACAGGCTGCTTAACGTCACGTAGCTGTGCCTGTCCTGAAGAAGGGCGTCCTGCTGTAGACTCCTGAATTCTCACAGCTCTCCAGACACTCTATGTTGAGGCCAGTTTCTTTGCTGTTTGGGAGGATTACGAACAGCTGTCACCGCACTCTGCCCAGCACTAGCTGTGTTCGCGCCATGGCTAAAAGCAAATACGAGTATGTGCGGGATTTCGAGACTGATGATACCTGTTTGAGAAACTGCTACATCGTCGTGCGGTTGGATGGGCGAAATTTCCACAGGTAAGTAGCTAGTTGGCTGACTTAGAGACGCTGAGACAGGATGAGAGACACTTATTTTTCTACATCAAATCAAATCAAATTTTATTTGTCACATACATAGTAATACACAGTATAACTTGCAGTGAAATGCTTTTTTGACAGTCTGCCCACATCAAAGCTATTCAATAAATATCTACATTTAAACTTAAACTAAACCTTAACTTAATGAAATAAAGCAAAAGTGCAAAAAAAAAAAATAAATAAATAAAATAAAAGTTACATTTAAGTTAAATTTAAATTAAAAATAAAATATGAAAATATAGAAATAAAAGAAGCAAGAAATAATACAGATGGATCATCATCAATGTAGAAAAAAAATATAGATTACATCGTTCCCTCTAAAAACATGCACTCTGTTAATAAAAAAAAAAACTCAGATTAATATTATTAATAATTGTTCAAGTTAATTTCCCTCAGTTTAAGGAAAGCGTCCCTCAAAACTAAGGGGAATAATTTATCACATGACTGGACGTTTCTTGTGGTTCCATGTTGCAAAGCAAGTTAAAAGTCATTTTTCCTATTTTTTTATTTTCTAACGAATTTACACATTTAAGTGTGATTCAGGCCTGTACATATTTGATCTGACATTTTCCCCCATGCAAATGAATGAGACACAGAAGTTTGTGCATTCGCTTATGGCACAATAACACAAACACTACGCTAACCACGTGGGGCACCACAGGAACCACCTAGAGCAACACCGGAGCAACCACTCACTCTTGTAACGGTGTAGAAACAGGTGACTGGAGGGTGTAGTTAAAGATATGAAATGCACTTTTAAGTCCAGTAACCCAGTGGTAGCTTATGTCCTGCTGTCATACCTATGGTCCAAATCTCAAGGATGCTTTTTGGGCTTAAATGTGTGTGGGACAGGGTCATGTGTGGTACCTGGCATATTGGTCATATTATTTTAAATGAGCTACTTGGCTCATCTATAGTGATGCCTTTTAGAGAACATGAGTAGTCCAACTCACTGACTAGTTATAATATAGAAATAAATAAGCAAATGCCACTTGTTTGTGAATCTGTCAGTCACTTTGTCGCTGATGTGGGTGTGGCAATGGCAAATCACATGTATGTTAGTAGACACTAAAACAATCACATTGTTCTAGAATTCCTCCCTAAGATAGAATTTTTTATTTTCTGTCTAATCAGAAACTGGTTGAGTGAAACAGCTCTGCAGGGTTTGTGGATATCATGTTCAGTGCATTATGGATTTTTTTTTAATAGCGATAATAATAATTAACAACTACTTGCAGGTTTGCTGACCAGCACAAATTTACCAAGCCCAACGATGACAGAGCTTTAGGACTCATGTCACGCTGTGCACGCTCAGTCATGGAGGAACTGGAGGACATTGCTGTAGCATATGGTCAGAGTGATGAGTTCAGTTTCGTCTTCAAAAGATCCACCAACTGGTTCAAAAGAAGAGCAAGGTAAACTCCAACCTAAATCACCTTGGGTAAATCTATTCAGTATTCAGCCAATGAACTGACTTACAGTATTAAGTAGTTAGTGCAGCCAAAGTTTGAATAGATGCCTTTAGGCCTGTAGACTGGACTGCGTTGTGTGGTTGAGAGGTGGACTGTTCCCCGTTCCTGAAGTGTGTTTCTTTGGTTTGTGGCCAGTGCTTTGTAGCCGACATCAAAGTGAGACTCTTTTCACTGTCTGTCCCCACAGCAAATTAATGACACATGTGGCATCTCAGTTCTCCTCCAGTTATGTGTTTTATTGGAAGGAGTATTTTGGAGAACAGTCACTGCTCTACCCTCCAGGATTTGATGGCAGGGTTGTCCTATATCCTAGTAACCGCAACCTCAGAGATTACTTAAGCTGGAGACAAGCTGACTGTAAGTAAAAGGTTTTACTCACATTACTCGCTTATAAGTGTTATTTTACCTATTGCTCAGTTGCACAGCATTATGCTGCACAACAACATTTGCACTTTACACTCAACAATGGTCATCTTTACGTTGCACAGTAATCTTATTGTTTCATGTGAGAAGGCAGTTATCAAAGCATGTCCTCGCCAGTGTGGATCTGTATATGTGACAATTAGGGTGTGAAATGGCACGCTTACAAATAAACCAGTAGGGTTAAGCGACATGCCATGAATATATCTCCCTCACACACACACACACACACACACACACACACACACACACACACACACACACACACACACACACACAGAGCTTACATCTCAAAACACGTCTTTCCCATACATAAGGTAGTAATAATAAATGCAACAGATGAACAAATTCATTTATGACTACATGAATGACTACATTAATTAGCATATGGGTTTACTTTTGGAGATGATTGGAAAATGAAGTACCTGTATACTTATTTATTGAGAAAAAAACAAAGTACAAACTAAGGACAAATAGGCTATCCTATGTAAAAGTTTTACAGGAAAGTTGCTTAAATGGGCTTAGTTCTGGAGCCAGTAAGCCAAAGGTTTTAAGCTTTGATCTAATAAAAATGTTGAGTAACAGTGTTGAATAAAAACCTTTTAAGAGGAATAACAATAGCAGCCAATTGATGTCTCATTTTAAGAGACATTTCATGTTGCATAACACACTATTGATATAGTTGTTTAAAAACACAAAAGTATGATTTATCCAAATAATGGATGACAAAATTGACAGAATACTCAATAACATAAATTCTGGGTAGTTGCAGCCCTACTTATAAGCCAACTATAGCTTAATGCTTAGCATAGCCTAAAGAAATTGACTATACCACTGACCTGCACTGTCTGCACCAATGTGTTGCTTCTCCATTTGACCCAAGATGAATCCCCAAAACTATATTAAGACCTGTTCCATTCATTTATTAGTTGAAGTGAATGCGAGTGGCCACGTGAGTTATGTAGGTATTGAAAATGTAATGAATTTTGTTATTGTGATAAAAGCGAGTGTATCATGGAAATCGTAATTTCATAAAGTACACTGACCAACTGCAATTGCATTACAGAGAGTGTTATTAGTGCTGTTTAATTGGATGAAATGCAGCAGGTGTTTAATATAAATTACTGTACTCCAAATGGGAGAGTATTTGAATAGCAGTTGTTTGCATTTTGCCTGTATGTCAAAATGTTGCAATAAATATTGTGTATCTGGAAATTGTCTTTAAATATCATATTAAATTTTTTTGTTTTTACCATATTGTCCACCCCTAGTAGGTCTGATGCATGTCTAAGGGAGGAGTGGAAGGGACGAGAGGATGTTAAAAACATCTATTTAAAATGTATATTTATGTTTAAATATGTGATGACCAAAAGTCAGGCAGCTTACAGACATAAGACATTAATGACCATTGCACCAATTCTGCTGTGTGGAGCTGAACAGCATTTTTGCTGCCGCAACATATACATACAGTATTCATGTCACAATGAATTGCTATGTTTATGTTTATGTTTGTGTTCAGTGATTGTAAATATCGGCAAATAATAATTTCTCTTAATCTGCAGGTCACATCAACAACCTGTACAACACAACTTTCTGGACACTAGTGCAAAAGGGTGGACTCTCTAACACTCAGGCAAAAGATAGGCTAAGTGTAAGATTATTGCTCAGCTTTCTTTTGTTAACTGCCATCTTACTCAGTCACTAGAAGATGGGTGTCATTGCCTCACAGCTGTTTTGCATATTAGAAAAATTGTAAAATTGTGAGCTGTCTTATATTTGTTTTATAATTCTCTCTCTTTATTCTTTCAGGGCACTTTTTCTGCAGATAAGAATGAGATTTTGTTTTCTGAGTTTAATATTAATTACAACAATGAATGTCCACTGCACAGAAAAGGCACTACTTTAATCTGGGAGAAGGTAAATAATAGTGACTGCTCGATTACTTAAGTTGAATTGATTTGAATTGGTTTAATAGTAGTTGATTAAGTAATGGTATTTATATGGATGTCCTACAGGTTGATGAAACTTTGACTAAAAAGGTCACTGTACCCAAAGAGGGAGAGAAAGAGGTCACGGTTACTCGTAGCAGACGGAAAGTTGTGGCTCATTATTGCGACATAATTGGAGATTCGTTCTGGAATGAGCACCCAGACATACTAGAAGAGGACAGCTTTTAAGTGAGCTTGAAGGAAAGCTGCCCTGCACATGTTTTTGTGGACCATTCAGACTTTTCAACTTTTATTTTTATTTGATTTTTTACTTTCAGTTAAATAAAGGTTTTAACAACAACATTTTTATGTACGGTTGTTTTATTCATTTTCCACTTATATATTACTTTCCGTGGATATGACCTACATGTTACACTGGGGTATCAATGGCTACAGTCACATTACAAGCTGTTTTCCTTGGTCCTTTTCCCTAGATCAAGTCTTTTTGTCTGGGTGGTTCACATCTGTGAACTTGTGTCCACAGGCTTGTTCCCTCATCTCACCATGCATACATCTAAAGCCAATAGACTCAAATTGATAAACGTCTCGTGAACTACTCATATACACTTGTAGTGTGTTTTGTGTGTTTGGTTGGACACAACCATTCCAATTTGTCAGTCAAAGTCTGATTGGCTATCTGAATGTCTGTGTATGTCCGCTTCTGTGCAGCAATTTTCCTAATTATGACAGGAACAGATGTTTAGTCAGCAATCTCTAACATGTCATTCCAAAACAGTTGGTGGTGACTTGTTATTTTTCATGGTTGTGTAACAGCCTAACCCTGTCAAAGTAGACAGCATTTGGAACCTCAAAAAGCTGTGATTTAGAATACCTATGTTCAATAAATTAGCTACGGGTAGTTACCACATCTAGGAGAGGTCATTTAAAGTCTGGTGTTGAATATTTCTGCCTAGACCTTTTATATAAAATAGTATATATAATATTTTTTACTGATATTACTCAAAACCTTGCATCTCCATTTTTTCATTCTCATTTCTTACTTTTTCACATAATATGAATCTCGCAGTTGGTCTGTACATATTTCAATAGGTACCTAAGTGACATTATAAGACCACTGCTCTCATTTTGCAGGAGTTTTTAAGTAACACACGTTTGGCCATTGGGTGGCTGAGCCTCCCTAACTGAACTGCGATACATCTCACATAAAAGTTCCTAAGTCATATAAGATTGCGTTAGTTCCAAGCTGGGAAAATATATATTTGTATTCAAAGTAAATGCTAACAGTATGTAACAGTAAGTGCCCATCTAGGAGTGTTGCTTCTCAGCGTGGTGTTTGTCGTCTAGGAGTTCTCTCTTTTCATGGTTCAGGCAACATTAAGCTTCTGTAATGAACATAATACAAAACTAAGTTTTATGATGTTTGTCCACCTCAGATTTACATCCATTCAAACAAAACAAGCAAAAGCCCTAGTCAAAGTCAGTAAGCGATAATATGTGACAATGACTTGGAGAGCAGCACATCGTCACCAGCCTCTAGTTGTGGGAATACGGGCAACTATGAGAAACCAGGCCTTGTGAACGTGTGACTTTTTCCTGCGCCAGTGTCCACAGGAGAGCTGCAGGTGCTAGTCTACAAGCTACCAGAAGATTTACCAAATCTTCTCTCCATTGTTCACTCTCTCAAAAACAAACTGAACTGCCTCAGCTGATTACCAAACTGGAGCTAAACACACGTCAGAAAGGGAAATTTCATTACAGTTTTTTTGTATTTTTATCCAGTAGCTAAGACCCAGAAAACCCTGGAAAGCATGCTGAAAGGACACAAGGAAAAGACAGCAGTACCATCCATTAAGACTCTGTGACAGTTCTATGAGTTACTGTTATTGACGTAAACCAGACAGTATCTATTTTTTCCATTCATGTGCTTTACGTAAAAAAAATAATAACAGGCATCTCAATTCAGTACACATATTCTGTAAACCATAATGCATATGTTGTTCTAAAACTTAATTCTGACTTCCAAGTGGCAGACTAGGGTTCAACTCCTTGCCTGGGCAAGCACACCACCCTACACCGGTAGGAGTCCTTGGGCAAGACTTCTAACACTACATTCTCCTACCTGTGTAAGTAAGAGCAAATGTCACCATGTGGTTTAACTTAGTTCAAACTGAAAATTGTTCAAATTGTCCTTTGATAAATCCAACATATCTACAAATAATATTAAAATGAAACTGGGATTAATTCTTTTTTTTTCCTCTTTTTTTCACTTTTCTATTTTAATTCTTATACGTGACATGTACACATATGCTTTATTTTTTATTGCATGCTGCATTTAGATGGTTTATACTAAAATACATGTTTTTTTCTTTTTAAATATAGATTATGCATGTTTTTGTAAATAAACCTTAGGTCTGAAGCAGTGCAGGCTCTTCAAATCTTCGTCCACTAGATGGCAGCATAGCCCAGACTCTAATGTCAGCAGGCACTAAAGTCAGTTTTCAATACGTTTTCTCTCGTACAATAAAAGTTCAATGTTAAATAGGCTTGAAATAACAACAAGTATATAATAATGAATTAATTAATAAATAATAATAATACTTTTTAATAAGAATTTGACCACTTTCTGTCAAGGCTTAGTAAAACCAACTAAGTTGTATTAAAGCTGGGTTTTAGGCAACAATAGAGGCATCTGTAGAAGAAAGCCTAACATTCAGTCTTTAAGTGCACTGTGCTCCAAAAGTATGCAGACACTACCTCTGAAATTTCATCTACTTTAATGTGCTCACATTGCTGATGCAGGTGTTCAGTCACACACACAGCTTGTATAATTGCCATAGAAAAGTAAAAGAATGAGATGCTCTGGAGCAAACATACAATCTAAAGTCTCCATGCCCAAAGCAACGCAACAGAGGGGTATAAATCTCCCCAACATTGGGATGTGGAGCAGTACAACTGTGTCTTCTGGAGCATTGCAGCTCTATCTAGTACATTTGTCATAAACTGTAGTGACGTTTGTGATCTAGAGCTAATTATCCAACATCAGTATATGACCTTACAAATGTTTTTGACAATGCTATCAAGTTTTCCCAGAAAAGTAGAAGCTGTTATGGCAGCAAAGAGTGAATACACTCTATATTACCTCCCTTGTTTACAAAGGTTTGGGACACATAGTGAAGGTATTTTTCATATTTGTGAACCTTTTCAATGCAATATAATTTTTATATTTTCTACCAACTGGTGTGATCTCAAAACATCCAAATCTACTTCGCTCATTATGGGATCTTTTGCCTTTGCCTTTTGTGCTTGTCCACCCACAGCACAGACAACCTCGGTTTGTTGTTCGGGTGTAGCTGTTATTCTTATAAATGATTTCTGCAATACTTCTAAGCAAGCTTGCCGACAGTGGAACATCATAACCTAGTTGCAGACTCCCTCAGCTCAAATACGCTGCTGATTCAGAAAGTTTCCTGTCCAAATCTCTGCTTGGGTCCACCCCAAAAATGCAAGATGGATGTTCTCTTTTGGCTAAGAAATCCATTCTCTTGCCACCCGCACTCCCTCAGGTAGAAAGGATGAATATGTACACCCTCTCCAAGGTGAGAGCAGGGAGGCAAGGGACCGGGTTTCTATATTAGGCTAAGGCCCTGTGTTGTGTTTTTTTGTCTATGGCCAGAGAAGGAACCACATTTATTTGGTTGGTCCAGCAGATAAATACCATCTTTGCATAAAATAACTTTTGCAGCTTAGGTAAAAATAAATAAATAATAATAAATAAATAAACAAAAAGTAAGAAAAGTAAAGGAAGTTTGGGGTTCAAGAGTATGCTTATGATCTGCTATTCTGCAAAATATTGTGATTGCCTTAATTGTCCTTACAAATCAATGAGCTCTGTGCACCCAGTATCCTGTTGCCAGTTTATGATTTGTCCCTCCTCGCATCACTTTCAGTAGGTAACCATCACACCTGAACAGCAGCACTCCACAAGCCTTGCCAATTTAGGGGTTCTCTGACCAAAACAACTTGGCCCAGGACTTCACGCCTGACCATTTCTTCTGCCTTCAACATGCTGACTACAGGAAATGACTGTTCTGTTCTCTAACATACAGACCTGTTGTTATTGGATAATCAGCATAATTCTCTTCATTTATGAGTGCTCTTAATGTTTTGGCTCATGTGTGTATATACAGCGAGATGCAAAAGTTCAGACCACCCCTGGTCTCAAGGTTCAAAACATCAAAAAATGAAAACGGCCTACAGCAAAACTTTAGGCACCCTGCAAGGTTAGCACTTTGTAACACCTCCCCCTGGCAAGTATCACAGTTTGCAAATGATTTTTGTAGCCAGCTAAGTCTTTCAGATTTTGTTTGGGGGATTTTTATACATTCTTTTTTGTTGCAAAAGGCTTTGAGTTCTGTGAGATACTTGGGCTGTCTGGTATGCACTCTCCACAGATATTTTGATGATGTTTAGGTCAGGGGACCTGCCTTTCTCTTTTCATCTTTACCTTTTTTGTATAGATAGTGTGATGTTTCCTTCCAGAAGTTTTTTTGGTTTTGGTTTCCATTCTTTCCTTTACAAATAAAATGTTCCCTGTGCCAGTGGCTGCAACACAAGCCCAAAATGCCTAAGACTTGTTTAGATTGTTGTTTAAACTAAGGCTTGTTTACTGGATGTCATGGTGTGGATGCAGGAAATGTTTTCTTCTTCCATAAAGTTCACATTTCAGCAGCTGCACAGTAGAACAGTACACCACTCCAGAATCTTTCTCCAGGTCTTTTGTAACCAAACAGAAGTTTTGATTAGCCTTTCAAGCAACCCCATGAGAAGGTTTTCTTGGTCTTTCAGACCTCAACTTGACCTCTACAGTTCCTATTAACTGCCATTTCTTTATTATATTACTGCCTGAAAACACTTTTCCATCTCTATAAGCCTTCTCATAATATTCAGAGATTCTAGGCAGCTGCTTAGAGGAACCCATGGCTTCTGATTGTTGGGACAAGGTTTGAAGAGAGTATTTATAGAGCTTTGAAATTTGCATCACTTGGCCTTTCCTAACAATGATTATGATTAAGCCATAGCTCTAACAAGCTAATTAAGATCTCAGGCCATTATTGTACCAATAATGTACCAAAATGTTGAACAGAATGTTTAATCATGATGCTGTATTTGTACATAGTGATTTTTCATTTATCTTCTCCAGATATCATACTTAGACTTGGATCACATCTTTCTAATGCATAATTCACAATTATACAGTGATAAGCCCGATATTCTGTTATTCTATAAATTGGTACTGAAGACTGCACAACAATGAAGCATTGAATAGCTAAACTATGATCTAATTGTCATAGCTAGGTGTGTGAAACACAGCGATTGAGGTGACAGACATGTCCTGGTATGAGCTGACAACACTCTGTCATTTGGACTTTGGGCCTTTTCCTGTAGCTGTCCTTTCTGACAGTGGTTGCTATGGGGGCTTATGCAGGTATTCAGTAGTGGAAATGCTAGTACAGTGTATGCCTTGATGTAGATTTCTTCCTCCAGCTTTGACCTGTCTCACACCCCACTGAGGTGGAAGCAAGGCATTGGGGAAATTAGCCTGCCCACCCATCCCCTTGCCCAAGAAACAATGGAGTTGTAAAGTAACACAAGGCAATAAAGACACATGCCCAACAAAAGGGCAGCAGCAGACAAAAAAGTGTCTGTAAATGTTTTGGGTCAGTGCGGCAGCACGCTGAACTCCTGACCTCTTGGTTGACCGCAGAGGTCGCTGAGTTAAGACAAAGCAGTAATTATCTTCAGGTTACGGACACATTGTTAACACAGCATAGGCACGCACAGCAGTGGGTGTGTTAGAGGTGGTAGTACATAAATTCTTTACCCAAGTAAAAGTGCAAATGCTCATTAAGGGATTTCTCTGTAGAGAACTGAGTAGTAATTAGGGAACTCCTCAATACTGATGACTACTAAAAAACTCAATAATTAATTAATAATAATTGATTAAGGATCATTATAATTGGAGGGTGGCATGTAGTTAATGTAGTTAAACATTTAGCCTGTATATTCCTTTCTAAATAAAGTACCCAAGGAACTTTAAGGTTAAGGTTCCTAAATTACTTCTCTACCTTTTGCTTGTTACACAGTAGTTCATTCCCTAATCACTTCTCTGCACAGAAGTTCCTTAATGAGTTCTCTACTTTACGCAGACGTTCCCTAATAACTTCTCTACTTTACACAGACGTTCCCTAATCTCTTCCATACTTTACACAGACATTCCCTAATCACTTCTCTACTTTACACAGACGTTCCCTAATCACTTCCATACTTTACACAGACATTCCCTAATCACTTCCATACTTTACACAGACATTCCCTAATCACTTCCATACTTTACACAGACATTTCCTAATCACTTCTCTACTTTACACAGACATTTCCTAATCACTTCTCTACTTTACACAGATGTTCCCTATTCACTTCTCTACTTTACACAGACGTTCCCTAATCACTTCTCTACTTTACACAGACGTTCCCTAATCATTTCCATACTTTACACAGACATTCCCTTATCACTTCTCTACTTTACACAGACGTTCCCTAATCACTTCCATACTTTACACAGACATTCCCTAATCACTTCCATACTTTACACAGACATTCCCTAATCACTTCCATACTTTACACAGACATTCCCTAATCACTTCCATACTTTACACAGACATTCCCTTATCACTTCTCTACTTTACACAGACGTTCCCTAATCACTTCCATACTTTACACAGACATTCCCTAATCACTTCCATACTTTACACAGACATTCCCTAATCACTTATCTACTTTACACAGACATTTCCTAATCACTTCTCTACTTTACACAGACATTCCCTTATCACTTCTCTACTTTACACAGACGTTCCCTAATCACTTCCATACTTTACACAGACATTCCCTAATCACTTCCATACTTTACACAGACATTCCCTAATCACTTCCATACTTTACACAGACATTCCCTAATCACTTCCATACTTTACACAGACATTCCCTAATCACTTCCATACTTTACACAGACATTCCCTTATCACTTCTCTACTTTACACAGATGTTCCCTAATCACTTCCATACTTTACACAGACATTCCCTAATCACTTCCATACTTTACACAGACATTCCCTAATCACTTCTCTACTTTACACAGACATTTCCTAATCACTTCTCTACTTTACACAGACATTCCCTAATCACTTCCATACTTTACACAGACATTTCCTAATCACTTCTCTACTTTAAACAGACATTCCCTAATCACTTCTCTACTTTACACAGACATTCCCTAATCACTTCCATGCTTTACACAGACATTTCCTAATCACTTCTCTACTTTACACAGAAGCTCCCTAATGACTTCTCTACTTTACACAGACATTCCCTTATCACGTCCATACTTTATACAGACATTTCTTAATCACTTCCATACTTTACACAGACATTTCCTAATCACTTCTCTACTTTACACAGAAGCTCCCTAATGACTTCTCTACTTTACACAGACATTCCCTTATCACTTCCATACTTTACACAGACATTTCTTAATCACTTCCATACTTTACACAGACATTTCTTAATCACTTCTCTACTTTACACAGACATTCCCTTATCACTTCTCTACTTTACACAGACGTTCCCTAATCACTTCCATACTTTACACAGACATTCCCTAATCACTTCCATACTTTACACAGACATTCCCTAATCACTTATCTACTTTACACAGACATTTCCTAATCACTTCTCTACTTTACACAGACATTCCCTTATCACTTCTCTACTTTACACAGACGTTCCCTAATCACTTCCATACTTTACACAGACATTCCCTAATCACTTCCATACTTTACACAGACATTCCCTAATCACTTCCATACTTTACACAGACATTCCCTAATCACTTCCATACTTTACACAGACATTCCCTAATCACTTCCATACTTTACACAGACATTCCCTTATCACTTCTCTACTTTACACAGACGTTCCCTAATCACTTCCATACTTTACACAGACATTCCCTAATCACTTCCATACTTTACACAGACATTCCCTAATCACTTCTCTACTTTACACAGACATTTCCTAATCACTTCTCTACTTTACACAGACATTCCCTAATCACTTCCATACTTTACACAGACATTTCCTAATCACTTCTCTACTTTAAACAGACATTCCCTAATCACTTCTCTACTTTACACAGACATTCCCTAATCACTTCCATGCTTTACACAGACATTTCCTAATCACTTCTCTACTTTACACAGAAGCTCCCTAATGACTTCTCTACTTTACACAGACATTCCCTTATCACGTCCATACTTTATACAGACATTTCTTAATCACTTCCATACTTTACACAGACATTTCCTAATCACTTCTCTACTTTACACAGAAGCTCCCTAATGACTTCTCTACTTTACACAGACATTCCCTTATCACTTCCATACTTTACACAGACATTTCTTAATCACTTCCATACTTTACACAGACATTTCTTAATCACTTCTCTACTTTACACAGACATTTCTTAATCACTTCTCTACTTTATACAGAAGTTCCCTAATGAGTTCTCTACTTTACACAGACGTTCCCTAATCATCTCCATACTTTACACAGACATTTCCTAATGACTTCTCTAATTTACACAGAAGCTCCCTAATGACTTCTCTATTTTACACAAAAGCTCCCTAATGACTTCTCTACTTTACACAGACATTTCCTAATCACTTCTCTACTTTACACAGAAGCTTCCTAATCACTTCTCTACTTTACACAGAAGCTCCATAATGACTTCTCTACTTTACACAGACATTCCCTAATGACTTTTCTACTTTACACAGAAGCTCCATAATGACTTCTCTACTTTACACAGAAGCTCCATAATGACTTCTCTACTTTACACAGACGTTCATTAATGACATCTATACTTTACACAGAAGCTCCCTAATGACTTCTCTACTTTACACAGACATTCCCTAATGACTTTTCTACTTTACACAGAAGTTCATTACTGACTTCTCTACTTTACACAGATGTTCATTAATGACTTCTCTACTTTACACAGACGTTCCCTAATCACTTCTCTACTTTACACAGATGTTTCCTAATCACTTCTCTACTTTACACAGAAGTTCATTACTGACTTCTCTACTTTACACAGACGTTCATTAATGACTTCTCTACTTTACACAGACGTTCCCTAATCACTTCTCTACTTTACTAGGTAACTGCTACAAGAAAAAAAAACACATGTTAAGAAGACATTTGTAATTATTGACCATTTCAAATGTGTATTGTTTATTTATGTTTGTTTATTTTTGTTATTGTTTACTTGTGTTTTTTTTGCGATTTCACACAAGAATCTATGTGTGAAAGGGATATCATAAAAGCATCTACATCCAAATAGCTCATTAAATGTAAACAAGGGAACAAGGGAAAGTAAAAAATGAATTATGCTTGTAAACTATTCTAAAACATTATGGCTGTTCTTGTCATTTCTTACCTTCCATCTCTGGAGAGGGGATAATAGTGTGAGTGTTAGGGGAAGAGTAAGAGGGGCTCAAGTGGGGTTCTTCTGCTTGAGCATCTGCTGGAGCATCACATGCTGTCTCAAACATCAAACAGTCTGAGGCCAGATACCAAGCAGAAGAAGAGCTTTAGCAGGAGGATTCTGCTTTTCCAGACAAAACAAATGCTTCTTCAGCTCCTCTAAACCGGAGGGCCAAGGGGGCTGCACTGGGGGCTTTACACAGAGGAGCTGGGCTCATCCTCTTCATTTGCAGGACACAGAGAGTTGGTGAAAAGGAGGAAAATCTACATGCTGGGGGCTTAGCACTGCAGCTCCTCAATAGGCAGTTTAGTCATCACAACAGGATTTGGGATTTGCCACAGATCCCATTGGTCCTAATGCCCAATGTAATGCAATGCTCTCTCTCTCGCTTTCTCTTTTGCTCTCTCCCTCTGTATCTTACATTGTTCTGTTTCTTTCTTTCTTTCTCACACTACTTTCTTTTTCTCACTCACTTTTCTCAATATCAATTTCAGTATCTTTCACTCTTCTCTCTCTCTTTCTTTCTTTCTCTCTCTCTTTCTTTCTTTCTTTCTTTCTTTCTTTCTTTCTCCCTCTCTCATTTCACTATGATTCTCATATGGGCACATTCTCATACGTAAGAAATCATTATGCAGAAAGCCGGCATAAACCAGCAAATTGTCTTATATCAACAGCGGCACAATCGCACCCTTTTGTTTGCTCACTGGTGCATTGATCTGTGCATCTAAAGTCCCTGCTCAAAGAGTCTGCAGGGCTGGTAGACCACCACTCCACTCCCTCTCCTCCCCGGCCGCGCTGCCAGGACTGGCCTGCTTTCTCATGCTAATCGCACACTTTGTCCTGGGGTGGATTATCCTGCCGTGGCTTTTGTTGGAGCCTCAGAGCGGTGCCCCGCGAGGGCGACCTCAGCCGCGGCCTCAGACACAAAGCCCCCTGCGCGCATGCAGCCCCACTTCGAGCACGTCCCTCCACACACAAATTAGTCCGGCACAATTCCATCTCACACTGGAGAGCCCCCCATCATTAAAAATGACTGCACATGCTCCCCATCTCCCAGCACTCAACTGAAACATGGTCAGGCTCGAGTCTAGCGGCTGCTTGACACACAAGGGCAGTTGTGACTATGGCCATAGGCCATATTTATATGGGAATGTTGCTGTACTTTTGTCTACTAAATAGTGTCGACCTGGATGCACCCCTGTTTGATAGCTC
Source organism: Salminus brasiliensis (assembly GCF_030463535.1). Lineage (NCBI taxonomy): Eukaryota > Metazoa > Chordata > Actinopteri > Characiformes > Bryconidae > Salminus > Salminus brasiliensis. Next base: position 17,518,398 of record NC_132879.1, read on the forward strand.
TTTTATGATGTATATACATAATTAGGCAGCAAGTAAACAATCTGTTTATGAAATTGATGTTTTGGAAGCAGAAGAGTATGACATTGGCAAGGAAAATTCTGATTCCTAGAAGTCTAGGTCAGAGCATCTTCAAAACAGCAGGTCTTGTGGGGTGTTCCCGGTATGCAGTGGTCAGCAACTACCAAAGGTGCTCCAAGGAAGCACAACCAGTGAACCAGTGTAATGGGTAAAAACTCACTGACGCGCATGAGAGGGAAGGTTAGCCCATCCCACAATCCCACAGAAAAGCTACTGTAGCACAAATGATACCATAAAAATGGTAATTCTAGCTATATCTTGCATATTCCCTGCCTTGATGGATCAGAGCAGTTTTGGCAATAGGTTTTAGGTTTTATTGTTATGGCTGATCTATAATATATATATATTATAGATCAGCCATAACAATAAAACCTAAAACCTATTGCCAAAACTGCTCTGCTTGTATTATGTGTTAATATCAAAAGTAATTCCAGGCCTTTCAATTTGCTAGTGTAAAACTTGTAAAGTTTACAATTTATTGTTTTTTTAATCACTAGAACTCACCCACTATTCACACACACTACTACAACACTTCAGGCTGTTGACTATGGCCATGCATCTCTCTCGAAGTTAACTCCTTGGTTCTGATCCAGCTGCTACTCTATGCTCCACTCTTTGTTTGTTGTCTGGGCAGATTTGATCCCTTCCCCGCTCCACCCCCCCGGCAGCTCAGGAGGAGTGCAGGCTCTCACAGGTTCTTTAATTAGTGCTGTAGGCAGCCCCAGGGATTGCACCGTGCGCTCTGACTGCTCGCTGGAGACGTGACCCCGTTTGAACGAGCCTCAGCAGAGAATGGAGGGCATGCTCCTGTGCCATGCCCTTATAGCATCGCATTAGAGCGTACTCTTGGCATCATTTGGTTGGGCCTGCGGCCTCGTCAGTTTATTAGCATGTAAACTTGGGATTTCATCAGACACATCCTTTGGTGGCATTTTAATGGCATATTAAGAATAACAGATAAGACCCTATGCACCATCAAACCATCCAAATAGCAAGTATTGGCAGGTGGTTAGGTGGATGAATTGACTACAATTCAAAGAAGAAAATGCAGATTCAGTAAAAAACGCAGAGAGGTATGCTGTGCTCATTATGTATTCCAATAATGTTGACGGCAGGTTGACTGACAGTGAGCCAAGCCAAAAAAAAGAGAGAGTGAAAAATGCTGAAGTTGACAAAAGAGTCTTGCTCCTCCCCCTTTCTATTGGTCGGTGACACAGAGGCTTTTCTTTTTCCTCCAGCTAATTGGCCACCCAGGCTTTCACTTGATTAGGAGTTTTTCTCTGTACGCGTGCACGTCCTCCCCTGTCTGGAGTTACCCTGCGGCATGCCAGCCTTAACACCACGCCAACCCAACGTTGCCATGGAGAGATGCCAAAGACTGAGGGCAAAAAAAAAAAGAAAAGAAGAAAACAAGCCACATTGACGTGATTTCTTTTGCAGACATGTGTGTATAACAATTTCAGCAGTTACATACATACACACAGACATGCAACAGATTCTTTCATGTTGTTGCATGCACATGCAAGAAGAAGATACTGTTGAATGAATCAAAAGACCATGGAAATTTGTTCGCAAAAAAAGGCCAAGACTAAAATTTCAAAAAAGACAGGTGGCAAATTCCTTCTCAATCACAGTGAATCCCTTAACTGAATCCAGTCTTAATACCACACTTGATTTCACACATTTAAAAAGAAAAGTGTCACCAAGGCGTCTTTGAATGATGGCACAGAATCACTTTATGTTCTTTAAAGTAACTGTTGTTGTGAGATGTGTTACTATGAAGAATCTTTTGAAAGCTGGAAAAATGATTTTTTGATGTAAAGTTCTGTGGCATCCCTCAAAGAACCTTAAATTAATTAACTGAATTAAAAATACATTTCCAAATGTAATAAAATATTATAGTAGAACAACCTATGGTTGCATAAATAACCTTATAAAGGCTATAAAAAACTTTTCCTTCTCTCAATGTAAAGGTTCTATATTATCTCTATTACACACATGTGTAACGTGGGTTTGCAGGAAGGTTCCCAAAACAGTGACAGATCATGACTATTTTTAGAACTGCACAATTGTAAAGCATTATCCACTACATAAACACAGCAGGTGGTGAAGAAGCTCATACTATGGCCTTTGCAACACCTGCGCCTTTGCCATTTTTCATGTCACGCATTAAAATCGCCAGTGCTAAGTGAGCACATACGGAGTTAAACTGGTCTCAAATGAACACACTAAGAGTTTGTTCAGTCTCTGTAATTTTTACCTTTACAGCATTTTATTCTCCCCTGAATTGTTTTTTTGCTTATTAGGTTTATTTAAAGCGGGAACAATGTGCAAAGACCTGCGAGACCTCCGGCCCAAGCGCCAGCGTCTCCCTTTGGAGCCGAGGGGTGATAGATGAGCTAGACCTGATCTCATTATTTCATTAGTTATTTAGAAGCAGCGACGGAATTCGGTCACCTCCGCATCCACCCACCCCCTCACTACCCCGCGCCCTTTTGGGGGCAGATTTGTGGGTTGGAATCGTTTCTTTAGGGCCACAGAAAGGAGGTGTGGGGGAGGCAAGGTGGCGAAAGTGATTTGATTGTGTGCTGCCTCCATATGGTACCACAAGCGTTCAGTTTTGCCGGTCTCGTCAATGGCAGGCTTGGGCCGATTGCCATTTGAATGGTATGGAACCAATACCCCCCAACACAACACAGCAAACTTTGTCCCAGAGCCAGACCTCACCACCCCAGACCCCAACCCCAACCTCAACTCCACCCCCACCTCCAGCCCTGATTAAAAAAACAAAAAACACAAAAACAAACATAGGGAATCTGGTTAGAGAATAATAGCGGGAGCGGACTATGAGGGGCGGAGGCGGGGGGTTAAAAAATGGTGGGGTGTCAAGTGAGGCACAGAAAACTCAGTGAAACAAAACTGGGGGCTCTATGAGGCACACAAAAGCACAGCCACGTCCTTTCTGTTTGGTGCGACTGGTGGCGAGAGATAAGGGAATTCCTCAATACACAGAAAGAAAAGACGATTCAGTGTTGTGGGGTTTCCACCTCAAGCCACTGGCATTATGCATATGTGTTTAAGAGATTGGGCTGATAATGCAGCACTTTGTCTGACAAGTTTTTGCTCTGTTTGAGTCTCGGTCGCTCTTTTGCTGCTGCTATTGTGGAGCAAGGTATTATCCTGTCCAGCTGATCCAATGCAAATGTACTAGAGAGATCTGGGACTAGCTTATGTCTGTTTTTCTGAGAAAATTACACACCATACAAAACAGAAGAAACAGTTATTTTAGTAGCAGTAAACAATAGTAACAGTGTTTTCTAATAGGTTGGAGTTTTAGGTGTTTGTGTGTGTTTCATGTTTGGATTGCTCTACTTAAGTGCATCATGCCCTACATCTGTTCTACAATTGAATGTTTACTCATCTTTCGAAAATAATACAAGTTTAAATACCTAAAATGTTGGGAGTTTTTTATGGTCCCAGCTTCAGTACAACCCAAAACATCTTACTTCATGTTCCCCTTTTTGTCTTATATATAGTTGAAAAATGAGGGTTGGATACATGAAAGAGACATGACATGAAGCTCAAGCACTGTTGAGTTCTTCTTCAAAACAAAACAAACCATAACTAAAACTGTAAAACAGGCCAGTTGCAAAACTCTAATTAATATAATACTATTTTGTATCGGTCTTGACAAAATGTACAGTCACCCAGCCCACTAGCAAAGCACTAGTCAATACTGGTGAAGAGGTAAAACGTAAAACAGGAGAAACAGCACATCACCACCAAACTCCGCTAGTTAGGGGGTGCTACACAAACCAGGCCTTATTACCACAGCATTTCCTGTGCCAGTGTCCACAGAAGAAAGCCATAGGAAGCCAACATGGATCTGTGCTAAGCTAAAAGCGAACTCAGGCCTTTTACCATCTCTTATCTCCGCTCCCGAGTGGGGGCAAGGCTAAAAGCTAACCGGCCGCAATCTCTTTAGCTGCTAACGGCACACAACGAGAGGACAGCTATATCATTTAATGAGACTTTTAATGAATTACAGTAGTTTCGTTACAACTATGACATAATATGCAGCTTGTATAATTTTTGAGCTCTCTATATAAAGAATATTAGCGTGTTTCATTCTGAGGCAAAATAACAATGTTGTAAAGAGCCTTCTGAGCCCCAACCAAAGTCGCATGCTTACTTAAAAAAACAAACCTCAATAAATGCATTCTTTAGACTGTTAAGTTGATATTAAAGCATTCAAAACACACAAGAAGTTTAACAAAAGGACCCCCAATAAGACCCCCATTCATCTGACCAACCGGTTGTCTGCCAATTGGCTTGCTATTTACCGTCTTACTTCATTTTTGCTTCTCTGTGTACAGAAAAAAATAAAAAAGTGTAATTCAACACCATTTAAAGAGTACATGACACTCCAATTAGCATTCACTTACCAGACACCTGTCATAAACCTACACGGCATCTTGTGTTTTATAAACTTTATAGGAGGACCCAAACTGGTGATGTACCAACAGGCAAATCATAAACTCTGCAGCTATAACCAATCAAAAAGGTATTATTAGAACACCTAAATTATATCCCACCTGAACCCCTTCAGCAAGGGTTTATATTCTGGGAGTTTGCCAAATTCAGTGGATGTAGCGAATGTTCCTTTGGAGAGTAATATCCACATAAATCACAAGCGGCTCACTGTGAGGATATTTCAGGGCAAACAGATTAATCATAGTCTGTGTTTTGTAAGGCTGTGTGGTTTTTGAACATTCCTCTGTGAGGTGAACTCAAGGTAGCGTGGGAGGGCGAGAACTGGGAGAATGTGAGATTCACTCTTTGTATCAACAGTGATGTGTGTAAGAGCGGGACAGCCCTGCAATCTTACAAATGAAGGTGCCAAAAGGGTTGTTGTGAGCAATGCTACTGAGGAACCACACAAAACGTTTTTAATGAATGAGATGTGCAAGTGTGATGTGAACCTTTACATCATATCAAAAAAGTCTGACGACCTTTACAGTATATTCAGGTTCAACATATGATATCATATGATATCTTAGACATTCAGGCACATTGCAGTGTCATGTATGTATCTAGCTGTTTAGTAATGCTTTTGTATCTCGGTAGCCATACTGAATTTTGTATTCTGTAGTATTTAAGCTTTGAGCTTAAACGCTTTACTAAGTTGCTCTGGACAAGCTCCTCTGCTAAATTGCACAAATATAAATGTAAACATAAAGGCCATTTACAACAAGATCACTTTAAGTGGACCAGGTCTTTCATCTTCAAGAAATATATCATCACTGACCACTGGTCCTGCCCAGTTCATATAAATGTAAGAAGAAATTATTTTTAGCATGGCTGAAACACATAGTGTGTTGTAACAAGCTTCAGAGTTTGATTTATGAAGAATGGGACGTTTATCGCTAGAACTTCAAGTGAGGCTATGACTTCGTTTTGCTGCGAGGGAATTCCTCTAGCCCATAAAACAAGCTTCTTTGATATTCTTCTGAGAACAGTAGCAAAACAGATTTGCAATGTAGATGCATCAAACACCTCGCTGAGTGTCTTTCTTTTTTCAATCATGCCGTGACACTTCCTAAACTACAGAGGAATCAAGTAAATTAATTCAGTACACAAGACATAATTTCTATAGCTTGGAGGGCAGTCTTTCATGTTCTAACTGAAGAAAAAAAACACCTGTATTAGTTTCACAAACATGTTTAAACCACACTGACGCTTACCTAACTTCCCTATTCTGTGATTTAACTATGAGGCGGATCCTATGACAGAATCCATGGGGTGCATGTTGTCTTTTTTTATTCTATAAAAAGTATAACCACACGTTTAAATAAACTACACTTATAGTTCTATATTAGTCTATAGACACAAATTATAAAGGGTCACAGTGTCGATCCACGCCTTTGCGAGACCCCTTGGTAAAACTTGACTTACGTATGGGAACATTTCAGATTCCACCATGAATGCTACCTACACTGTACAAAACCCTGTTGGTGATCATGCTGCTTTTAAATGTATTAGAGCAAACTTTAATAAGTTAACAGAAAATCAGACAGACAGATTCCGGTCCTGTTAACTTACTAATAGGTTCAGTGGGGTTCAGTGTACTCAAAGTTTTACTGCAGCACAATTACTAACAGGACATCAGATGTTTTGTTTTTACGGTGCAGCAAAGTCCTCCTGAACCTCAACATTCAGATCCCTTGCTCACATTTTTATGAGTTAAAAGTCCATACTGATGACAAGTGAGTTATACATGTAGCTACCTGCATCTTGTTGTCTTGTGTCACTGTGTGCAGCTTCTTTTTTTGCTTGCTTCATTTAGTCTTTAGGCTCTGATATCTATACAGATAGTACAGCCTTGTGTAGATCTGGGGATAGTCTGTGCTCTTTAATACTGTATAATATGATTATATTATAACAATAATAATATAAAGTGTGTGAGAACCCCCCTAGCCCCTTCAGATCAAAAAACTAATTTTAATATAAGATAAGGACAGCACATGTAAACACACAGTGCAGCCTTTTTAACGATTAATCCATGTATTGGCAGTAACAACTGAAAGTGTCTTTTACACCATTGGGGAGGAATTTGGGCCCACTCCTCTTTGCTGTCTTGCTGTATGTTTTGAGGATGTTTTATGGAAGTCCAGAAAAGGCCATTATCATCTGTTGTTTTCTGTACTGTTATCTCATAATCAGGGGTACTTTTTTGTGTGATCTTAGGAAAAGTTTTAGTTGAGGTTACAGCATATACATGTTTTCTCAAGAAATGTGATCACAGGTATTTGAGATGACAAAAAATAAGTTGCAATCATGACATAAAACTCACTCAGCTGTGCATTATTTGATGACTTATCTGCAACAGACCTAGTGGTGTTGCATGCATCTGTAACATATACCAATGTAGACAAAAATCTCCATGGACCATTGCACCTGAAGGGGCACCCAAAAGTGACTAAGGTCCAGAAAGTGACAAAGAATCTTGCTTTAAAGTTGCCTTGAAAGTTGTCATCATTTTGTAATGGAGATCATCCCAAAAAAAAGGAAGTCTGGATTTAAGCTGGTTTAATCTTATATAATTAGAGTCAATCTTATTTATACGTCTTGGTGAGTGCACACATATATGACATGTAACATAATTAACAGACACGATATGAACACAGACTGATTAACAGTATTAACTAAAGGAAAGTAAAGGAAAGTGTTTGTAAAGTTCTGGGCTATTGTAAGGAGATTTGTAAAATTGGGGCCACAGTAAGGAGGTCTGTAAAGTTCAGGCCCACAGTAAGGAGTTTTGTGATGTTTTGGGCGGCAATATTCTGGGCTAAAGTAAGAGGGTGTGTGAAGTTCTAGGACACAGTAATACAGTTTGTAAAGTTCTGGGCCACAGTAATACAGTTTGTAAAGTTCTAGGCCATTGTAAGTGGGTTTGTAAAGTTTTATTGAAGTGTGAGCTGTTTACTGTAGTTGATTGGAGCCATAGCCATGTAGGGGGAAAGTGGTTAGCGTGCCTAGTTGTGATGGCTTTTGTGGTCCTGAGTCAAATTAAGTTCATACCTAGCAGTAGACTTACACATACATACATACATGCTGTGGTATATGTCACTATTTTTGAAAAGTGGCTAAAATAGGTTAAACTAGAGGCAATGGAGCACTGTCTGCTGAGTTTGGCCAGAGGATTAGGGGACACATTCACACACATAAGCCCAATCTGCTTGACCTACTGGTGAAAAGGTGTTTTTACGGTGCTAATCAATACATGTGATTCTGTCCCTGTCCATCACCCAGTCTGCCGGATGGTTCCCAGATGATTTTATCTCTGAATGATCAAGAACGTGGTTTGTAAAATGGCAATAGCCAGGAGAGACAAACAGCAAAAAATCAAGGTTGTTGTACAACCAAGTAGAACATATTAAGACCCTGTAACCAGTAACTTAACCTATTCCATTAACCACAAGATGTTTGCTGTCCATTTGAATCCTTTTTGACTTGTACTTTAGACACCTGTCGTGGCTGACGGATTAAAAAGTATGATTAAAAGTACATTAAAAGTAAGGGGAGATTTGTGTAAATTGTGTACATACTCACTAAACATTAAACATTACACACACACACACACACACATACATGCAAACCGGTCTCTGAGCTCTGATTGCTGTCACTGAGGAAACTTCTTCATTTGGAGTGAGAGACAATGCAGCAGACCGGCTGTTTGCATTTGACATCCCACAGAGCCACAATATGGCTAGTGAAGGATCAGGGGAAACAAACAATAGATCTGACCCTGTGAAGCCCCTGGGAGATGTAGGGGCCAAGACTAGGTGGACAACATCCAGACCAGTAAGTAAACAATATTCAGATAACTGGCTTCTGTTTTAACACAATAATTTGTTTATAATGTGTCTGAGGTACTTTATGTCTGCTCATGTTCTTTATGCAGCACGCTGTATAACAATAATCGTCTTCTGTCATGTGAGATGCGTGAACACCCAACGTCCAATTACTTGATCCACTTTTAACTGAGATTACTCCAAACTATGACATGAACGTGAAAAGAGTTAGCTATATGAAAAACACAATAAAGAGATAATTGTTATAGTGAAGGTAATATATGTGAATAATTTTGTGTTGTAGCAACTTTATTTCTGCTCTTATAGTTTTAATGCGGCATGTTATTATTTTACATTTCAAAACGTCAAAGCAATAAAAAAATAGATATATGTATATATTATTTAAAACAATTTAGTATCTTTCCAATAAGAGTGTTTTTACTTGTACAATGTCATATTTTGGATTAGAACATATATCATATGATCCATATACAAAAAGTTACTGTGTGTGTCTTAGGGCCGCAGTTTCGGCCCTCAGTAAAGTGGTTTGTAATATTCCAGGCTAAAGTAAAGGGGGTTGTAAAGTTCTGGACCACAATAATGCTTCTTGTGAGCTAGTCTGAATAACAAGGTTTGGTTCCAGTTTTCTTCTGGATGCCCCTGGCCAGCGCTTGGTTTTGTTCAATTCCATCACCAACTCACCTGATTCGACATCATTAAGCACAGGTTTAACAAACCAGGTGTTGGGCAAATGTAAATTCACTACTCTCAGTATGAATGTTATTTGTATTTATTCTAATATTATTAGTAGTAATATTACAGCTTATTTCAATTCTAATTGTTACAAGTGCATAAACCTTTTGCACAGTACTGTACATGCAGCACATCTCTACAGTCTAATGCAACATTTTGTGCACCTCAAATTGCTCATTTTGTTGATTGTCTAACTGAACAAAGTGAACAAATGCTCTCTGTGAAACAAATGAAATATATATTTTTCTTTAATTATAATAAATAAATATATAATAAATAACATTTCTATAATAAACACATTAACATTAACATATGAACATTTATTTATTTATTCTAATTGTGTAAACTTACGCAAACAAACAGTAGTTGCTTTAGAATATGCAAAAGTGTGTTTTCTGTAGAGGACATGAACTTATTTACACTGGCCACAGGTGCCAAACCCTTCACATAAAACTGTGTGTATATATATATATTTAATTTTTATGTGAAGCACCTTATAGACCTTGCTTTAAACTCTCAGATTCAGATCCTTGTCTGATAGTGCTCGACTAGCTTTACATCAGGGACATTGTGTGTCCTTGTTTAATGTAAGTGGTGCTCCCATTCTAAACCTAGACTTTGTTTGTCTTGCCACTGAAATTGTTTTGTCTGTTAGATGGTCAGCAGAGCTTTCTCTCTCTCTCTCTCTCTCTCTCTCTCTCTCTCTCTCTCTCTCTCTCTCTCTCTCTCTCTCTTTCTCTCTCTCTCTCTCTCTCTCTCTCTCTCTCTCTCTCTCCCACTTCCACATATAGAATCACACAAGCACTCTGCTCCATCTGTAGGCAACAGATGTGGGTGACAGAGAGAGAGGAGAAAAAGGCTTTGCGTTGCCTTTACCTCTGCTGACGCAGCTGTATTTAGCACTAAAAACATGACATTGGGTCCCACAAGACTAGCTTTATGTGGTAGGCCCTCACCAGCGGTCGTGGCAGCATTTTCTCTCAGGCCTAAAGCAGGGTCAGTACAAATGGGAAGAAATGGGTCATTCGCGTACTATTTTAAGCCGGCACTGTCAGAGAGATGCATTGGTGATCTGGAGGCTCTTGACTGGAAAAAAAGCAGAGGAAAGGTGCAGCAAGGACGGATTCTGAGAACACATTGTAGCGAGCAGACCAGAATGATAGTGTCAGTGTTATCAACGTGTCTCACTCACACTGCCCCTCAGTGCCCTGCCCTGGACACCCTTTATCACGAAGAAAGGGGACGTGTGAGACAGATGGCCTTCTTTTTCTTTCTCATATGTTGCATTTCTCACACATACACACACACGGTCTCTCTTGCGTATACGCATATGGGCTTCCTACCCACCCACCCATCGACCAACCCACACACACACTTGTGCACATTGACATTCCTGTTCTCCATGCATGACCTCCACTTTGGCTTCATAGAATTGCCTTAACCCTGTTGTTCTGGCACAAATGTACTACTCCTCACTCTCATGAGTATGATTTAATTCTGATAGATGACTGGGCATCCACACACATAAAACTGAGGGAGACTTTCAATCATAGGGATGTAAACAAATCCATTCAGAGTGGTTTGATGTGAAATGAACTTACAGTCTCTAGTTATATAATAATATATATGTTTTTATTAATATATATATATATATATATATATATATATATATATATATATATATATATATATATTTATAAATAATACAAATAGTGTTAAATCCTCCTAAATATGTTTTAGTCAGATACTATTCTGCATTACAACATCCTATGGTTTCTCAAACCTATTCAAAAATATCAGACCTTTGGACGTCTGGTTCTTATTATCAACATTATAAACAGTTCTCACTCAGTTTCTCTACAATGCACCATTTCACATCAAACCCTTCTGAATGACTTTTTCATAAAAGTGTTTACATCTTAACGTTTGTATTAGACAGTTTGAATTAGTAGTGGACTCCCTCTTTGGGCATGTGAGGTTTATTCAAGAGTTCTAATTTTAAAAGGGTATATTCAGATCTGTCAGGGCACTGGCTTCATAGAATTGTCTTAACCCTGTTGTTCTGGCACAAATTTACTGGCACAAAGCCACTTCAGATATATGTCAAATAATTCAGGCAGAAGTGAGCTAAAACACTGACTAAGGAGAGATGAATCTCATAGAGGGAACAAAGGAGGATATGTATGTCTCTTGGTTTAGCAACATGGCTTCTTAGCTTTTTGTTTGTGCAATAATTCTTCTTCCATCTGGACTTTCAACGTCCCGCTCCACTCTGCTTTACTCTAAAGGCACTTCTAGACCGTAAGCATGAGTGAGGTGGATTGTGATTTAGGTATCAATAAAGAACCAACGGGAGGTGTGCCCCCTGATGTTTCTGCACCATCTGCTGTGTCCAGAAACATCCCAGGCGCAGCGCAGATATGCAACGAAACATGCTAATGTTCTGTGTGCTAAACATGCTGAACTGGATTCTGTGCTCTCAGAAGACACACATGTTCAGAAAATGTGATATTTGAATTTGTGGATGTGGCTGTATGTTAAGGGTTGACATTTAAAAAGGTAATATTAGGTAACCGTTAGTGACAAAGTACAATTTGCATTAGTGAAATTCTTGCATGTCTGATTTAGCAATAATCACAAACAACCACAAAACTCTAATGTTCTACAAGTGAATTAAAAAAAAGTGTGTATGTCTAAACTACTGTAGTTTTAGAACATACGTCGGCAGTTTCGAGCTTGAAAACCTGTTGTTTTCCTCTGTAACTTTAGCTCGCCATTGTCTTCCGTTATGCCAGTGTCTTTCACATGAGCTTGGCCTTCAAGGGTCAGGGAAGCATTTGTTGGCCGCCCACCATCCGTGCAGTCTGTGTCACATAATTGACATTTAATAGAGGCAAACTTTAGAGTGGTCCTCCTTGCGGGCAGATTGGGGCGGGGGGCCTCCCTGTTGTTCTGCTGCCAAGCCCATCTGTCTGAGCCTCCAACCTCAGCAACAGCACCGAGGTCGACGCTCTGGGGGCGGGCCGGCCAGCAAACCGCCCCGATGACTGCATGACCTCCCACGGCTCTCACAATGCTGCCGTGGCCGGCGCTGAAGGAGTGCTTGTTGACTCTCACAATGTGCCTCTCCTGTGACATGTTGCAAAGCAAATTGCTCTGTGCATTTTGGATGAGTTCAATGAGCATGGACCATAGAAGGTTTTTTTTTTTTTGATGAGTGTGGTGAGGCATCAGAATCCTGTGCCATGCTAATAACACTATGATACTATTCAATGCTTGGAGAGACAGACTGATTGGTTACAAGCTCAGATTTAAGTCAGTCAACCATAAAGAGCAGTAAAGACTTGTAGAACATTACATGGAAGGCTCTTTAAAAAAGGTTCTTCACATTTGCACATCTGCACATCTGCAGATCTGCACATCTGACTTTAGAGCCCAGAAAACTGCTGAGACAAATGAAATAAATGGCTGTATTTCCTAAATGTTAAACTTCTTGAATTAATGCTGACATGCATTACATCCATTGTGGCGGTATACAGAGGCCAAGTGACAAACATTGTGTCACTGTCCAAATGCTTATAGACTCATTTGGACAAAACTTGGTGCACAACCTAAGAGACACCCTTGCATCTATATATGCAGATGCCCTATACAGAGGGATTTCATCACTGACCAATCTGTTGTTAGGGAGTGTCCATATTAGACTTTTTATGTGAGCTGGGACTTTGTGGAGGAGTTAGGCTCTGTAGGTCTTTCAGTTCAAGTTCTATCTAACTGATGCCCAGACGACAGAAATGATCTGGTTTCAGTTCTAAAACTAATTGATTGATTGGTTGATTGATTAACAAGTCACATTAGCTTGTAACTTTAAGCTTTCTTATGTAGGCCCCACTGAGCTAGAATATAAAGATTGAACATATAAAAAGCAAGGCTAAAGCAAGGATAATTACAATAATTATATCAATAATAATAACAATAATAATAATAATATACCAAAAACAGTTAACAGTGTACAATGTAGAGATGAGTTGTTACATGCAAACTGCAAAAGTGAAAGTGCAACATAATGCTCAAATAATAATAATAATAATAATAATAATAATAATATGAAAAGTCCTGTGTATGATGTGATGTGTTTCATAACCTCAAAAAGATTCCTTGCTTTTTCCCCCCCCCATTTCATTATAAACACACTCTCTGACAAGCTGAAACCCCCACAATGCCAGAGGTAAGATCATATTTAAAGTGAATTAGGCAGTCAGGAAAAAATCATTTAATGTTTTAAATAAATCGTAACATATGACAGATTATTCCCTGGGAGAAGATTGTTTTTACATAAGGTCATTTATCTCTGGGAAAAAATCCTTTACACTGCTAGAACTATTTACCCCCAAGATATTCATTTTAAAAGACAGACAACTACTTAAAAGACCTTTGCCACGGACTGGTTTCTCAACACTATCACAGCACTGTGTTTTTGCAAAGGTAACACGTTTTGAACACACTGCCATATACCAGGGGTACACACACACAAATGTAAAAAAACCTAGATTCCACACCCTATTGGCACTTTGTCAGATAATGGCCAGGGGGATGAATGTTATGAGTGTTATCAGTGGTGCACGAACATAACCTTAAACCTCTCTCTGTCACTCCCATGAGATTTTTCTCATGAATGCTTTCCATGACCCTTCAAGCCTAGCTCTGCTCTGTGGCGTGTCATGCCTCTGAAATGCACTGTGTGTACGAATTTTGGAGATTCTGTATAATAAAACCCATTCAAATAAGGAACTAAGAAAGCAAGGCACAACTACTACTACTCAACAAACTACTGCTTCTAAGCATACAATGGATATCACTAAGGAAATTAGGTTCTTTTCAGTCTCATTAACACACTATAAAAACATTTTTAAACAATACATTTCAACATTCAAAGTTTGTTTCTAATGAATGCTAGTATTTATCAGTGCCCATGTTCCAGAATTGGTCACTTTTCCAAAGTGCATCTAAGCTCCACTGTGACCGCAGACTAGATTTCCCTCTGGAAGCCTTTGGCCCATCAGTGCAAGGATGTGTGTGATGTGTGTGATTAGCCCTTGTGAGAGCCTTGGGACCTGTCACAACGAATATAGTACACAGGTAGAACAGATCCTGCTCACAATCTGAAACCACAGTACAGAGAGCTAAAACAGAGTTATTATGCCAAACCCTTCCTTTTTAATTAAATTGTCATGCAATTTTTGGCATGATTTGAATTTGACAAAATGTAATGATGAATGGCTCAATATAAATGTTCCAACATGAAAAGACGACATTGATAGTTAATAAGGATTTTTCCTTCTCTTGTAAAGTTGGCATTTTGGAGATACAAGAATTGTGTCAGTGACAGCAACAATAGCATAGGACTCTTTGGAGCAGTTAAACATGAGCCTATTGGCACCATGCCTAATGCCAGGTGGGGGCTAGAGGTGGGGGCCCAGCATTGAGCTGTGAAGCAGTGGAACTGTGTTCTCTGAAATGATGGTTGGTGCTCCATTCAATACTTTTGAGATGAGCTGTGGAGTTGGGGGTGAGATGGGGTGGTGATCATCCAATATCCTGACCTCACTGGTGCTTCTGTCAGTCAGATCCTCACAGCAATGCTCCAAAATCTAGTAAACCTTCTTTCCTGGACAGTTACTCCAAACTCTTTTAAATATCCTTTATTTCTGAGGAAACAATCAATGAGCAAATGTCCCAGTACCTTTTTCTATCGAGTGTATATTCTAAATCCAGAGCCTAGTTTATCTAGTGGGTCTTTTGTTAAAGCTGCTGGCGGAACTGAATCAATAAAAATAATGGCTGTAGTTAACAATTATAGGTTCTTCTAACTGTGTTCTTCTAACGAGAATATCAATGTCTTTACTGACCACTGCATTTATGATTATTTGCATTTGTTTTATTGTTACATAAGGTTTTATAGACAAAAATACACTATCTGCACTATCAGAGGTGACCAGCCTTAATCAGTTTGCTTGCAGTTTACTGTACTCTCAGTTTGCATGTCAAACAACCACCTCTTTGGTTAATCTCTTTAATGTGTGATTCTACTTCAGAGCAGCTAAGCCATGATGAAAGTGAAAATTTGTAAAGTCATACCCTTCAGCATTAAACCACACACAGGGATATAGAGAACACACTACACAGCATGTCAACAAACAAGCACTCCTTAACCACAAAATTAGTTTAAGCAGCTTTAACACGTTTATCAGAAGTGTTAATGAGATGATGAGACAGATTTTCGTCAACGCCCTCCCATCCTTGAAAAAACATATGAGCTTGAGAAGGTGCTGGAGGGGGTCAGATCCAACACTTGATCATTTGAACTCTGCTCCAGCACAGGATTTGGCACATCTCAGTGGTATTAGGTGCTAATGGTTGTAATAACTGGTAGGCCCCAGAGCACTTCTTCCCCTTTTCAATAAACACATCAAATCTACAGCATTTAACAGGGAGTTTTTACATCACCTGCAGTACATTGAGCATTAATCCTATCCTGAATGTATCTGAATATAGCTGTGGATTTCACAACAGTTGTTCTACTTGTTTACTTGTGTACATGGAGGAAATGCTGTCTCAGGAACTTTGATAAAGGCTGCTAATGAGTCTTTGAGTCTTAACACCCAGCCTCAACCTTTTGAGATCCAACTCAAAGACATCTGGATTAGAATTGTTCTTCACTCTTAATAGTTGCAACACATTTGAAAAAGCATAGCTATTTATATGCAATGACACAGTGTTTGAGTAATGAATTACATTTGCATTTCGTTTATATTCTGAATGGACAGGTCTGATTTTCGCACAACCACAAGTGGTGACTGTGAGAGCATGTTGTGAAGAACAATCTCTAGATTATGAAACAAACTAGAAATATTACTGTACTGTTTTTTTTATTCTGCCCCTCTGAACAGCTAAATGAGACAATGAAATAGTATTCCTACCTTTTTGAATTTCCTCTGTGACTCGTGACATTAACAGTACATAAACACTCACAGTAAGTAAAGTACTAACAGAATTTTAAAAAAGCAAAATTAACAAATATATTTTGAATGTCGGTTTCATTTAATTTTCAGTTAATTGCCCAGCCCTACACTAGAAAGCATGTCAAGTATGAAGGTGGATTACTGCAACCTGTATCAAGAAATGTGAGGGTGCTAAGATCAAAAACACAGGAAAACAGCTGCACTAACACCAAATTAATGGGTTTGTTTAATGTCTTTTCACAGTGGACAAAAAATACAGTTCCGTCCACCTGTTTTGGAGGCCCCTCGGGCGAACTATGCTTTCTTCCCCATAACACTTATGGGAGATATTTCAGTGGAACTTAAAAAAAAAAATAACGAAACGAACTAGACCTTCATCTTTGTAGTTAAGCAGCAAGCAATTCACTATTTTGCAAAAGTGTTTCAATGTTGTTAAATCTTTTTAGCAACAGGGTTTTTTTCCCCCCTCCTCTTTCACCCACATTGCTCGCTAGCAGCTCAACACAGAGTAACAACTGTTTACAGAAAGAACCAACAGTGCCCTGATTAATCTGATAAATGGAGGATTTTTGTTCATTTTTTACTGCATTAATAGAATATATCCTTGCTGTCACACAAAAAGCTTTTTTCCACAAATAATGACATTGTTATTTAAATGATAACTCAATAGAAATACTCTAGAATGGCTTGGATTAAAATCTTCTTACACTAATGTCCATTGAAAGTTTTTGTCCTTCTTCTGATCGAGGTGATTTCCATTCTGTCACCAGAAAGAGGCTGCTCAAAATGCAGTGACAACATTTTACAGTGTACATAATGACAACATCACATGGAATATCACAGTATACTGATGACAATCACAACCTGAACTGCAGGAAAAGACAGCTCAGAGATCAGAGTTTCTCTTATTCCTTTGTTTTCTTCTCCCTCTCTGACATTCAGTCTAACTGTGTGTACAACTCTGCCAGACACTCAGGGCTGTGTGTCTCCAGCTGTCAGGGCCGATCAAGCATCCGTGCAAACGGAGTGCGAGCATACCTGGGTCCCCTCGCCCCACAGGTACCTGTCAGTCAGTGCATATTACATCTCCCTCATGGTCCTTTACACAGCAGGGCCGCTACTGTAGTGCATGGAGATTAGCTTTACTCCTATCAAACACTGATCGCCTGTAATTGGACACCATCGCACAAGGGAGCGAGAGTTGTCAAGTGATGTGTGATGAATGCCTGCGAGTGTCACTCAAGCAGTCATATAGTTACATAGATAAGCATCATAAAGTTGACACAGGGGACACAGATCGTGTGGCGACATAAAAGTAAGATGGCACGTTAAACCTTTATGTTTATGTTTGACACATTTTTGTGTCAATTATTGATTGTATAACCCAGTCATGACGCTCACACGAAACCTCCTACCTGCTATGTTCTCAAATATCTAACATCCATTAGTTTTTTTGTTCAGAGTTTTTCTCAACTCAGCAATAACATTGATATGTATCAAATCCTCAGTAACACCATTATGTCTGATACACTTAGAGCATCACAACATACACTACCATGCAGGTGGCACCGCCATGCTGAGAATGGACCGCCGCCTAAATAATAAATGACTGCAACAGATGGGCTGCTGTCTGTAACTATTAACCTACACAGTGTACCTTCTGTATATGATAGTTATATATGATAGAGGTGTCAACTAAGTACAGTTCCACAGTCTGATGAGGGTGGTTCTCCTTTTAAATTTCGATTCCTGTAATGTTTTATCCTGTAAAGAACTTTAAAAGAATGTTTTTCTATCTAGTCTAACTTCGCTCAGTGTTTTATCCTAGATTTTTACTTCTGAGCCTTAGATCTTGGAGTGTTTCGTCCTCCTGCTCTCACGGAGTTTATTTTTTCAGTCTTGGATCTTCTCAGTGTTGTTAGAGAGTTTTTCCTCTTAGTTCTTCTCTGTGTTTCATCCTCAGTTTTTCCTTTGAGCCTTGGTTCCTTTTGGTATTTCTTTTTCATATTCTCTTTTGCTTTCTTGGAGTGTTCCCATGATCATAAAGAGTTATAAAGAGTCTTGAATTTTCATAGTGTTTTATTCTCAGTTTCTTTCTAAGTTTTGATTCCTCTCAGTATTTCTTGCTTATGCTCTTATGGAATTTTACCTAGGTCTAGATTCCACTTTGCATTTCTTCCTCCTTTTCTTCCTCTCAGTGTTTTTTCCTCATGCTCTTAAGAGGTTTTTTTTGAGCCTTGGTTTCTTGGATTGTTTCTTGCTCTTGCTCTTTGGATGTTTTTCCCTTCCAAGTCTTGACCCCCATAATGTTTCTTCTTTATGTGTTCTTTGGGAGTTTTTACTTTTGAGTCTTAGTTTCTTTCAGTGTTTCTTCCTCATGCTTTTAAAAAGTTTTTTTTTATTCTGTCTTTTAGAGATGCTGATATGGCAGCCACAGTATGACAAACAACATCTCCGGAGTTCAGCATTTGCTTAGTTTGTCGAGTCAGAGACAAGAAAACAGGCTTTGTGAAGTCAGAGCAGATCAACGAGGCACATCTTGTAATCTGTTCATATTTCTTGCTGTATTAGCGTAATAGTGAGAATTCATGGAATTACTGTTGACGTCTGTTGACGTGAATATGAATCAGATGTTTTACAAGGAAAAGCACATTGGACAATGCAGGTGTTTCTCTGGGTTGCAGTAACACCTCCCTTTCCACCAAAGCACACACACACACACAATTGCACACAATCCTGTGCACAAATAAGCATGCTAATGTACACATGCAGTTTCTTTACAAAGTACTAGTGGAACAAAGCCTCTTTCTTCCTCTAATTTATCATTTTTGAACACCAGCATGTTTAGTGTTTAGTCCATGAATCTTAAAAGAGGATACACAGTTAAACTCTTTTTAAAAGAACTACAAAAGGAAAAAAGTTATAATTTGTCATATAAGCTCACTAGAACTGCAGGCCACGAACATCACCTGTGACCCACAACCCTAGATTCTAAGGAATGGTGACTGACATGAGGCCCAGTGTAATGTATTTTCATGAGGCCCAAAATCCCTGGCAGCACCCCTGACTATAGGTGCTATAACTCTGCTTTCACTCTTTTTAATAATGCATTCTAATCTTCCAGACCATCTCTAGTATTGAGATGGACAGCAGTCATTTCTACTGTGCAGAACCTGAGAAAACTCACCACGTCTGACGTGTGGGCGTTTTAATGACGGATCACATGGATGCTTTTCAGTGACTGATTTATAAGTTTAAGTTATAACATGTATCTCATTTTCTTAATAAACGTCTCATAAAGATGTTCTTGCCAGGACCTGCCCAGCTGAAGCCAGTTGAAGTATCAGAAAAAAAATGGTAGAGGACACACACACTCACAGAAACTCCCTCTCTCTCACAAGCACACACACACATTTACTCAAAACTTCAAAATACATGACAAAATGTGTGTGTGCATGTCTGTAGGTATGGATGGAATTAAAACAGTGCTGCCAGTATAACAACCTCCCTCTGTCTCTCTCTTTATTTTTCTTGGTGCATCAAGAAAAAATGCTTCTTATAAATCATCTCACAAAATAATGCTTCTACAGTTACAGCATTTTTTCTAAGCTGTAGCTCTCAGCTTGTCTAGAAATGCATGTGTAAAGCGCGTTGAAGCTCTCAAAGCACTCAAAGCGCAAATTACACTTCTTGACTGTAGGAAATGCCCAGAAGCAAGAAATGCCAGTTCTCACCTAAAGCTGCTTTAAAAGGCTCATATCTTTCGGTGATGTAGTATGTAAACATTGTTATAGTTTAAAACCTACCACTGACGGCCCGGTTCATACAAGCGGAGGCTAAGTGACAAAAACATTCATTGTAGTTGTGGTGTCACAAAAACCAACACATTTAGCTGCTTATTCAGCCTACAGCTGTTTACCCCTGTCCTTTCACACAGAAGTTTTAAGAGTTTTTCTCCAGCCCACTTTAATAATGTTGCATTTAGCAGCATGCCGAGCCTGGAGTAGCAACAACAGACACGTTATTCGCACTGTTACAGTTATTGGAGCATCACAGTGATTTTGAGGCTGTGATTTAAAGATAAAAATACTACATAATGTTGCTTTAAAGGTGCTGTAACAGGCTGTTGAATTATCAGGGGTAATGAGAGGATGGAAATGGCCATGTAGAAATGAATTATGACACAAATATTTATCTTATACAAATCTTACAAGAAAAATGTAGTTATGGGTGCTTTGAAGGAATAATACTGTGTCACACTCACTTCACAACATGAGCAGACTTCTAGGCAGGGGCACTAAGAGGGACAAGGAGAGACAGAGAGAGGGGGACAAAGACAGAGACAAAAAGGAAGAAATAAGGACAGATGTGGTGAAGGATTGATGGAAAAACTGTGGCAGAACAAATTGAGAGAGGAAGAACAGGAGTGATGTGGCTGTACTGCTGGCTCTTGTCACCCTGATTTGGGCGGATATCGGAGCAGCAGTGCAGGTAGCAGGGCTAGCCAGCAGCTCCATCTAACGCTTGACAAAGCTGTCAGAATGCATCACACAGGAGACTTTTCCACAGCTACGCAGAGGAGAGAACGCCTCTCTGCCCGAAAGGAGGGATGACGATGAAGGACAGACGGACGGCAGGAGGGATGGAGGGGTGCAAGCCACAGAGAATGTGATTAAGGGTTTAGGTTTTTAAGTGCACTGAACTGTTCTTTTTATTAGTCACGCTTATATAGGGCCCCAGGCATTCACACTCTTACACACACACACACACACACACACACACACACACACACACATACACATGCATACGTTTTCACACAATGTCAGCACATAGGTCTATACATATGTCACAAATGAATATTTCTATATAATATTCATATATCCCATATGTATAATACTTTACTAATAAGGGCTCATGGTGACATGTATCACAGATCATTCAAAATATATGGAGAGTTTCCTACAGCATTTTGTCCTTCACTTTAACTCATGAAGCAACATTTACTGGACATCCTGAATGTGTCAGTGCAGTTTGTGAAAGTTTGTACATGTGACCTCATTACAAATGCAAGTGTTCTTAGTTAGTGGTCCAGACAAAACCAGCTCATTTTAAAAAGTGTATATTTTGCTTCTAAAGGTCTGTTCCAATACACAAATACACAATACACAAAACTGCTGTGTCATATACAATGTGTTACAATGTGTTACAATACTTAGATAAGACATTATGTGACCACTATCACAATTGCACTTATTAACACTTTATTGCACTACTGGACACTATTTGACACTTTACTTTACTTACATACCAATATATGCAGATGTTTATTCAGTAAACATATGCCATATCTGTTGATGCACACTTATACTGCACATTGTTATTCATTCATTATTCCATTATTATTTATTGTTATTTATTTATCTGTATTTTTAATCTTTATTATTCCTTATTATTGTATCGCATTTACTGTGCTATTATTGTGTAACTGCTACAGGCTGCTAAATTCTTTTTAGGATCAATGAAGTATCTATCAATCTATCTATCTATCTATCTATCTATCTATAAGAAAAAAAACACAAAAAACAAAAGCTGCTCAATTAGTCTCTTAAACAGCTTATGGGCCACTGGCAAGCGGAAAGTGTTATTACAAACTTCTATTACTAAAGAATCGCTCCACCAGTTTGTACAGAAGTCCCTATCGTTTCTGAATAATACACCTTATGGCATTAAGGGGTTAACTGATTCAGTTATTTTGAATCAATGTTAGGTTATTTATTTTAAAAATTAATTGTTCATGTTATTGTTCATTTTTACATACACACATATACATACATACAAACACACACACACACATATACATATACATATATACAGGAGGACAAAACCATTTGAACTTTCAATGGAAAAAGAACTATTTCTGTGAGTTCATTTATCATGCATTTGGCAAGTATCACAGCTTGTAAGTGCTCTTTATAGCCAGCTAATAGTCTTTCAATTCTTCACATTCTGTTCAATTCCTTGTCAAAGGCTACTAGTTCTGTGAGATTCCCCTTGCATGTGCTGCTCTTTTGAGGTCTATCCACAGGGGTTTTTTTAATGTCTAGATCAGGGGACTATGAGGGCCATGACAATATCTTCCATAGAGGTCCTATTTAGGCAAGTGCATCAGTACTCCAGAGTCAGCTGTTTAAAACAAACCAACAAGCAGTTCTTCAAAGTGTTCTTGGACCTTCCAGACCTCAACTTGATTTCTGCTGTCCCTGTTCACTGCAGTCTTTATTTTTATGACAAACTGAGGAATCTTTATGGCTTTCGGGGATCAGTTCATTTAATATTTAATGTAACACTATGGAAAATATGCTGCAGTTAGTAGCATTCCGAGCCTGAAGTATGAACAACAACAACAGTAAAGCTATTCTCCCTGTTACAAGTTCGTGGAGCATTAACATCATTTTGAAGCTGCAATTATAAAGTATAAATTCTACATAGTGTTGCTTTAACTATTTACAATAACATACATTTTAACAAAACCTTTGCATGACACAGATTTAATTAAATCTAAATCTAACCTAATCCTCAGTAACCAAAAGACATGCTTTTGTAAACATCACCTTTTTTTGCTCTTCTGACATCATTAGTTGGTTTTCCTACAACATCTAGAAAATGTTTGAAAACAAACACATGCATGAATGCACGTGTGAGTGCACACACACAGGCTGTATCACCTCCAACCCATTCAACTCTGGCCCCAATGACGTGCGGCAGTATTTTCTCTACAGTTGATCACGGTGTTGTGGTGTGCAGTAAACAGATAATGTGAAGCATTAACTGATGGAGTAATGAGCTGCTCTCAAAGGAGCAGGAGTCTCCCCTGCAGCTACACACTGCATAGAGGAATGTGAGGCAGGTAGCTGCTCTACTGGAGGCACGCAGGCCGGAGAATCTGCACTGCAATCCACAACAGCTCTGCTTTCAGGAGACAAGAGCCAACAGGCCTGCCACATCCACACTGCCCTGCCAGTCTGCCACCAGGACACATACAGGCTGAATGTGTACTAACACCCACTGTATTTCCAACCTGGCAACTTTCAGCAGAACATACATCATTGAAAATATTTTGCATATTTTCTTATACAGGACTTATTTAGGAGCAATTTTGTTGGTCCATTTATTACAACATAATGTAAAGAACAACTGACAAATTCAGATATGTCAAATGTCAAAATGTGAAAATGACAAAAATGTA
The DNA here is from genome assembly GCF_030463535.1 of Salminus brasiliensis. NCBI lineage: Eukaryota > Metazoa > Chordata > Actinopteri > Characiformes > Bryconidae > Salminus > Salminus brasiliensis. Next base: position 17,541,851 of record NC_132879.1, read on the forward strand.
TATATATATATATACAGAGGTAGTAGCAGCACACATGAGAAATACAGTATACAGCAGGAATGGCATCAATCAGAAACCAGCATAGCTTCTGTTCTGCCCCTGTGTGTTCCACCTACAGTTGAAAAATCAGTGTTTAGGAGGAGTTTTTTCTGAATTATTGTACATCACTGAAAGGTTAGAATTCTCTCAGATTTCCAGTTGCAGTACTTCTGGAGGGCACTGCAAACCTGATCAGCTCAGGTGTTGAGAGGTGTCTAATGGCAACCTGTAGGCCTACAGTAAATCTTTCCTATAAAACGATAAGACTTGACACACTGAATAGTCTTGAAATCTATTATCGCCTTTACTTCTGTTAAGAAGCCTGGAACAAATAATATGACTACAGCATTATGGCAGCTTAAGGAAATCCATCACCCCACTTAATCATTTAAATAAAACTAAATAAATGAATCAATCAGTGCAGAGACATTCCTCAGAACTGTAATTCAACATATCCTATAGACACTCACTAAACTGGATAACAGACAAACTGATCTTGAATGTCTTAGTTGAGTGGATGGGATTGTTTTTAAGTAGGTGTGGAAATACAGGAATGAACTACACTCTTACATACACAAACGTACACACTTCTAATCCTAGTCTTAGGCTAAAATAGAATAAATAAAAAGGCTGTCTTGAAAACATACAACAGCTAGTTATCACGAGCAAAAAGTATAAGCAGGCTAAGCCCATTGCTTGTATCATATTAGGTCCCTATTCTCTCTCCCTTGTTGAAAACAACACTGAATGAATAAGGTCATTGTCTCTTTGTCGTAACAAGGCAATGCCCTCCTAAACGTCCCCCTAAACAAACCGAAAAGAATCCACATTCAAGCTCTATACAGTACGCAAGCTCAACCATCTTGAAAAAACTCTCCCTCTGAGCAAATCACTGATGTATTTATCCTATTTGGACACCCCAAAAAAAGCAAAAACTTTTACCCATTTGCTGGAGGGGGAAAAAAGGAATTAAAACCTTTGGTGTAAAGACCCTATTAGTAGCAGGACTCGTCATTTGCATAATAGTAGCCTTATCCTTGAGCTTATAAGAGAAGGACGCTGTCTCGAGTCGCGGAGAGAAAGGGCCCTTTGGAACAGAAGAGGCCTAATAAGCAGCACTGCACCTCTAGAAGCATGAGGAGAAAAATATGCAAACTAGGCTCCTTCAGGGCTTCTAACAGGCTGCCGTTGCCTGTCTGCATGAGGACAGAGGCATGACGGGCAGGAGAAAGACAAATTCAGCCACACAAAGCACTCGGCAGCTGAAAGCACGATCTAGATGCATGAGATTGTTAAGCATTGACAGTGCGTGCCTAAGACCCTTGCGTGTGTAGAGTCCGTAGCCAGCTCCTGCTAATGTCAGCAACATGCAATTAGAGCTTAACTTCTGATTAATAGCCAAGAATTACTGAAGAAATTTGAGATGTGGGAAGTTGCTCCTTAGAAGGCAAATCTAACACATGGAAACACATTTCATATGAATTATTTTTCACCTGCAGCTCATTAAAGCAAGAGGGGAAACTGTTGAAATTCATTTTAATATGTTTAAAACAGTAAAGCAGATATTTGATGTGATCTAAATCTGTTTTGCATTAAGAACAGAGGATGTTTATCAGGCAAATGTAATTCATTACAGGGAAATGTTTGGACACCCCTGGTTAAATGACATTTGTCATTTGTTGATTGAAGTGAAAGCGGACAGGTACTGTTAATTTGCTGAATGTATTGCATTGGAAAAATATATAAAATGTTGGATAAACAACACAATATAATACATAAACATATATACAATAAATACAACATACATTTACATTTACAGCATTCAGCAAACGCTCTTATCATGCTTAATTATATACTCGGGATATCCAAAGCTAGTGTCGATAGACCCTGAAATCAAGAAACTTTTGATCAATGACCCTGCACGAAATGAGCACCCAGTAACCCTAGTGCAACAACTTGCAATACACAATTTCCATGAATGTGGAGATTACTAAACTATGCAAAACCTGTGGAGAAGAACAAGACAGTGCAAATACAATAACAGCTTTAAATAAATATTAGTGCTTTATTGGGTGCTCTCCAAAGAGGTTGGTCTTCAGTTGACGTTTTCAGTTGACACTCGCAATCACTATTTTGGCCAGGACAGAGAATAATCTGGATGCTTGTCTTCCACACGTCCTGAGAGATGGTGGGTAAGTGATTTTGGAGCATTTTTATTGGTCCAATTAAATTGGACACAAAGTTAAGAACAACAGCCAGATTTAAATTAGGTCAAAATGTAAAAAAAAAAACAATGAAAAAACAAGAGGTTTTTGCGTGAGAGTTATGATCTGTTATGACACAATCACATTTAAAGTCATACTGTAACAATCTCTAGACTGGCAGCTCAGGTACATTTCGCAATTTGCATATCACAATAGGTCCAAAGCCTACCCAGAATCACTGGGCACAGGCAGGAATCCCCACCTGGGCAGGGACTTCATCTCAGGGTACCATACAGACACACTCAGTCACTAACACCTACCATTGTGTGTTTCTGGAAGACCCAGGGAGAAGACACCAAACTCCTCACAGACAGTGACTGGAGCAGGGATTGAACCCACAACCTCTGGAGCTTTGTGGCACACATTACCAGAGGCGCCACTGTGCCCCCAAGCTCAGTTACAGTAATTAAATAAAGAAGATCCTTATTTAACCACAATGAGTGTGTACTGTACAAAGCCACAGCACACAGTGTGTCCCGACAGTAATAAGCACTGTCTCAAACTTACTTTGCATGCGTCTAATCAACATTTGCAAATGGCTGCATTATTTAACTGAAGCAGTGAGTTCCAACTGTAAAGCACTTCAGTAGTCAAACATGATTGTTCCCCTTTTCACAAGAAACAACAGCACAACCCACAGGGCAGATAAGATATGCAAACTAGTCTCATTATGTTTTGGGAACCAAGACGGCTTCTTGTCTCGATTGTGCCTACCTAACCCTATTCACTACGTCTGATTACGTCTGTAGTTTACCGCCTCAGGGGATGTAGCCATAGCGACAGGAAAGGCCCTTCACCAGTGATATCACACTTCTTTACTTATGGGGGCTCTTTAAAGACATAGCTGTTCCATTTGGTTAGCAAATATCTTTATATCAGGATAAAGATAAAGAAAGCAGCGTCGGACTGGGACTTGGAGCAGGCAGTGTTAGAACTAGAGGAACTGAATAGTGTCACTGAATAGTATTATAAACACTCTTCAGATGGTGGATGTGGGTAAAACGCTGTGTCAGTGTCTTAAGTTATTGATTGATGGATAATTATTGGATTATATAGATAATTATATGGATAATTATGATTTTTATGTGTTTTTGTGTTTGTTTGTTTGTTTTGTCTGTTTTGCGGGAACAGTTTGTTAAGTGCTCTCTCTCTCTCTATATATATATATATATAGAGAGAGAGAGAGCGAGAGAGAGACTAAGGGGACAGATATAAAAAGAGACAGAAACAGACAGAGAGAGAGAGAGAGAGAGAGAGAGAGAGAGAGAGCATATATTGATATTTATGATATATTTTATCAGAGACAATATAAAAACACTTTAAAACAATATATAAAAACAAGATCTTCTCAAAGGGGACCCTTTTGAATGCTTGAGTGATTACACATCTCCTCTCTATAGTGGAGAACTTTCTGAATGTGTTTCTTTAAATTACTTTTTACAAATGGTTCTATATAGCACCAAAAAGGATACTATATACAAAGCTTTTTGCTAAAAGTGTATGAACTGAACACCCACATAAGACATCACATGGCTTTATTCATTGAAAACTGTAAAATATTAAGTTCATAAATAAATAAGGTCTGTGGTATTGAAATGAACATTTTGATCATATTTGGGAAACAGACCTATTTGTTTACTTTATAGAAAGAAAGTTATATAAAGATGTTGGGTTTATGAAGGCTTTAGCTGTGTAAATATACATGCAGTAACACAACAGGATAAAGTAAATCCTGACAAGTCAGTCTCTGTAGAGCAGGAGAAGGACAGTGGGAATTGTCTGAATATGGGTGGGGACACAAATACAGTGTATCAAGTGTATGGTGTGTTCCTTTTCACAGTCATATGAAAAACATTGTTCTATCAACTTTTGACCCATTTGCATATACTGAAAACTTTTTTCATTAAAATTAAAAGAAAAAAAATCATATTAAACTGACTGACAGGTGTGCCAGCTCAGGGACTTGACCACATGAAGAATTGCAGGCATTTTAGGATGAACTTTACCATCTCCACATATTTTATTGTGAATATGGTTCCTGTGTCTGAATAAAAAGGATCATATTAATAATTATTTTTTTATGCCTGAGGTGGATGTATCAAAACCAAGAACACACACTGTATGATGGTATGAAATCTGTGAATCGTCACAGCTCTAGTGTGTACCTGTGCACAGTGGGTGCTGAAGGAATGCCACCACAGTGTCAGAGTGAAGTCATCTCAGTCAGAGCAGGAGAAATATGGCAGAGCCACCCACTGCTCAGCTCAATGAGACCCAGCTTTTGTCCCACAATTCCCCTCACTTCATTACTGTCACACCGAGCAGATGGTGCCTTTCACAGAAGCACACACAGACACACACATACACACACTGACACAAACACACTCAAATAAAAACTCAAATACTCATTTAAACATGCTGCTTTTCTTCTTGTATTTTAACTTCTATCTACCATCAAACCACAGCTACTGTGTGAGTGTGTATGTGTGTGTGTGTTCATGGAGTTTACCATCAATTGTCTCTTGTTTTTGCTATAACACTGCTAAGAAAGTAACCTTTAACTCACAACCACCCCCCAAAGCCCACCCCCCAACCCCCAGACCCACACACTCACACACAGAGCCATTACTGAATTCCTGGCCACGATCCCCTTTTAGTTCGGTCAACTCATTAGCGTGATTTGCTGTAAAGCATCCAAAAGCTGAAATGGAGATCATGAAAAGTTAAATCAACTGAGCTGCAGGAAATTGAATGAGTGATGAAATAAACACAAGGTCGTGTTTTATCTTCCAGGTTGGAATTTCTTGTACCGTTTGTGATTTTGGTCATTCCTCTGTAGACAAACACACTCGTCTGTGTGCACGGAGGAGCCGTCAAGGCCGTAGATTCAGGTGAGGTCAGTTATGCATCAGTGCAGCTTGTGCACAAAGACTGAGTCAATATTGGGACACATACAGATAAGAGGATTGACTGGTTCTTCCAAATTAATTTGCATTCACAAAACAGATTACAGCTCATGTAGAAGCATATTTGTTGGAACGTTTGTCTTCTTTTGAGATGAATGCATTGATAATAAAGCCACCACTCATTTGTGTAAATAACTGAATGGTTGAATCTCATATGAATCCTGTACCATATTTAATTCCTTATGGAGCAATAAAAAGGGATTCTATAGCTAAATACTGCAATGTATGTCCAGTTGAGAGCTAAATACGACATTATATGTCTAATGAAGAGCTAAATACTGCACTGTATGACCAACAAAGAGAGCTGATTCAGGCTTTACATTACAAAACAGCAAATAGTTATGGCACAGGTTTATTATAACTGCCTCCTCTAGCAGTGCTCTGTAGCCTGAAATTGTCAGACAACCACCAGTGTGAAGTGGGCTGATAAACGTGTAACATGTATTTTTCCCACCCATATTCTGACAATTCCCACCCCTTCAATGCGATTGGCTAATCAGCCAAAGTATGTCTTACTAGCCAATGGCCAGACCTGTATAAAGTACTAGAGACCCAGACTTGAGTAAAAGTACAAGTGCTCTATCAAAAAAGTGAGTAGAAGTAGAAGTTTTCTTTAAGCTCCATACTTAAGTGGAAGTTCTAAAGTATTAAAAAAAAAATTTATTTAAGTATTGCAAGTATTTTTTTCTAAAATGTACTCTTTAAGTACTGAAAGTAAAAGTACAAGTATTGTGTTAGGTAGTTATTACAGAAAGCAGTCAAAAGTTTGAATATCATTATTTATATTATTTCAAATGCAGACTTAAGGACTGTCACAATTCCTTTGGCTGTAGTACAAGGACAGGAATATACAAGATAGAGTTCATGTACAGAAAGTCTTTAGTTAGCTCTCTAAACTAACTCGTCTAAAAGAAAGTCTAAACAGAATTGACTCAACCTGCCACATATAACTACAAGTAAAACTACAACTAAAAGATCTCAGGCCATTGGGCCACATACAAGCATTATGTAAAAATAAAAGTGATTAGTGCCACGATCACTGGAAGCTGAAAGTGGTGAATATGGTGTTTCTTCTGGTGGTTCTTCCATCTCTGAATAAACTAACAGAGTTCTAGCGTTAGTGTCCTCACTGTAGCAGCAGAGTGAGAGGAAGAACTACAGCATGCGCATTCACAGCTTGATCGCTTGTTCTGCTCAATGTTGAGGCGGCTTCATCAAACCCAGTGACTGTGCCATCCACCGCTCTGGCGGTGATAATGTGGGTTTGAAATGATTCGTACCATTTTTATAATTGTAACGAGTAACAATGCAGCACATCAAAATGTAACGTAAGTCAAAGTATTAAACTCATCCAAAATATGTAGTGAAGGAAAAGTGGAAGTAGGAGAAAACAATACTAATTCAGTAGATACAGATACAGCATTTTAATACTTAAGTACACTTAACTTCACTTAAGTAGTGAAGTAGTTCTACTTTCTTACAATACATCTCTCATTTTTCCCCCTGTAGTTTTCATATCCTAGAAATATTAAGCAGAAAACTGTTTACCTGCTGAACATGTGACTTGGTTAGATTAGAGACTACAGGTTAGATTAATTATTCCAATAATTCACTCTATCGAAAAAGACGTGCAAATAAGGGTGGACAGGCTACAGTCCAAGTGTAAATATCACTAAAGCACCAAAACAGGGTAAAGTTAATTCCATTCTAAGATTGGCTAGTGGTTCATACAAGCAGTTTACCAATGAGAATGAACTACGAGCCCGTCCTACTATAACTACAAGTCAGAACAACTAGTGAGAGGTGAGAATTGCCCAAATATAGGTGTGAAATGAAATGTGGCATATTCTCCAGTGGGGCTTTTTTTCCAGAACATTCCGCCAGTCCTGCTGTTGCCACGCAGCTGCTCACCTGCTCCTTCCACTAATAAAAGATCAAGAAACCTGTGGATGTGAACAAACAAACACAAAAGTCCACACTCCTTTTTACAAGAAAGCACCTGCCATTGGTTAGGCCAAGTGAAATCAGCAAACACGTAGGCGGCCACACACTATCTGCATTATCTAACTGAAAATCAGAGCAGGAGATAAAGGAAGGGGAGCTGTCGTGAGCAAACCAGCAAGGAATAAAAGTGTGCCCCCTTTACACATGCAAGCGTGGGTGAGAGCTCACGGTAGGGTGAAAAGATTCCACTTTTCTCAAAGTGCACCGCAGGTTTTAGTGTAATTTTATTCCCAAAATGCCCTGTTCACAAATGTTCAAAATTAGAAGATCATTTTCAAATTTTCTTTTGGAGAGATTTTTCATTCATTTTATATTTTTTATATGCTGTTAGTAACAAACTGAATAGTGTACTGTTACAAACGATGAAATCTGTGACACTGACAGCAACGTAGATGTAATGCTACATGTGAATACAAGTTACAATCTGGTAATGTCAATAATGTTGTTTAGAAAATTCTTAGGAGTGTAAAGTGTCATATGAAAGTAGACAGCGTTAATGTAATATTATGACACATTATAATATATATCATAATATAATTATAATAATATATAATATTATAAAACTTTTATTAACATTGTAACAGCAAAAATGCCCCAAGTTACTCCACTGTGGTGTGCACAAACAAAAGGCTGAATAATTACAACCTCCCTAATTTGTATATTTGTATGCTATTTCTCTTGTTGGCCTTCAGCCCACCACTTTACCCCCAAGGACCAAAACTTGAACCTCTGACATCAGGCTTTGAAATAAGTAATGTAAACCTTTTAGCACCTTTTGCAGTGAAGCAGTGCACACCTACTTTTTTCAGCAACAGTAGGCCTCATTAAATTATTTGACCAGTTTTAACCAGTTTTGTGAATTCTAAACAAGACATCTTGGGGAAACAAAGACCTAAGATAACTTTGATTTATCACTCTAACTGGAAGATTTTTCTTGACAGCAGTGATGTTGGTCAAAAAAATCACCAGAACATTTTTGACTGAGCCATGTAGGTCTCTTTTTGTTCCTTTACCATATTCACAAGTGGTAATGAAATTATTCAGGGCCCAACCACCAGTTGTGTGAATTCCAGACAAGACAACCTTTGGGGAATGGAGACCAAGGAGACCTGATTGATCACACTAACTTCATTTTACCAAAGTGACACTTATTGGTAAAACAAACTGCCACAGTATGGAAGGTTCTTTTCTCCTGTAAACTACTGTCAGGTCTCAGGCTGAGTACAATATGCAGATACCTGTTTCAGTTCTCACGCACTTCTCCTATTTTAAACCCTCTGAGATCTGTCACTGTGGCATCTGGTGAAGAACCTCCTGGGAGAAAGAGGACAAATCTGACATTCTTGTACTTGCAATGAGATTACTTATCTCTATTGTGTTGTGTGACACAGGCTTGGGCCACCACACACACAAAGACACAGAGATACAACAAGAACAGATGGAGGAGATCATGTGAACATGGATTTCTGGCCATGTTCTTCTCACTAGGTATCGCCTACTGAGGCCTGTAATACCATGTGCTAAGTGTGATGATGTGCCTTACATAACCACAACATATTGTGTTATAGGATCAATTCCTACAAGCTTATAGTAAACACCACACCAGTTATACTCTTTTTCAATAAAAGGAACACATGAACTATCCATTTGCTAGCTTTCCAAATTAGGCTTGCTGCTAATGCTGTCTTATGTAAAAAGAAACATAACGCTACCAATTTACTTATAAAACCCCACCCCTACCCCTCCCCTCTTTTCCTGTGGTTTCTGTGCACTTGTCTTTAATAGGGGTTTGGGGAAATGGGGGCAGGGGTGCAAGGGAATGCCATTCTCGGGTCCCAACCCCTTTGGATGAATGATGTTAGTGGTGTAATGTGATGCGATATCAGTTAAGGCTGTCAGTTCTAACTCAATTGATATTTAAGATTCACACACCAAATTGCCCTGGATGTATCAGTAGTTTTTAATGAAATGTAAACCGAGGTATCAGGTGATTTAGTAGTAACGCTTGCATGGTCTGATGCATCAAGATCTCTGGGCAGTGAATAACATGAGGTGTTTGATATATTCATCTCCTTTTCATTAAAAAACTAAATAAGGATTTAAGTATTAATATGGAGTAATACACTAATACTTATATGTAGTATTTTAGCTATTAAGGCTGCACAGCATGGGACATAGGACAGAGTAATATCTGCATATTCCTATCTGCAGATTCACACACCAAATTGCCCTGGATGTATCAGTAGTTTTTAATGAAATGTAAACCGAGGTATCAGGTGATTTAGTAGTAACGCTTGCATGGTCTGATGCATCAAGATCTCTGGGCAGTGAATAACATGAGGTGTTTGATATATTCATCTCCTTTTCATTAAAAAACTAAATAAGGATTTAAGTATTAATATGGAGTAATACACTAATACTTATATGTAGTATTTTAGCTATTAAGGCTGCACAGCATGGGACATAGGACAGAGTAATATCTGCATATTCCTTTAGTTTTAACCCCTTAATGCAGAAAAGGCTTATTACACACTAAGGAGTATTATTTAGTAATTACTAGGACTTCTGTACAAACTACTGGGGCTATTCTTTGGTAATATAAGTTTGTAATATCACTTTTGGCAGGCCATAACCTGTTTACTTGGTTAAAGAATATTGGAAGATCTGATGTCTTTCATTTTTTATATAGTTACTTAAGGTTGAAGTTGGTGTCTTGGTACCTCAGACACACTCACCCCCTCATTTTACAGGCCTGAACTCTGCCCAGCAGCGATGGAGCAACAGGGGGTAGAAATGGAGGGAAAACAGAGGTTTTAGCTTTTATTATCCATAAATACCCAAGAGTGGAGACATAAGCAGTGCTGTAAAAGTGCATGGCACCTGCTTTAGTGTTGACTTAAAATCCCCCTCACCAATATCTAATCACACACCCGTAGCAAACATCTCCTCCTCCTGATAAATTGTCTCATAGTGGGTTTTTGACTGTGTTAAATGCTGTGTTCAACGCGCAGATTGTTATCCGCGAGGGTGGCAGACAGCCTGGTTAATGTTTGAACAGGAGAGGCACTAGGCTCGTGCCTAAAGATATGGAGAGGGCCGAACGCTGTCTTATCTAGTATGGAGATTAATAAAAGATACCTAGTAGACCAATACAGACAAAACAACCACATGTCTAACATGACCCCAACACCTCTGGACTCATTTACCTCTCTTTTGTCACTCTTTATACTTGTGCTGTGGTACATGAACCAAATGCACAGCCTATTCAAGTCTATAGTTGTAGATGAGGGCTAGACAAGCGCTGCAAATGCAACATTAAAAGGTTATTTTTTGCACTTTAAAAGATAAGTGTAAGAAGGATCTTTTGTACACAAGATAATTTATTGCTTGAATTACAGCAAATTTTCCAAAAAATAGCAGCTTTATCTTCCTTACTCTAAGCTTGTATTGTGGCATGTGAGCAGGTACAAAGTTTAGCTTCCAACAAAATTACTTCAATAATGAATATAAATGCAGTCATGAGCCTATCTACCATGTTTAGCACCATAGTGTTGAGAATAATTTAGGGACAAAACATTTAGGGAGCAAAGGCTGGGGGCCACAGAACCCCTGTCTTTATGACTGAAGAATTAGTTGAAGCCAATCGATTAAAATGTCCGGTCGCTTGTCACCTGTTAATGTGAAGGCATGTTTAGACTCTACATTCTCATATAAGGACACCACATTCCAGTTTCACTGCGTCCTGTACATTACTGTGTCAACTGTGAAGCATATCTCTCAAATAAGGACAGATTGAGCTGGTGGTATTCATAGTGCAGCACAGTGCTAATGTTGCTTAGATGGTGCGTATCTCAGTAAACTCATCTAATAAGTAAATTAATATGCTAAAACATTAACATATTACTCTTTCTTACTATTAGATATTATGTTAGCAAAACGATCAAAGTTTTGGTTGTTGTCAGGCTAAATGCACTCAGCTCCATTTGTCTTTTATATATATATATATATATATATATATATATATATATATATATATATATATATATATACATAATTTACATAATCCAGTAAAACCGAAATATCTCTCTAAAACGAGCCAATTCCCAAACCTCAGGACTGTTTCATAACAGTCTTGATTCGTCCTATTTATGCCTCTCAAAAATGACATACACTCACTTCTGCCCACTAGACGAATCCCTGCTAGCCCTGGTCAGTGATTTAGAAATTAAAACGTAGCTACGAGGCAAAATAACAGGGTTTATTAAGGCTTATAAAAAACTGAATTTACGCATTTTTCCACAACCAAAACTGCACACTTACTAACAACAACTAACAACTTAAAACCCTTTAGGTCCATAGGTCCTGAAATGTTCACACAATGTAACGGACAGCTGCCATGTTTAAATGGTGCTATGTAAAAAAAAAAAATCTATAAAAATGAAATTGCAAGTTTGGCAAGATGATAATGATATACAAACGATACACCTTCCAGCTATTATATAAGTGTAAAAGAGAACTGATTGTTGTTTCAAATTATGTAGTCATCCATAATCACAGGTTCTTTCTTATCCTTTGGCATAAAGCATTAATTTTTTAGGCCTCTTTTTTCCAGGTTTTTGAAAACCCATGTTAATTTAAGTAGCAGTAATGGCCATAATGCAGCCTAGCGGTGACGGCAAATTGACGGAACAGGGGGTAAAGAACTCTCACTGTCAGATTTAATGAACACTGCACACACAGCAATAATTACGTGGCCTGACCTTTTCGCTTCAGTCTGTAAGAAAGCTTCCCCACCCGGCACCTTTAAATGAGGCACCAATCAATCAGTGGTGCTCTGGCCGGCTTCATCCTGCTGTCCCTCTCAAAGACGGAGTGGCAGCTCTCAGCCTCGTGCTTTTGTGAGATAAGACTGATTGGCCCTCCTGACTGGCTACCTCTAGCAGCAGCTTTGCGCAGCAGGCCTGGTTAAAGGTTTGCAATTTTCAAATCCACGTCCTCGAAAAACTTCGGAACACCTGCTTTTTAAATGACGCTTGTCCCCAGTTTTGAAGCACTTTTTAGGGCGTGTTTAGAGTTGGGGTTGGGATGGGGTTGGGCTGGGGAGGCGTTTTTAGAAGGAGGGGGCGAGTAGGGAAGTTTGAAGAGGACGCTTTGGCGCACAGCCATTGTTGGAACAAAAAGGCCACTCTCTTTACATGCATAGCCAGACACAGAGGACTGTTCTGGCTTTCCAGTAAATCCAGACTGAAAAAAACACAGACACACACTCCCTCACATACACTCAAAGCTAGAGGAAAGACAAAACGCCTTTGCATCTCCACACTACAACATTTCAGAGTGTTTTGCCCCTCCTCTTTCTAGTATGAAATATTTACCCGATTCCATGCATGGCACTACGTTAAACAGCGCAAACGGCTCAGATTTGATTGTGTTTGCGTTCAATATCGTCCGTAAGGTGGTGGGCAAACGGAAGCTATCCCTATGCAAACATCAGAGTGAATAAATAAGTGAGATTTTGTGCACAGGAGCAAAAGAAAGACAGGTGCAGAGAGAGTGATCAAGTAAGACATGAGATTGGGGGGGGGGTAGTGAGAGACTGACCAGAGTAAATCTAAAGGAGCCCCCCCAGGTGAGGTGGCTTTGGTCCAGGGGGACGTGGTATGCTTTGTCCAGGCCGTGATGAATGGCAACACCTTTTGTGGGGTAAAACCACTAAGATGCCAAAGGGAACAGGGTGAAGTTTTATTGGTCCTTTCTTTAAGGAAGTGTTAAGAAACTTACAACACTGATTTTTAACGTTACGATGCAACAATAACAGAGTCTTTCAGAGTAAAATATTTAATTGGAGAGAAACTTACTGACTCAGATTTATTTACAGTTGTGGGGATAGGAATTATGGGTCAGGATGACTACAGCACATTCTACTTAACAAAAGCATGAGGATAATGTTCAACTACTGACAAATCTTATTTCTGTTATTATATTTTGTTTTACAGCAGCTTAAATTGCCTTAAACAATACATTTTAGCACAAAACTATTACAAAACGACGTACTCAACATCAGACAACATTCATTTTGGTTAACTGCTTTCTGATAGTTCTCATCACTGCTGCTACTCTAAATGACAGCAGTAACATCTGAATGAGTTATGCAGAAAGTTGGCTCACATTTGTGATGTTCAGGTATGGATTCTTTATCTTCTGAGGCACCTAAATAGACTCTCTCCCTTGGAAATCCAGGTACAATAAACAGTATATTTACAATACTGTGAAAAAGTAGAATGACCCATAAATGCTTTTGGTGTCTATTTTAGTGTGAATGAGAACAAAAAGAGACATTCTGTTGAAAGGGTAATTTTGCTAGAATTCACAGAACTTTGGGGTGGAGTTCAGGTGTTTTCTGCTTTGGTCAAAGGCCAGACCCCCCTCTGATAAGTGCAACAACTGAGAGAAACGGCTGAGTTAAAAAGAGAAGATTGTGGGGGTTGGGAAAACTTCCCTGTGATCACCGAGGGTAGAGATGGAATTTGTAGGATGCTAGATAGACACTTATGTTTGTAATTAGAAGAAGCAATAATGTGTAATGGTTTGAATGTAATTAATATATTGTTGTGCTTATCTTATTTTACAGAAAGAAAGACTATTGTTTTTGCCATGTTTTGGTCTGTGTAACATACAAAATCTACTAACAGGCCAGAGGAGCAGACTCAAAACTGTTTAAATTGAATGTGAATCAAATGGAAATGTATTATGCAATTATCTTTAATAATTTAATTACATTTAAAAAGTAGAAGAAAACAATAATAACCCTGCTGACAAACCCAAAAGTCCTGAATCACACTAGTACAAAACAGCTCTAACACAAATAAACGTAAGGATATTTCAGGTGGTTCATTGGACCACCCTTCCTCTTCTTTCATAACATCCATAAAGTGTGCTTCACTGCTGTGTCTAATAAAGCAGACCACTCCATCACTGTGGAACAGAAGCATATTCTCAAAAAGGTCTGCGGGGGCGTTAACCTCTCCTCGTCAAAAAGTCTACCATTCCAGACCGCTTGGGTCGAGTAAATACCACTCTCAATCTCTCTCTTTCACTTTTCCTGCCTTTTCTTTCACTCCCCCTCTGCCTTCGCTCGGTGTGTTAAGTATTGTGTGTGTCTCTGGGCAGTGTGTCACTCAGCATCATTAAATGCAGGCCTCAGCCTTTGGCCAGATCAAGATAATTAACTGGAGAGGTCACAAGCTAATGAAATGAAAAGAGCCCACCAAAATGGTGCTCGCTAATCCGCCCTATAGCCGTACCTTTATTGAGGCCTGGTGGAGAGGGGGGGTCCAGAAAAGAGCAGTGTGCTGAATTATCAATAAGAATGATGGGAAAACTCAGGCATGCTTAGTGTTTGCCAGCCTTCATGGCTAAGGCCTGTGTAGCACAGTGTAGTTAAGTGTGTGTGATGATGGTCACCCAGAGTTCTTTTTTTTACATGTTTAAAAAAATGATTAATAATCTGAAATAAAATGTTTACAATTAAATTATGCAGTTCTTTTGAAATATGCTCAAGCATAATATATCTACACATTTATTGTTTAGACAGTTTAGAACTTGTAGACTTTTAAAGGACCCATATCCACAATTGTGTGTGATTATTATGTATATATATATATATATATATATATATATATATATATATATATATACATAATAATGTGTGTGTATTGTGTTTTGTATCAACATGTACCAACAACCTATTTAAGTTTTACATGGACATTTTCATATCTCTCTTTATACCTTAACATGTTTTCATTTCTGTGCCTTTAATACTTAATCTACTTACCTTTAATACTACTGTAAATAAGCTATGTTCTGATTGGCTACCCCATATTGTTCCTTATTTAAAAAATAGTCCAGGGATGAATACTTCTTATAACTTTAGCATGAATGGGCAGGGCTTACCTGCTATAGACTGAATCAGTGGATATTGCATGTAAATATGTTGGACTTCCAACAAGGACTTCCAAATGAGTTGTTTTTGCAGCTATGTTTACATATATGAACTGTATGAAGTAGGAGGAGAACGGTACATTTAAAAATTGATCAGTGTTTACATAACACATAAAACTGTTATGTTCAAAAACTGAGGAGAACTTTGGTTGAGCCCTTTAAAAGTCATTTTTATAAGTATTTGAAATAACAGTCTGAAGAGGTGGTGTACTTTGCTAGCAGATTTATGTGTACTTTTGAGTGAGTGTCCAAGTGTGTCCCATTTCCAAAACATACAAAAGCACAGTGTATATATATTATATATATTATATATATATATATATATATATATATATATATATATATATATATATATATATTATTGATTCTATTTCAGAAATATCCATGAATACTACAAAAATAGCCAGTCTTAATGGGGGTTTGTGTCCATTTTGTAAATGTAGAACTACATTATGTCAGTGTGCACTTAAACTATACACTAAAAGGCTGGACTTTGGGACAGGTTGTAACTACCACACTTCCAACAAACAATGCACACTCTAAATCTGCCAATAACTGACACTGTCTGCACCTTAGTTTTTCCATAAAGGATTTTAAGATTCTAATAAACATTTGAACCCCCAGCATTTCACATGACTTTTTAAATGTAATATAATGAAATGTCATTTTTTAAACGTTGAGCATCTATATTAACACTTTCAGTTGTTCAGAAGTGTTACAGTGTTTCAAATACAGTTCATTCTTCTCCTGTAAAGTTACCTTATTGGAGTTTTGAGGAGGCACTACAATCTCACAGACAGTGTGCAGGGTTGCTAATGAACGAGAGGATTTACTGTGATGACATTTTTTTTATTTCTTAGTTGGTTTGTGCAAATTCTAACGTTTCTGTAAAGGTCCTATGCCCACATGAGCTCCTGACTTGACGGTTAGCTTCCCTGAATGTAAGATGTGCTATGTCGACTTCGTCCAGGGGCACTGCCGGGGATTTTTGAGTTCTTCAAGGCATTACTTTATTTTGCACTACGGCAGGCTTGCAGAAGTAATTCTTTAACAAAACACAGTAAATATTCCTGATATTTCCCGATAGTGTTGTTGTTCTCATGTTGTGTTCTCTCAGTGCCATGTGCTGTTAGCAAGATGAAGAGATCGTAGCCTTTAGACTAGCCCCCACTCCCTTCCTCGGGTCTGCATCTTCTCAAGTCTTACCAGTAAAAGAAAATAAGCAGGGAGCAGACGATGGAGAGATAGAGAGTTACCTATCGTTAACTTTTAGCCTAGCACAGATTCCCATTTGCTTCCCCAGCTGTTGCTTAGTCGTGTGCCGAGTTTGAGCTTCCTTTCAGCGGACAGTGGCACAGGAAAAGCCTTGGTCACAAGACAGGGCAGCTATTTTGGGGGTGTAAATATTATCATTATTATTATATTATTACAACATTTCAACAATATATCCACATACATAAATCCATTTAATATAAAAATACAGGTCAAAATATTTACTTAATGTAAGCTAAAAACTGCTAAGAAATGTTTAAAAAAGACAATTACTTGATTGTATCAGATATATTACTGATAGTCTTTTGAAAGTTTAATAATAATCTCCAAAGACCACTTAAAATAAAGCGCTACCCTTTACTACACACTTTATTTTTATTATTAAAATAAAGTTTTCTATAGCATAGGATACATTTTTGGCCACTGCTATGTACAATAGCACACCGTTAACGCTCTGATTTAGACAGAACAACGAAAGCCTGTGAGGGTTTCAGCCTCACTGCAGAAGTCATTAACCAATATAAGCTCACTATCAGAAGACTCAGACTCAGTGTCCAAATTAATGAAGCTCAATTAGCAGTTCTGTTGATGTAGAATTGCCCTTCTTACAAAAAGGAACTGGAGATAGAAAGCTAAAAAAAGAGTGGAGTGAGACAGAAAAGTGAGAGAAGGAGAGTGAGGGGCGGGGGGAGAAAAGGGGAGGGGGACAAGGAGAGATTAAAATTGTCTGAATTTAGTCCACGCTCAGCCTATTCATTTGGTATTCTGCTCAAATCAGGGCTTTTGTTTGTGCCAAAGTAAAGTGGCGTCAATCATCTCGACCTGGTTTTGTATGGCTGAAGAATTTATTATGAATTTGCAACCACACATAATGAGACCACCCCCCCCAACAGCCCCCCAAACTGCACCAACAATCTCCATAGTATGTCAAACTAGCAGAATGGGAGAGAGAGAGAAATATAGATTAAGAGAGAGAAAGAAAGTAAGCGACACAGCCAGATAGAGAAAGACAGACAGAGAAAGAGAGACAGAGAGAGAAACCGACAGATAGAAGGAGAAGAGAGTAAAGTTTGCCACCACCAAGCCGCTCGCTCTCTGGAACCACATCAAAGTGACAGGAACGTCCAATCAGATTTGTCTTACAGGCATTACATGATGAATATGGTGCAGCCACGGCACAAAAGCGCCTTTGTGGAGGCCTGGAGCGGAGGCCATTCACGGCCGCAAACAGCCAGCCAGAGTGGAAGTAAATGGCCAAAAGGCCCTCACCGAAAAAAAAAGCAGCCAAACTTGTGCAGCACAATGGCCCATGCAAATGACAGCAACCCCTTCAGCCCCCCTGGTCCAGAGAAAGAAAGAGAGAGAGAGGCAGAGAGAGAGAGAGAGAGAGAGAGAGAGAGAGAGAGAGAGAGAGAGAGAGAGAGAGATTCCCCTCCTCTGTTAGGTCGTCTGAAGTTTAGAGCTCCATTCAGTTTGGCTGAGAGGTGTCAGTTGAAAGTATTAGACTGAGCACATTCAACCCCCTTTCTTATTTCAATCTAAAAAAAAGAACGATTTTTTTTCTTCTTTAAAGATAGAAGTCCACTGACTTTTTTGTCAGCGTGTGCAGCCAACCTGAATCCTTGCAGAAAGGAGAATGGCTCTCCTTTTAAATCGGGCGTTAGAATACACTGGTGAGGCCTCCTGACACTAGCCTGCATGAGGAGAAAAGGTGGAATAAAAAATCCTGCTTTCTCTGATTCGCAGCACAGAAAGCAAATGTTCACTATTGATTTTCCTTGGAAGAAGCAGAAATGTTCTTTAAAAACTTCACTGTGTCTGAGTAGCAGGGCTGCCTTCAGGGGGTGACGTACACAAGGAGAACGGCTGTCTCTTTGAGAGTGTTAGTGTGAAAAGGCTGTGCAGTTATCACAAAGATCAGCACGGCTTTTTCACACTAAAACTGCATCACTCCACTGACGCCTTGACAACCATAGAAAAGGCTGAGCTGAACCAACGTTCTTATAGGAAAGTCTGTTCACGCTGCAGCCATCTTTGCAGCGTCGCTGCGCAGGGATTTCTAGTTCAGGCTCCAAGACAGGGCTCCGATATCTAAAAATGGAGAGACTAAAATATTTGAAACTGAAGGTCAAATTGCCATTTCACATCACATTTTAAGCACTGACTAAACCTGATAAAGACCTCATGAATAGCTTGTAGCGTTCGGCTCAATAATGTACAACAAAACGATTTTCAGCTCGTTCTCGCTACGACGCTTGCACAGTTCTCCATATTCTCTTTTGCTCACAGTGTAACCATCAAGCTGATGGTTCTTTTTATTGAAGAGCGGGACTTTATTCATAAACACACGCTATGCTGAGTGTTACATGAACTCCCATTCAGATTTTAACCAGTAGATACAGTTCCCATGGCTCTATCTGTACCACAAAAGGTGAGCCTTCTAGTATCAGCAGTTATCTGGGCAGCATACTGGACTCAACACTTCCACCTTCCACAAACCTCCACTTAGTCTGGCCTGATGTTTTGGAATTGTTACTGTTGAAAAGCAATAACTCATTTGTCGTGGAATCACTTTTTGTGAAAGGAGTTGACAGGATAAAAGCGTATTCTGTATAAAAACTGTAGCAGAAAAGCAACAGAACACTCAAGACTTGTATTATTTGTGAGACCACACTCCCTCTCATGCTCTCTCATATTTATGTTAATTTAAACATCATATTGTCACATTTCGCAAAGCGATAATAGCTTCTCCGTTCCCAATAAACTTTGCACCACTGTTTATGTGTTTGCATAGATAGGCACATGTTCTAAAGTGGTCCATGTGTTTTAAATGGTTCCATTGTGAAAATGGACCCCCGCTCTCCTATTCTGGCTAAAGATTGACATGGTTAATAGTGTTTAAAGGCTACATATACCTGCATGCATGGATGATGCAGGCATGCATGTTTTTAATGCTTCAACAGTATAACTTAAACCGTCTGATGAAAACATCTGATCACAGCAACATCATCTGATATCATAAGTTTATTAAAGTATGAAAAGGCTCAAGATGACTGAATGTTAGCTAGCTAGCACTGTGGATGTAAAAGTCGTATGCCTGTCCCATGTGTTGTACATGCTAGCTATCTTTCCCTGATACATGCAAAATCTTACCTGTTGTGTCAAACATGGAGCTAGCTAGCTAAGTGCCCAAGCAAGGACGTCTACAGCCTGATTTATAGCCCAAATAGCTGCGTGCATAGGGTGAACTTGAAAAAGTGAAAACAGAAGACAGCATATATATGTATAAATAGAGTGAATTTATTTATAAAAAGGGAAAAAAAGACGTTTTTACACAAAATATATATGTTAAATCATCTGATAACAGCAAGTGAAAAAAAAAACACAAGTGGAAGGAGCCCCCAACATCCTCTCTAGAGAGCAAGCTAACAATATGCCACACAAGTTCACTTTTTGTAACTAACATTCAGGCTGAATACTGTGGCTTAGAGATGCATATTGCTGCTACTTTTCTTTAGTGTCCTATTTGGCTGATCTGTAACAAAATGCAAACTGTCCAGTTGTAAAGGGATAAAGACTGTGGGCACAAACAGAGTTTACAGATGATGAGAGAACACTAGGAGAACACTAGCAACGTAAGAGCAGTTGTGTGGTTTGGTAAACACTTTATGTTTGCAGGCCTCAGTGGCTCACAGTGCTGGTGCTGAAGCACAATGTGTGATTTGTAGTCATTGGTTTAGAAGTTGGTGCAGGTTGGGGGTTCGCCCATACAAGACTGAGTTTGCTGAGTTGGAAAAATAGGCTAGCCTGGTCTCAAATGAATTAGTACATATGCGACTAAAATACCCTTTCTGGATTAGAACAATTTGTACTAAATATAAATCGACCTTCATACATATGCACAAAGCGTGAGTCATTAATTATGTATGAAATATCTCTTAATGCAAATGTTTCTTGGGGTACTCTTTTAGTTGTATATGTACAAATTGTAAATCTTGTTAAAACACATGAATTATTCATTGTAAAATAAATAAATACATAAAATAAATACATAAATAAAAATGTCATTGCTCAGGGAATTGCTCAGCCACTAGGGGCGCTATTCTGTGGCCAGTATATTGGTGCCCTTTGTGTTAATAAATGAATAGTGTTAAATAGAGTTGTCTAACCAGTTAATTAATTATATGCATTATGTAAAATGATGTGTTTACATTTTTTAAAACAGGTCATGTATTGAAGAAAGAATAAAACGTTATCCTAAAATGTACCAACAACATTTTGCGGCCTCTGTAAAATTCTGGTGCACCTTAGAAGAGCTCGATTCAAAGGTGAGTTTCTGTTTAACTAACTGTCAACTGAGGTACATGGTGATGTTGGTAACATATGTGTGTCACTAGCTTGGGGCAGATTAGCAGAACGAAGAATGATTAGATGGTGTCATCACATGAAACAGCTCACAATCTTTCAGCCAATTTGTGGTTGAGTCAGTCGCATTTCAGACTATAAACGGTTGGTGGTGACGACTGTCCCAGGGAGTGTTTTGCTGGAGATTAATGGGTTTGTATATCATCAGTTCAGCCTGCGGTAAATAATTGGTCATTTGCCTATTTGGGCTGGTCAGACTTTCAGGAAGGTATAACACTAACTATCAAACCTACTAGACACTTTAAATAAGGCCCAGTGGAGTGAAGCAGACAAACTGGTATTCCTATAGTCATTCATCATTTTGTTAAAGTGCTGTGTGTGTGTGTGTGTGTGTGTGTGTGTGTGTGTTTGATGATGTATGCTGGATTCAATAGGAGATGACTGTGGTGGCAAATGGAACAAGCTCATGCTCTGATATGAGAATATCTGTGTGTGACTGATCGCGCAGCTGACCCTGCAAATAAGACAGTATGACACATGCTAAAGCAATAAATACACAGATTAATAAATTAATGCATAAAAAAGGCAGCATGACAGCATGACTAAATATTAGTATTGTGGCTGCAGTGGTCCTCTGTGGACTGCGCTGCTCCAATGCTCCATTTCTCTTATTGAATAATAAAGCACTACGGGGTGATTTATACATTTTCCTATTGTGCTTTTGAACATATAGTAGGCTGCATAAAGGGATGAAAGATTACTAGCATAAATCATTTGCTCTTTTCCTTCATGTGCATAGTCGCGAGCACAGGCGCGAGCCGCTGGCCAATAGGAGCGCAGAGCAGCTGCGGCACGTGGCCTGCACCTGCTGCAGCGCGGAGGGCCACTAACACTGACTGACCCATGGAGAAAGATCAACTCTCTGACACACACACACACACACACAAAGGCTCGTTATTCACAGTGGAATGTTTTTAGAGATTCATCAGCGAATCAAACACACTGCTGCTGCTGCATTGTCCTCCTTACCTTGCATTACTGCTCTGCAATAAGTGCTCTAGATTGTTATGGGCGAGGGGCATTCACCGAGTGTCTAAATGGGCCTAACCATCCTCTAAAGGGACATTATGCTCTTTTATTGCACTCATTTCAAATGCAAACGCCTGCAGGTGAAATCCAAACCATGATTTCATCTCTGCTCGGCTGGGGTTGCCACCACCAGTGTTTGTTTGCAATGGGGGGCTGCTATAATATGGATAATGAGGTACAAAAGCACTCGCTTGAGCGGAGGGGTGGTCTGACTGGTGGGAAGGCTGATAAAAACGCAGCTGGGGGATGCACGTAGAGTAAAACCAGCAGGACTTTTATCTGAGCTGATCTCTGAAGGGGAAAGAGGGAGTGTGACCCAGTTTGTCCCCTTCACTTCACTGGGCCATATTTAAAAGGCCTCGGTGCCCTCCAAATAAAGGGGAAACAATCCATCCAGTGTCTAGTCGATACAACAAAAATAAATCATGCCTGTCTTCATTTTTTTTTTTTATTCCATACTATCTGATTGATCATCAAGACGGTATGATACATGCTAAAACCATAAAATTAATAAACATAATTACATATATTAAAGTATGAAAAGGCTCAAGATGACTGAATGTTAGCTAGCTAGCACTGTGGATGTAAAAGTCGTATGCCTGTCCCATGTGTTGTACATGCTAGCTATCTTTCCCTGATACATGCAAAATCTTACCTGTTGTGTCAAACATGGAGCTAGCTAGCTAAGTGCCCAAGCAAGGACGTCTACAGCCTGATTTATAGCCCAAATAGCTGCGTGCATAGGGTGAACTTGAAAAAGTGAAAACAGAAGACAGCATATATATGTATAAATAGAGTGAATTTATTTATAAAAAGGGGAAAAAAGACGTTTTTACACAAAATATATATGTTAAAATCGCGGATATGTACATTTTCCGTATAGTCTACAGAACACCGAGAACAAGTGCATACACTTTCAACAGTCTCCTCCTCGTTCAGCCACGAGGAGCCAAATGTCTGATCAATAACATGTTCTACTGAACAAAACTCTAGTCAGTGTTAAGAGCATTAACATCATTATACCTTCCGACTAATAACGCTACCACGTGGTCATTGTCACAGAAGAGGCAGTGGACATTGTTTTTTTCGTTTTGCTCGGCATACAAAAATAAATCTTTATATATAAAAAATACAGCTTATAATACAGAAGTTTCCGTTTCAGGAATGACGGCGTCAACACTCATCCCCACCATCTCCAGATTTAACCGGCTGCTGCTGGTGCTCGTCAAAACACGATGCCATACCATCAACATATCTACTGTCCATAATTGCACTTATCAGCTCAAATCTTTCCGCCACCAGAGCCGCCCCCACCCGCCCCTTTTTGTCCTTGAAACTTTGAGCGGAGTGAACGAGCGACGTCTCGTTATTTCTTCTTTATTTTAATCCTCGTTCAGTCCTGCAACTGCATCTGCAAAGGCTGTGTTCGAAATCACTCCCTATTAGAGTGCACTAGAAAGGGTGTGGTGGTGTTCCAATCCTCAGTGCTACCCTTTATCCCCGTACCATAACAGTCAGCAACTTGGCATACCAACTTACACAGCTGTCATTTTTAAGCTAATTACTAAAAGTAACTTGGATTAGTAATGCTGAGGTGACATTTAGGCTGTTTGTTGTGCTTTCTAGGGTACATTAATGATCCCTTTTGTCCGTTCGTGACACTTTTGCAACTAGCTAGCAAGCTAGTCCTGTTTTGAACGGTTTGCCTCAGTCAGTCCGTTGATGCTGGTTGCTATGTTACCGGCACAGAGCGTCACGGAATGCTGTGTTCCAAATCGTCGCCTCGTTCCGCCGTTTGGTTCCCTATGTAGTGAACTTGCACAGATATGTGTAAAACGGGGCGTGGTGAGGGAGGGAGTGCACTGGGATGAACCGGAGCTGTTTTCCGCACGCAGCTCAAGCAGCACTAGGTTAGCGGGACGCGGATCTGCCCCCGCGTCGCTCGGTTGCGCGACCCAGTCAGTATCTGTCGAACCACGTGGTGAAGTCCAGCAGCTCCTGCTCCTCGGAGCTCAGCTGCTCGTAACTCCCGTCGTCCGAGGAATAGGAGGAGTGCGGCGACTCCGGCTCGGCCGAGTAGCTGTGGGAGAGGCTCGGGGACGGTACGCCGCAGCGGAAGGCTGCCGAGATGGCGTCGTGCTCGTCCAGGAGCTGCTGCAGGGCGCGGATGTACTCCACCGCCGAGCGCAGCGTCTCCACCTTGCTCATCTTCTTGTTGGCCGCGCCGTTGGGCACGTGCTGCCGCAGGGTCTGGAAGCCCATGTTGACCTGCTTCACGCGGTTCCTCTCGCGCTCGTTGCGCCGCGCCACGGCCACGGGCTGCTGCTGCGGGATGCTGTAGCCCAGCCCGCTGAACGTGAGCCTCCGCTTGCAGCGCAGAAGCTCTGGAGAGCTCGAGCGCGGGGGTCTCTTGGCGGCTCTGCTCGCGCTGGAGCTGGAGGGAGGAGCGAGTGAAACAAGTGCGGTGGCGCGCTCGTGCGCAAACGGGCACGTCGCTGGAGCGGCGGGGGCGGTGGAGGTTGTGGTAGTGGTGGTCTCCATCACGGATGCAGCGATGATGCTCGCGGCTCCAAAGTCCGTCCTCGGACAAGCTCGAAAAATAAAACAGCAGCAGCAGCACAACCGTAGCGGCGCGCTGCGCTCGTGTCTTTCGCGTGCGTGGCTGTTTGTGTCTGTCGCGAGTCCAAGTCTCGCCTTGCCCCCCTCTTACACCCAGTGGAGCGATCTGATACAAACTTTGGCAGCACTGGGCTTTTTCAACACGCGCGCGCCACCCCACCCCCTTTAAAGCGACGCACGCTCCTCCGCGAGACCCCGCCCCCGCTGCGCGATTCTATTGCTGTTACCCACCACCTCTACGGACGCCCCCCAACCCACCCGCCTCGGTGAGCCAGGCGCGTGGCTCCGCCGCCTCAATAAACAATCCGGGCGCTTTCAGCGCGCCAGCACGCGCTCCGCTCATTTGCATACCAATGGCGCGCGACTCGAAAGGCCATTGGACGATTCAAACGGCGTGGAAAGTTGCAAGAAAAGGGGGAAAGTGAGAGAAAGAAAAATAGAGAGAGAGAGAGACATAGAAAGAAGGGGGGAGAGAGAGAGAGACGAGAAGCAGTAAGCAGTAATACGCTGCTGCTTTGAAAAAGGGATAGATAGATATACAGACAGACAGACAGATAGATAGATATACAGATAGATAGATAGACAGATAGATATACAGACAGATAGATAGATAGACAGATAGATATACAGACAGATAGATAGATATACAGACAGATAGATATACAGACAGACAGATAGATAGATAGATATACAGACAGATAGATAGACAGATAGATATACAGACAGATAGATAGATAGATATACAGATAGATAGGTAGGTAGATATACAGACAGATAGATAGACAGATAGATATACAGACAGACAGATAGATAGATAGATATACAGATAGACAGATAGATATACAGACAGATAGATAGATATACAGACAGATAGATAGATATACAGATAGACAGATAGATATACAGACAGATAGATAGATATACAGATAGATAGATATACAGACAGATAGATATACAGACAGATAGGTAGATAGACAGATAAGTGAACAGATAGGTAGATAGACAGATAAGTGAACAGATAGGTTGATAGACAGATAAGTGAACAGATAGGTAGATAGACAGATAAGTGGACAGATAGGTAGATAGACAGATAAGTGAACAGATAGGTAGATAGACAGATAAGTGAACAGATAGGTAGATAGACAGACAGATAAGTGGACAGATAGGTAGATAGACAGATAAGTGGACAGATAGGTAGATAGACAGATAAGTGGACAGATAGGTAGATATACAGACAGATAGATAGACAGACAGATAGATATACAGACAGATAGGTAGATAGACAGATAAGTGAACAGATAGGTAGATAGACAGATAAGTGAACAGATAGGTAGATAGACAGACAGATAAGTGGACAGATAGGTAGATAGACAGATAAGTGGACAGATAGGTAGATAGACAGATAAGTGGACAGATAGGTAGATAGACAGACAGATAAGTGGACAGATAGGTAGATAGACAGACAGATAAGTGGACAGATAGGTAGATAGACAGACAGATAAGTGGACAGATAGGTAGATAGACAGACAGATAAGTGGACAGATAGGTAGATAGACAGACAGATAAGTGGACAGATAGGTAGATAGACAGATAAGTGAACAGATAGGTAGATAGACAGACAGATAAGTGGACAGATAGGTAGATAGACAGACAGATAAGTGGACAGATAGGTAGATAGACAGACAGATAAGTGGACAGATAGGTAGATAGACAGACAGATAGATAGGGAGCGAAGAAAAGAGAGACGGTTGGTAGTTTGCAGTAGTTTTTGAAATGCTTTTGGGGTCCCGTTGGTAAAAAAAGATTCAGCAGTGTTTCACTCAGTGGGGCGTTTAAACCCAAAACACCCCCATGCAGCCTCCCTCATTTCGATTTTTAAAAAGCTGGTGGAGAAATTTGGAGAAACACCAGTGTAAGACCCAGCGGTGTGTCCACTAGGGAGCATCAGTGCATTGAAACATAGTGATATCACACGATGGACAACAGGACTTCTGATTATTCTGATAATGAATGCAGTTACACTGTTTGAACACCCAAGTTCACAACCAACACCAACCATCTACACACCCCAGCTCAGTAATGCCATCATACTCCTCCTGCCTCCCAGGTCCCAGCTCTAGTCTTATTAATGCAGCAACATGGAATAAAACTGAACCGTGAGCTGGTTGTATGGTCACACACTTAGTGTTGACTGTATACACTAGACACCGTCATCATAACAGCACTACAACAAAAGCTACAGATGCCACAATACCACGTTTCCCTTTCCGATGCTGATACTGCCTGAGTCTTCAGTACTGTCAATGTTAGGTGAAATCTATAAAACAAAACCCTTTGAGAGAGGTTTTATTAAAATGATTACTACCAGTCATTTGTCAGAGGGAGGTCTGGTTAAACTCTGCCTGAAAAGACGAATGCTCAGTGGTTCTTCTTCTAACTTGTGGCTAACCTTCAATAGTCATCGCTAAACTACACAGTATTAGTTCCTTAAAATTCAGCACATTACAGGTAGAATAAACTTTTACTGGAATAAATGAAAGCTTGTGTTTCACTCAATCAGCCACATTGCTTCCCATCATTTCCAAACTGCCGAATCCTGCTGAATTTCCTTCAACGTCTAGCGCCCCCTACAGGCAATTATAAAAAGCTCCTACGAGGACTTTTCCAAGACATAAACATTGCTACCTGGAAAAAAAACAGGTGTTGGCTCCAGTTCTTTTCCCAGACTTTCAAAAGACCTGTAGGCACGTATGCAAGATGTGTTTCAGGATATTTTCATATTTGACGTGTTTAAATCTGATAAATTCAATACTTTCATATCCTTTTATTCCGCTCCATTTTGGAGCATTTCTATTGGTCAATTCGTCATGACAATTTGAGACACCAAAAAACTACAGCCAGATTCACATCATGCCAAAGAGTCAAAAATGAAGATACAAGGGACTGAGGTCAGAAATAGATGTTTGTGATTGCATCACTTCACTGAAAGGTATGTCATCATGCTCAAACTGCTAAATCTTCACCACCAGTTCTGCCAAAGAACTGATTCACTGATTCACTGATTCACTGAATCATTTTCTGCTGGTATCGTCTCAAAATCAATACCCATCGGTATCGACACACTCTTATACAGTGTGAGCACACTGTGCTCCAGGGCTGGCTGACTGCCAATTCACTCACCCAAGTGGAGCAGATACTTCAACATCTGCAAAATGTAATTTTGTCAAATGTCAATGTAAATTTGACATAGTAATAAAAGGAGCGGAGCTGTCCCAGTGCTGTAAAAGTTTTAGGTGGATGTATGATTAGATACATTTTAAAGGGGAGTCTTCACAGATAGTGTGTCCCAGTGTTTGCTAAGTTAGCCTGTGCCACCATTCTCCATTTCTCTCCAGAGCTCCTCGGGATGTTTTGCTCACACTGTAGTTTAATCAACTTCCAAAATCCAATTAGTTACAGTAGCAAGGGCATAAGTTACAGCTGCTTGCTTAGTTATCTACCTTCTCCCCCTGGAGCAGTAGTGTGGGCTGCGTTCCAAATCACTCAACACAGCACTAATACGCGGTTAAACATAGCGCACCTCTATTGGAAGCGTGTTAATTACTGCATATGTACAGCATGTAAGTGTGTGGTTTGGGACAGAGCCACAGTGTACGCTGCGATCGGGTGAATCACTTCGTGAAACACAGCGCCACCTGGTGGCGTTTCCGCACTGCGGTTTTACTTCTATTTCGTGCTAAAATTAAACTGTTACAACGATTGCACCTGAATTTAGATTTGCGTGTCAAAGTCGTATTTAAGTCGATAAATGTCAAACGACTTTATTAAAGTGTCCAGAACAGAACTGTCTTTTGGGGCTTTTTGGCGTCTTAAATATTTAGCCAGGCACCTCATCGTTTATCATCTCTCCCAAAAAGTAATTTTTCCAGGTTGCCCTGTTTGCCTGTTCTGCATCCATGACATATGTGATCATACATTTATTCACATGTGTTTCAAAAAAATATGTGAATAGAAACGGTGGAAAAAGGTGCAGGAACGTTAAAAAGACACAAGGTAGACTAGCTTAATGGTGTCAATACTTCGTTCATGCTTTGATTGCTTGATTATTTGACAGGAATGACTAAAGGAGCTGAACTATTAAAAATAATATTCACATCAAGTAAAACTCTCAGCCTTATTTACTTACTCTGGTCTTCACCTACAAAAAATAGATAAGTGGGGACATCTAGTGGTGACTGGCGATGGTGCATTTAGGTAATGACGAGTAAGGACACCCTATGACAACGTATGTCTGCATTAGAGAGCTCTAAGGATCTGGCTGTGGTGATACTTTACTCATTTCACCAATCAAAGCAAGCAAGAATCCCCTCTAACCATGGTCTAATGCGGTGATCCGCTGCACCTGATTCCAATTATAGACATTTTCAAGAGGTAATAAATGATATGATAATAAATAATACATTTAAGTGATTTTTAAAACCATCTTTTTTCATCGGTTTAGTCATCTTACCTCCATCTCCCAATATTGTTTAAATGAAGATCAAATGTCCATATGATTATATATGTTAAATTCAATTCCATTCTATTAAAATTGTATTCATATAGTGCCTTTCACAGCTAATGTTGTCACAAAGCAATTTACAGAGGTCCAAGTCCACGCCTCTTATGAGCAAGCATCACAATGGAGGTGGGTAGCAACAGTGGCGAGGAAAAACTCCCTCATACTAAGAGGAAGAAACCTGGGAAGAAACCAAGACTTCTGAGGAACCCATCTGCCTGAGGTCGACCCGCACAGCACAAACAAACAAACAAATAACAATACACAAAAAATAGACAGATAGATAATGAAAGGTTGGGGGAAAAAATTCTTGGGGTGACCTAACTTTGCCACGTTGGCACTATTGTGAATAAAATGGGACACTCATGTGGAGCTGCACATGAGCCTAAAGTCACCATGTCCAGAACCAGGTGTCAGATAGAGAGCCATAAAGCATTTCTATTGGTCCCCATTAACTGTGAAATGGTGACACAGTATAGGGAAAAGGTATAAAAGGGGAAAACTGAGAAAAGAATGGCTGTATCAGGATGGCTGACCTTGCTGATCTTAGCTCTTAGTCTTTGTTTGTCAGAATCCACATAATCCAATCTACTTCAAATGACTTACCAACTCAGCACAGCTTGAGTTAACGGGTGGCTGTAAGCTTCTATTACTTGTTAGGGACATTTGCCTCATTCCTCCAGTACGAAATTAGCCAAACCTCTAACATGCCATGTGGGAAATAATGGTGTAGTAATCCAGCAGAGGGAGACATTCGTTTACATGGCTGAAGCCTCCCAACCTTTTCACTGAAGAAAAGAATGTTGAAAGTCGTGGCAGCTGTATTAACTACAGATGCACTTTAGGGACTTTTATCATGGTACTTTCCTGGTAAGAAATCACATGTCCTCCACACACAGACCTTCACCTTCTATTGTCACCGCATAAGCAGAGCTACTCTGCTTCTCCTCTTTTCTAAGAATGCTGATGTGTACAGTTTAATGATCCTGTCATGGATTCTGGCAGCATCACATGCTTCACAAGAAATCCATTGTAAGAATGTGAAAACGTGGAGACTTTGTCACGGCAGCTATGGCAGTGCGGCATGAGGAGTGTATGACATTCAGGGATAAGTGCTGGCATAGTAGAGGCGTGACAATAAAGTGTGGAACAAGTAAGACAATGCACATTGCAGGTATGTGTGATAGCCTCAAATGCAACGTCACTGATGGAAAACCAAAGGTCACAATCAACTGAACCCACTCCAGCACCTTCAACTAAACCCACACCAGCACCTTTATCTAAACCCACTCCAGCAAGTGCAACATAACCTATTCTACCTTGATCAGCTCACTCCACTCCGTTCCACTGACTTGTAATGAAGAATTGCATCATATTTGTGTTCAATCCTGTAATATTACTCTACAGTGTCAGTCTACATGCCTCTTTCACTTCTGTATCTGCATCTGTATCTCTCAGCTTGTCCAGAAATGCAGGTGTAGACCGTTTCCTTTAAAAGTGGCTCAGTTCCCGACTGTAGGGGGATCCCTTGAGCAAGAAGTACCAATTCTGGCATAATGCTGCTATAACCCACAATAGCACATTCAACATAAAGCAGCATTATGCGATAATTGATATTTCTCCCTACAGTCAGGAAGTATAATTTGCACTTTAAGCAATTAGCACCATGCTGAGTAGCTACAGTGGAGACACTCTTGTCCATAATGCAAATCTCTGGAGCTGTTATTTTGAGGTAAACATGATACATAAGGTTGCTTTAATAAACATATACACGTTAGTCTTAATCCAACACATTTCCTCTTACCATCCCACTACCAGCTCCTTGATAAGAATCTAGCCCGCCTCAGCTCAGCTCAGCTTGTCTCATTGCTAGGTTTTGCAACATCATTGTGAGTCATTATTTTCAGTGATTAAATATAATGTGAATATTTAACTGTATAACTAGCACTAACAATCATATCAAATCTTGAGTGTTACCATACCACTGGTGTTATTTTGTTATGTGATGCTTATTGCAAATAGAAAAGCTGTTCGCATGTTTAAAGAAAAGCTTTAAAGGAAATTTGCTTGGCATTGTTTTACCTCTTCGTAGGCCTGGGTAACTCTCTGTACTGCTGAGAGTTTTGTGTGAGAGAGAAAAGGGATGTGAGAGCAGTGTTTTAGGAGGATGAAAGAGGGGGACGTCGGCTGAGTTGAATCAGGTCATTCTCGCATAGAAGAGAGCCACATGTAGACAAGGCAGTGCTTCCAAAGAGCTGTAAGAAGGAAGTACACCAATGAAAGTGAGATTCATTTCCTTTTTCCACAGGTTAATATGGAAGACATACGTAAAGCTGTGAGAACGCAATATGCTCCTGGCGGACCATTTGATGTCATGTGGCACTACTTCCACACACTTCAGCATGCTACCTTAACCCCATGTGGAGTAGATAGTATGAAACAGGAAATGCATTCAACAGCAAACATTATTTACACCTATCAGCCATAACATTAGTACAGTACTACTGACAGGTGGAGTGAATATATTGATTATCTTCATTTACAGTGGCATCTGTGAAGGGGAGGATAGATTAGAAAGCAAGTGAACAGCCAGTTCTTGAAAGCGATGAGTTAAAGGCAGGGAAAATGGGCAAGCTAAGGCTCATTAATGCAATCTGTGGAAGCCCTGCCTCACAACTTACAGGACCAATGTCTTGGTGCCAGATACCCCGGGAAACATTCAGAGGTCTTGTGGAGTCCATGATCAGATCTGTTGTAGCTGCACAGTGGAGCCCTACTCAGTTTTAGGCAGGTGGTGCTAATAGCCTCTTTGAATGAATAGGTTCACATGACATTACATGTTTAATGTGGAAGAGGATGAAAGAAAGGTTGACAGTGGGGGAATCTGTTATTCCCCCGAAAGAGGTACAGACAGCTAGAGAGATGAACACCTGTTGCAGAGATGATGTGTCACAGAAACCAATGTATAACACACACACACATGCTATTTAGAGCATTTCACACCAAATGAACAACCACTGAATGCTCCCACGCAGCTCTCAGCCCCATGAATCAAACAATAGTTCATTCAGTTAATAGTATTCATTCCACTTAAAGGGTTATTTAATAAAAACATAGGCTTCATACAATGCCACTGTTTTTACAGGGAGGGTCTTCTTTGCACTCAAAATAGCCCCAGTTTTTTGTTAAAATCATTCCTTTGAGATTCTGGTCCATGTTGCCATAATGTGCCACACAATTTCTGCAAATTTTTACAAGAGCACTTTCATGCTACGAATCTCCATTCATATGAAAGTCCATTCTTCACTCTTCATAATAAGTTGGTCTGTTTGCATTGTAGTCCATATTGTCACTGAATAATAATCCTTAAGATATAATAAACACTGGAGTTTAAAGACTAAGTAGCATTTTTCTATTTGTATTACAGTAGTTACATATTATAATCATGATGTGATTTCCTTATTTGCAATGCAGGCCAATATGACTATCCCTTCTGGAATGTACGGGAGCTGCCCGGAAAAAATAGAGATAAGAAAACATGAAGGCTGAACTTCATAGGCTGTCGCCCATACTGACGCTCTAGTGTTGTGTGTCTCTGGGAATTTAAGACAAGAAATTTCCATTGGGAAAAAAAAGAAACAACAGAAATGTTTAGGCTCTAAGATACCTGAGCTTTGCCTTTTGTATATCTTTGGGCTTCCAGAGTGTGCATACTGGATTGAGTCCAGGCCATGCCATTGTAAAACTGTCACTATGAGGATCACTATATGGGTTACAGGTAATATCAATAGGGTCTGAATTGCTACTAGCTAACTGATATGGATATCCAGAAAGCAGATCATCTTGGGCAGAGGACTATATGTACTGAGAACATTTTTTAGAGCCATTTATCTCCGCAATAAGAGTGTTGTAAAAACGGTATCAGATTATAACACAGAGTAAACATAAACACAGTGCAAAGTAACATGAATTTCCCGTTTTAAAGAAAGGAGTCCAGGCTCCAGGTTTCTCCTGGACACCCCTTAAAGAGGCACATGAATTTGTTGGATTCCATCACCAGCTCACCTGATTTACCTTTATTAAGCGCTGATTTGCTAAACAAGGTGTTGGAGGATAATTATGAATAATGCTAGACTCCCATAAGTTTTAATGAACACAGTAATGTAAATCCACTACTTTCTTTAATTAATGTTTTTTGCATTAATATACAAATACACTATTAATAGTACTTTACTGAGCAAATAAAACACACGCCCAGAGAAGGATCCAGGTTTTAATTTGGATGAACAGCATCACCAATCTGGCCGACCAGCATGACCAGCAAGGTTAAACTGGTCGATCAGCATGATCAGCATCACCAATCTGGCCGACCAGCATGACCAGCAAGGTGAAGCTGGTCGATCAGCATGATCAGCATCACCAATCTGGTCGACCAGCATGGCCAGCAAGGTTAAACTGGTCGATCAGCATGATCAGCATCACCAATCTGGTCGACCAGCATGACCAGCAAGGTGAAGCTGGTCGATCAGCATGATCAGCATCACCAATCTGGTCGACCAGCATGGCCAGCAAGGTTAAACTGGTCGATCAGCATGATCAGCATCACCAATCTGGTCGACCAGCATGGCCAGCAAGGTGAAGCTGGTTGACCAGAAGGTACTTAAGACGTTTGCACAGTGCTTGAGTAGCTTGTACTTGACTTAGCTTGTTTACTGTAGAGTATTTCACAATACACAAGCCCCCAAAAAAACCCAGTAAAATCACTTGGGTATGACTCTGATGATGATGGGTGGTGATGAAATGTGAGCTGAAACACTGCCCTGCCTAGTTTGGCTTTCAGTTTTGCTGCCGCCGGAGTTGCTCGTTGCGTCACCGAGAGGACGCTCGCCTTGCCAAGAGCAGTTCCGGTCACGCCCCCACGCCCACAGCACAACACTGGGCGTATAAATAATGTAGCTGCAGCAGATTTCGGAGAAATCTTCAGCCTGTTTTTCATGATCCACCTGATCGAGAACAACACCGGAGTCAGCAGGTAGGCTAGCTGCGCAACTATCAGTGTCCTTGGGGATTTGCGTGCGTATTGGTGCAGATGACGTGTACTTAGCCATACACTGCCTACATTAGTAAGAGCAAAAAATCAACAACTAGAGTGTGAGTCTTACTTTAGCCTTAAATGTAGGTAATTAAAAGACAATCCGATTGTTTTAACTTTTACCAGACATAAATTAAAGTCCGTTATCTGATGCTGAGCGAATGGAAAAGTGTGGCATCATTATTTTGGGTTCATACAACTTTTAATTTAGTTTAATGATGCAAAATATTAGTTGTTCGACTATTCATACTTCCAGTGTCCATATGCTAATACGCTATGCTTTGAGAAATTAGTTGCATGGTGATTTTAGCTTGAGGTTACAGTGATGACCCTGTTACAGGGGTGTTACAGGGGTGTTACAGTGATGACCCTGTTACAGGGGTGTTACAGTGGTAAACCTGTTACAGGGGTGTTACATGGGTGTTACAGTGATGACCCTGTTACAGGGGTGTTACAGGGGTGTTACAGTGGTAAACCTGTTACAGGGGTGTTACATGGGTGTTACAGTGGTGACCCTAACCCCATGTCCTGTGTTTTAACAGCATGGCAAAGCCTCAGTTTGGTCCATGGCTGATAGAGCAGGTGCAGGGTGGTAAGTACGAAGGTCTTTACATGACCGGCACAGACACTTTCCGGATCCCATGGAAGCACAACTCAAGGAAAGACTGCGGCAATGAGGATAACAAAATATTCAGAGTAAGTACTTGCTCAGTTCTCTGATCTGTGTCTATATTAAATCTATATTAAATGATCCTGAAGTAATATCTAAAATATTCTCATAGGAATGCAAAAACATGGTGGTATTACTGTAGATCTTTCTTACAAGACATTTCCCAATGCTGTAATAAAAAAAAAAAAACTTCTATTTGCTCCTGCAGGAGTGGGCTGTGGTCAGTGGGAAAATCTCAGAGTATCCCAACGACAAGGCCAAGTGGAAGACCAACTTCCGCTGTGCTCTCAACAGCCTGAAGCACTTCGAGATGGTGCAAGATCACTCCAAAGACTCCCACAATGACCCCCACAAAATCTACCGCATCGTCCGCCCTGACAGTAAGATACCACAACACTGTTGCTGAGTTAAAGCAGTACTTCCCAATACTGATCTTGATCCCCCTTTTACTGCACATTTTGGTATTTTCCTGATCAAACCCATCCAACTCAACCAACTCATCAGCTCATTACCAAGCCCTTTATGAGGTTTATATGAATGTGAGCAGAAAGAATGCTAAAATGTGCAGTGCATTTTTTCATGACCCAGGCAGATTCATAATCATGGAAACATGCCTAAACCTTTGGCTAGATTGGTGTATAAATCTCTAAGCTGTGTATTTAAGAGTCTGAAAGATGCTGAAGACGTGCTACTCTTTTTCTGCAGACATCCAGGAGAGTCAGAATATCCACATTGAAGAAATGTACACAGGAGATGAATCAATGGAGGTAGATTTCCAAAATACAAGTGGCCTCTAGGCTTTTTATGTATGAACTCTAGTAATTATGAAAAACAGGTGTATCCCGATGCTTTTTTGAAGGGCTTAATGCTAAATTTGTCGAATTATGCAATCCTGACCCCAACCTTTGTCAGCTACAACAGTGGTAATGTAATCTTACAGATGTCAAGATGCCTATATGGATACACTATAGTTTAGTCCTGTTCATCACCATTATTTGTTGCTTAAATATTGCTAACATGATTTAACTTTTTTAGCACAGATTTTATAATGTTTATAAAATATAATTTTATTATTGTTTATTATATAATTTTATTATTGTTTATAATGTGATGAATGTTACAGTGCAGATCATGTACGCCGTAACGTTACTCTTAAATATTACAATGCGGACTGTACTTTGACATTAGCAAGAATTGTCTGCACAACATGGTTTGTTTGCAAGTCACTGACCAAAGTGCAAAGCTGTTAACTCTCATTACTTGTTTTTATGTAGCATGACGCTTTGCTAGCCACCCTGGACACTCTGCGTCTCAATCTTCCTGGTATTTCCTCTTTTTCATTAAGTGACAAATATAATTGCAAACATTTTACATTAGAATGTAGTTAATACATTTACAAATACTTATTAAATAAGATACCATCCTTTTACTGTGACTTTACATTTGTTTATGTTTATTTCTAGAAATCCAGCCTTGGGAACCCTATTCACAGCCCACCGCGGATCCAGGCAACTACTTTGCGAACCCATTGTCAGGAGTTATTCTGCAACCTTGCCCGCAGAGTAACATTCCAGCTCCAGTACCTGCTCTACCACAACAACACTACACTGCAGGTATGTACAAGTCAATCGAGTTTCACTTACATGTGATTATGATTGTATGCAATGCATGGACTAAGCCAAATCACATGTGTAATACTGACACTAATAATGAAACCGCTCTATAATGGTAACTTTATACATGCTGAACTCCTTAAACTACAGGTTCAGCTTGTATTCAGCAACTACAATAAAAGCTAATGAGAGATTCGAGACATAATACAAATAAACATTACTACAGAGATTTATTTTTACAGAGCAGCCGGCAAATTCAAGGTCACTCAAGGTAAAAAAAAATCAGGAACAGGAAAGGCCCTTAGGGTTTAAGGGATTAAAGTTCTTTCTAGAACAGTGCTGTTCTAATCCTGTCTTTGCTCTATTGTCTTCTCAGTGTCTCAATGTGAGAACCTGCCCTCTCCATATGAGCTGGAGATCTCCATTCACTACAGGAGAGCTGAGATGCTGAAGGTCCGCCGCTCAGCTCAGCTAATTCAGCTTCACTACCACTGTGATCCTTCTCAGCTGATCGGCGAGTCCATGCCTTTCCCCTGCACTGAAGGCCTCATCGACCACAAGCAGGTCCAGTACACTAAGCGCATCCTGGACAGCATCCAGAGGGGCCTGCTGCTGGAGGTGTGCCCAACGGGCATCTATGGCCTCCGCCAAGACAAGTGCAATGTGTTTGTCAGCACCAGAGACCCTGCTGAGATTCAGAACCCGGAGCCCAAAAAGCTGCCCCAGAACTTCAAAGAACTGCTGTTCAGCTTTGAAAAGTACAATAAAGGTACTAAATCCATGGAATTAACAGTGGTGTTAATGTACTGAACCCTCTGTAAACCTCACAATCCGGGCCTAATCCTAGAGATCTATGCTCCCTACAATGTGCAGCTTGTTGACATTTAATGATTAGGTAGCAGATGTGTTAGAGCTGAACTGTGCAGGGTGCGTAGATTAGCAAGGGTAAGATTAGACACATCTACCATAGAAGTTTTGGAATAACCTCTTCAATGGATTAAAGTGAAAAACTGAAATCACAGAATTTAGAGGTTCTTCGGAAAAACCTTGAGAGGTTCACTTTTTTGCACCTTTATTATTATTAGCAGTCTCATGTCTGAACCTCTGCTATTATTTCAGATCTCAAGGATTTCATGGAGAACCAGCGTGGATCTCCAGACTACACAATCTATTTGTGCTTTGGGGAGAAATTCCCAGATGGAAAACCACTGCAGAAAAAACTAATTGTCGTAAAGGTAAAACGCTGTCAGTCTTGTTGCACTCATCATCTTCATCCTGTCCGTCTAGAATTGGTGATCCATTTTCTCCTTCTTGCTGATAGGTTGTGCCTCTGATCTGTCGTGAGCTCCACAGGAGAGCAGAGATGGAGGGAGCATCATCTCTGCACAATGACAACATCAGCCTGCAGATCTCAAACAGCCTGTTTGAGCTCATCGACTCCACTTTCTTCCCTCCCACAGCTGACTGAAGTTGCCCCGCTTTCACCAAGTTACTCTCTGTTCTTCTTAACTCTCACTTCTACAGCCTTTCTGGATCAGATATAATTAGTGTACCAAGTATAACTCTTTTAATAGTGAAACTACAATATAACAGTTGTCAGACGGGAAGTAGTCTCAGTCTTACAATCAACTTAACAGTTTTGAGATCAGTAGGAGTTCTCAGTGAAACACCAGGGCTTAATGAGAACTCGGAAAACACCCCAAGCTCAAGCAGTCAGTAGGTCACAAACCAGTTTTTCCCCCGGAGGAAATATTTGTTGACAATTTGATGAAGGCTTAAAACACATTTTTTGAAATGTTGCATAACTGGATTTAGTTTTTTAAGAAACCAGGTCTTGTCACTGACTTTGTTAATGAGGCACTAACCTCATTTGGGTATTTTTATCTTCTAATGAAGAATTCCCCTTGATCTGCCCTAGTAAGGGCCACTCTTGTAAAACTTTCTTGGCTGTTACTTTAAATTATTGCGGTTTAGTATAGGATTTTTATAAAACTAACTTTTCTTATCTGTTTTTTTTTATTTGTATTTAATTTGAAAATGAATAAATATGTACTGTACTGGACTTGGTTGTGTTTTGGCTGGTCCCTTAATCACTGGGGCTGTAAACTAACTCTTCTTATCTTGTTTTTTTGAGTATTTAACTTAAAAATAAATAAATATGTACTGTACTGGACTTGGTTGTGTTTTGGCTGGTTTCTAAATTACTGGGGCTGTAAACCTCCCAAATGACACATTTTACTACAGAGAATCTTGTATATAATAATTTATTTAAACGTAGATTAAAAAAAACAAAGCAAGGTTTGTTTTCTTTCTCTTTTATTAAATAAATTTCTAAAGAAACATATTTACAAAACAGTGGAGTGGATTCTCCAGTTCACAATGAGAATCAAGTACAGTTGAATCAGGACAGCAAATACCATATCAGGTGGAAATCACCTAGCTGCCGCAGGCTACTATGCGAAGCCTCTCCCTCTTTACACTGTAAATAAGCCTAATTACAAATTATTAACAAAGAGTTTTTGCAATCCTCATGCATTACCACAACCAGCGCAGCCTACGATTAGTCACCGCTCAACCAACCGGACATCATTTTGTCTCGTTAGAAAAAAAAAAAGAGGAAGAACACCACTTGACAAAAATATGATCAAAGCTTCCTTTGATCGCTTGCACATTGTTAAACTGTACTTAATGGGGAAACAAATCATTGAAAGATGTTAATGAACAACAAAAGCACCTTGCATAAAGACCTGTCTGTAAATCAGACCTATCTCTAAATAAAAACAGAATCACTGGATTCTGGAGAATAGACCTCAAGGCAAGTCAAAACCACAGCCCTATCTCTTTCAAATGGTGCTCTGTAGCACCAATCTGACCACACCGTGTCCTGGTATTTTCTCTCACTCTAAAGCTCTGTCCGATGTGTCCACAAAAATAACACAAAGCATAATTGGCAAAAATGTGTCATAATCAGCAGAAATGCACTGGCAAACACAGGTATGATTTTAATTCCAGTTAATCCGAGGCCATATTTGCAAACTGTAGTTGTTAAGCATATGCTATGAATCTTTACAAAACCTTTTGTTGGAATTTAAATAATTACATGTGTTTATTCAGTTCCAGATAATCCTAGGCATCAGGAAATGTTTCTTGAGTTACCAACAAGCCAGCACATGACCTATCCTGAAACTCCTGGGTGTGCTGTTTTGTTACAGGTCTCTTTTAACTCTAAAATACACCACTGCACAGGTTGCACTCATTGGCTAAGCACACACCACCGTTCAGATGTTTAGAATCACTGTTAAGATGGAGAACCAGTGTTTCCTACAAAATAAAAACTTTAGGTGGCAAATAAACATACATCACGATTTTATTAAAATAATTTTTAAAAATGTTATTTTCATTGTGGACAGATGACTTTAAAATGACTACATTAAGTTCTAATAAAATAATTTTAAATGGAATAATCACATCTCAAAGTAGAATCTGACAAAAGATTCCAATGCATACATAATTACATTATTTACTGTTAGTCATTCCTGTGGCCAAATCACCTTAAATACTGAATACGGCATCTAAACATACCCTTTGTCGTCTAGTTTAGAGTAATTAAACCTCCACTACATTACTGTACATAAATGAGCAAAACATTATTATCAAAAAGGATTCCAAACTTTTGAACGGTAATTTGCACCCATCCACCCATGCTACCAGTGTCCAAATACTTTTGAGCAATATATTTTTGTTTTTCCTGAATAGGGCTGCGTTTCAAAGGCATACATTTTCAAGGCTTTAATTACAGCAGTACAACATGCCGCAACACTGGTGAACAAAATACATGAAAAAGTGGCCTCAGTTGTCTAATAATAATAATCACAAAGCATGTCTATCAAATGTCTTGATAAAACAAAAGGTCCTGTCAATGTTTTTAGTACATCTTACTAACAGGATAAAAATTTAAATATACAGTCATTAACAATGGTATACAAGTGTGTTCAACATATATCATCTTATCTGGATGTGTACCCCTACCACTGCAAAATGACTTTTCCTCCCAGCCTAGACAGTAATTCTCTATACAGAGACAAAAACCTATACATAAATCAAACAACTACCTAAACAATTGATTTCCCAACTGTTGAGCCCTTATAGTCACGTGATTTCAGGGAAGCTGAATTTATTAAATGTGTGCACTGATCTGACTGAAGTACTTCCAGTGAAGAGGTGAAGTCATCACCCTGGTGTTTCAGAGTCTTTCAGGCCTTCAGCGTTCTGACTCTTCCCCAAGCTTTCGCCTTTACGATGCTTCTTGGCGTGTTTATACTTATCCACGTATGCTTTAACCAGGTTGGCCACTTTGACTGGATTTATCTCACCACTCTTACTGTGACAAACCTGTTATGTAAACAGGGAAGAAACGAAACCAAATACCGGTTAAAAAAAAAACAAAAAAAAACCGAACAAGTGACAACGATACAATGACACTTAAAATCAAGATAAACAAAGGAATGTGTGATATTCAAGAACAGTCAGAGTTTAGTCTTTCATTTAGTGATTAAGGGCTTAAGAGTGATAACAGGAACATTACTAAAAATAGACTCTTACCTTCTGAACAGCCTTTCGCAAGATCTCTTTATACTCCTCCTTTGTAATGTCCCTCTTCTGATAAAAGGGTTTGATGGCCAGTTTCACCTCTTCTATGGCTCGCTCCTGCATATGAAGCTTCTTCATGTACTAAAAGTGGCAAAGGATCTTTTAATAAGACTATCAACACTTGCTGACTTGTAAAACCTCAATAAATGATTCAACTGTTCACCAAACAAAATGTTTACAAATCAAGTAACCTATGCTACTGTAAATTTGCCACGTTTGTCACTGGGCAGCTGCAAATTCAAAGACCAGTGGGGCTCAATGTCATGGCAATAATGGCCGGGGACCTCTTCATTTTAATCACAGCCTTGTGATACGGACTTGTGATACGGACCTTGTCTTTCTGATGGGGATCCTGCAGGACCTCGACCTTGCGGGATTTAGATCCTCCCTGGGTGAGGTCTGACTGCTCCTCTTGCAATGGAGTGTTAAGACTAGTCCCTGCTGGTTTGGGCCCCACCTGGACAGGGGTTAACTCCTTGAATACAGAATTAGAAGGTTAAAATCAACATTGAGTTTGTTTGTAAAATCCAGTTCAGGGGCTGACAATACAGCACAATGGTCTCTTCAAAATAGGCTAGAGCTGATCTCAAATTGTAATCTTGACATCTATAGTTAGTGTTTCAAAAGACCCAATGAATGCACTTCTTTGGACACAATGGCAGTTGCATCATGGATACTAATGACATCACCACAATATTGCAAGTAATTGATAACCATTTTAGAGACCATTAGGAAACAATTTTTTGAGCGTTGTTTTTAAAACAACAATGACTAACAAGGACTAAACACCAGCCTGCCAGTTGCTATAAACTATTAAGTAGAGCTTTACAACAACACAAATTAAAGAGCTCTAAAGCATTTCCTAAAAGGCAGTCATTCCTCATGTGTGGTTTTGATTTCCCAGTGCTAGGCTTACTTTCATTTAGTATGAAAGCCCTGTTCAGCTGCTTTCAGTTTCAGTCACATGATTTCCACTGGTCTAGCAGAGCTGCACGAGCTGCTTCACAAAAAACAGCACATGGTGCCTCCCAGTGGTTATCATATGTACTTGCACAACCTCCACGTCTCCAGACTTCAGTCTTGAGCAGTAACTACAACATTCAACTACAACTACTGTGTTGTTGACCAATTTACCTGACTAGAGCTGTATGTGGAAGAGGTGGAAGCAGCCTTGCGGGATCCTTCCTGCTTCAGTTTCAGCTTGAAGAGTGCAAGTTCTGAAAGTGAAATAAGATCAAAACTGAGGTTAAAACATCAACAGCATAGTATGTATTAAATTTAATTAGATTTATTAGTGGAAATACTCAAATATAAAGCATGCCTGTGATTACTGATTAGTTTTGGATGCCTTTAGGCCTTCAACTTTATGTTTCCTTGTTTACTAAATATATCTTAGTGAACCCTGAAAACAGTTTTCCCTCCATTTCCTGAAAATCACACCACTTCCATGTTCTTACTGTTCAAACATATTTCAGCTGAACTCAGGATTGCATTCACATGGAAGGCAAAAAATAGTCGGTTCACTTACTGCTCATTTTTTCTGGCTGAGGGCCCTCTGGCTCTTGTATATTCCAGGTAACACGTTTTCCCTGTGATTTGGCCTTAGTGCCTCCTATGACTAAAGCTGACTCTACCTCCTGCTTTGCCCCTCCTGTGACACCCTGCATTACAGGGTGAGGCTCTGCAGCACTTGGTGAATTAGTGACGGGACCCTCCTTCATCTCCTTCTTAATGAAGTCCAAGTTGTCAATTAAATAGTCCACATTGATATCTTCATCTGAGGAGTCTACAGGTTCTTGTTTCACTGGGCATGGTGCTTGTATAGGCACTACCTCCATCTCCTCCTTTTCCACAACAGGCAAGCTTGTAAA
Source organism: Salminus brasiliensis (assembly GCF_030463535.1). NCBI lineage: Eukaryota > Metazoa > Chordata > Actinopteri > Characiformes > Bryconidae > Salminus > Salminus brasiliensis. Next base: position 17,584,924 of record NC_132879.1, read on the forward strand.
TTCACAATCAGTCTCTTTTTCACAATCCATAGGAGCAGGGTCAGGTGTGGACAAATTGATGACAAGAGCACCATCACTGTAAGGGTCATCATCATCATCATCATCATCATTATTATTACAGTCCTCTTCATCAGGCCATACTTGCTCTATTTTGATTTGTTCTGGTGGTTTTAACACATCATCAGTACTTTTCTCGCCCTGATGTAATAAGTAACTGCTATGATTTCTGGGTGTAGAGGTTTTCGAAGAACAGACTTCGTTAAATTCTCTGGATGTTTTGGTGTCACCTGAGGTAGTGATTTCTTCTTTTTTAATTTCCTCCGGCTTTATTAATTCTTCAAACAATGTATTGCTTTGTTCAATCTCTCTTTTTTTATCTTTCTGCATTTGAGCCTCTTCGGCCTCGCCAAGTGTCCAGACATCTTCTTGTTTGATTTCTTTGGGTTTGGCTTCATGTGGTTTGTTCGACACCTCAACTGAAGGAGTCTCCGCTTTGATTTTGTCAGTTTTTTCAATTAATGTTGAAAAGCCAGGATTACTAACTTCTTTTTCTTTTTTAATTGACACTTTAATTGCAGTTCCAGTCGCACACTGGTTCTCCCCAGACTCTGTCTCTGCATTTTTATTCAAACTGCAATTTGGCTCTTTTGCCTCAATAGAAGTGGTTGCTGTGGATTTGTTAGTGTTCCTTTCTTTCTGATGAATGCCCTCCGACACATCTACTCTTCGTCTCTGGTCTCTAGAGCTTGATCTAGACCTTCGCCTTTTGGACCTCATATCGCATTCATCGCGTGATGCTGAAGAAGACTTGTGTGAAGATGTCTGCTCTCTCCTCCTCTCTATGGATCTTGATCTAGATCTGGAGCGTGAGCGAGAACGCCTTTTCTCCTTGGACTTCTTGTGTCCACCTTTCCCTCTGGCGTCATAATCACGGCTGTCATGCTTTGCTTTTTTCTTCCGTGAGCTCTCACTGCTGCTGGACAGAGTCGAGTGTTGTTTGTCTTGTAAACGGGGGGGCTTTCGCTCTTTAGATCTTGAGCGAGAATGTTTTCTTTCTTCAGACTTTGAGCGGGAACGTCTGCGAACTGGAGATCTAGAGCGTGAGCTCCTTCTATCTTTAGATCTAGAGCGTGAACGCATTCTGTCTCTAGATCTCGAGCACCTTCTGTCTCTAGACCTCGAGCTTGAGCGCCTCCTGTCTTTGGATGTTGAGCGTGAGCGCCTTCTGTCTCTAGACCTCGAGCGAGAACGCCTTTTTTCTTTAGACCTCGAGCGAGAGCGCTTTTTCTCCTTCGATCTAGAACGAGACCTCCTTTTTTCCTTTGATCTAGAACGAGACCTCCTTTTCTCCTTCGATCTAGAACGAGACCGCCTGCGGCCTGGAGATCTAGAGCTCAAATGCTTTCTGTCTTCTGTCCATGACTGTTTATTCTTTTCATTACAGCTTTCATCTTTGGAGGGAGAGCTCTGTGAAGAATACCCTGACTGTCCCTCTTCCTCCTCAGGCTTAGAGCATGGTGATATTATTTCTTTCTCCTTGCTTTTGTGGCTTACATCAAAGGTGCTTGCCGCTGATGGCACTTCATCACAAAGGCCATTTCCTTTGGGGACCTCAGGCTTAGACATGGGCTTTGCAGGAGATGGTACATCTTCTGGTTCAGACTTTACCTCTATTTTGACCTTATCATCACTGCGTTGACTAGAGGCTGAGCTTGATCTAGAGCGATCCAAAGCTTTGGTGAATGGGCTTTCAGGAGGTGCACTATGCTCAATATCAGAGAGTGCGGGGCTTCCACTGTATGCCATAACAGCAGCAAGACTCTCAGACTGCATTTGCGTATATGAAGGCCTTTGCCATGGGTCCTCCTTGATTGAAGCTGGCTCCATTTTAACTTGGATACACATTCCAGTACTTTCTTCCTCCTCAGGTTGTTCAAAGTCCATGGGTTCTGCTTTAATCTGCTGTTTGACGCCTTCATTTTGTCCCATGGTTGATAGCATTTCCGGGCAATCATTCTCAGCTTCACTTTCTGAGGAATCGGACCCTGTGGGATTGAAGGGATCATAGACTTCGCTCTTTACCGAAACCTTTTTAGCTTGGGAATGGGACGAAAGCAGCATTTGCTTGTGTTTCTGGGTCCTCTTTGCAGATTCTTCATCTTTTGCACCACTCGGCTCAGGTGCAGAAAGACGCCGAGCATGCCATGGGTTCCCACTAGTATTAATACGGAAACTAATAGCAGAAGACGATGATGGCCGTGGATTTGATGTTACACTGCTCGACGATGAGGGAGTTGAGAAAGAATTAGAAAAAGAAGATGAAGGTCCAGTTCGGTCTAGTCTCTGTCTATGACTGTCTACTGTCCTACTCTGCCGACTCGCACTTGCTCCCTGCTGGTCAACGGTATGTTGCCGGCCTTTGCCACCTGCTAAACCCGTCATAGAAGATTCTGGTAAGTTATTGCTAATACTTCCTCTGCTGCTGTGTGCTTCAGAACGGTTTTCCCTTTTAATCTTTGGTATCCTTGGTAACCCAGACACATCTACCCACACTGGCTTGGGTGGAGGCTTTTTTCCAGGGATCTGTTGAGAAGCATCACCCCTCTCCCCGAGGCGAGAGTCAGAAGCACCACTTGTAACCCTTGTCGGGGGTTGGCCTCTGACCCCACAGGTGCCCCACTGACTGTGTTCAGTTCCAGGAGGGTGTGAGGGCAACGGCCTGTGGGGCAGTGGCATATGCAAACGCGGGTGGCCTGGAGAGGTCACAGGTGTGTGTAAAGTGGGTTGTGAGGGCGACACAGGTGACAGTGGAGAGGAACTGTGTGATGAAGGTCTCTTTAGCGGGCTGGAACAAGAGGATGAGGGTGTAGGCTGTCTGTTTGATTGAAAAGGACTTGATCCTGTAGGTGTGATCCCTGATTCTCCTGAGGTGGAACTGCTTGAGATGCTGCTTCTTGGCAAAGACAAACTCACTGAAAGGAGAGAAGATTGTGGAAGACATACCAATTGTAAAGCTGACATGACCTTTCAGTCACAATAAAAAGGTGTCTTATTCTTTTAGTGAACATTTACAAATTGCAAATTTGAAGCCTGTACTGTGTAATTTACATACAAACTCTTCCTAGGCCACAACATTGTCCTTACATTCAAGAATGGTGAGACACCAAGAAAATAAGTATAGAAGTATTCAAAGAGACTTACCAGGTTTGGTGGCCTTAAGCGAGCCATCTCTGTTGATGACTACATCAGAACTGTCCATGAGCAGCATGCTCTGGCCGCTGAGGATGCTGCCCAGCAGGTCTGGCACTGGAGCAGCCTCAGCCACTTCCTCTATCTGAGGGATACTGTGCCCTCGTCTGCTAAACAGCCACACATCAACCAGATTTACATTAATGAAGGATACACATAATCACATCTATACAGCAGACCTTACATTTATCTAATTTGGCAAGTCTGTTCAAGGACACTTGCTTATACAGAATGTGTAGACTTGCTTCCCTGTCTTTTAACTATCTAATATTAATCATAAGCCGACACGTATTATTTCATGTATATATTTTCTCTTTGCCTTAACGTCCTGAATAACAGCCTAGTTATCATACACTCAAAATCTGGACATATAAACCCTAAATAAAACTGGGTCACCTTGGTAAGCCAGCAGATATGGGTCTTGCAACAGGCTGGTGTGAACGCATGGCAGAACGAGACAAACCTCGTCGCTTAGCCTCCAGTAACGAGGATGGAGTTGGTGTCTGCTGCACCTCCTCTTCCCTGAAAGACAGTGTTCCATTCTTTAGACTTACAATTTCATGATCAACACATCCAATAAAAGTAACACAGCTTGAAGATACGTATAAACTAATTACATCATTTACAATAAGATGAGAGACTCACTCATCAGCAAAGGAGTCAAGGTCAAAAGGGTCTCCATAAATAGAAAGGGAGGCTGCACCAATGTCAGCTCTCATGCTGCCCAGTGTCTGCTCAGATGGACGGTAGACAGAGGGGATGGAAGAGCTGCGGACAGGTTTCTTAATGCCCAGGCTGTGTGCAATTCGGCCCCGAGTGGTGGTCTTCTTCACAACCTGGGAGGAGACAACAGTGTATGAAGGAATAGTATCCATGTGTTTTTGTAAGTTTTAGTGCTTCCCAAAACACAACAAAAGCAGTAAACCACTGTGCAAAAGAAAACAGGCAGCTTATAAACAATATTTATTCATTTTAGATGATGATCAAGAGCATTTCCTTAGAATCAGTCAATATGTGTTGTAATTTTAAGTAATGATTTTGGAGCCAATCCAGACATATTTTGATAGACTGAATATCATTTGTATTATGGAACGCATCAGTAAATGATGAAAACTTATAAATACCTGTAGACATGTACACACACTGTACAAACAACATTGTAACATGGTTATTTCATGTAACTATTCTACAAAACAAGAGCCTTCTGATCAGAGTGTGTATTTCAAAGAAACTGGTGCCAAATCACCAGTGAGCAGGAAATCAGTCAAACTGAATCATACTATTAATATAAAAAATATTACAAATATTCAGAAATTGTAATTTGATTTAAAATAAACTAAAAAAAATAGCAGAATACATCATGCACATATAAAAAATATAGTAATTAACTGTACTAATAAAGTAACAGACTAGCAAATGGTCCCCAAACTGAATGGTTGGTACTCTGTTCAGATCGCTGGACGAAAACAAACTGGATCGGGACATGCCTAGTTATAGGTTCATGTGCAGGACAAATCATGGGAAAATTCAAAACTTTACAGAGCAGACATACCAATTTTTTTCTTGTTCTCCTCGCTCTACGTTTCCGTCTTCTCACCCCTGTGCTTTTGCCCCCAGCAGTTTTCCCATCCGTTTTTGATTTTCTTCTTCTAACTGCATTAAAGAAAATGTAATTGAATATATCCAGGGTTAGATGATATAGTAAATATTCTCTTTTACCAGGTCTTAAGCAGTTGATAAAATAAAATTAAAATGACATTAAAAGAATTTCAGGAGAAACAGTTGCTTCTAGTTTGAACCCGCTACCTGTCTTCCGTCTCCTACGGGACCGTGGGCGAGGAGTCAAGTCCCGCACGTACACAGCTGTGTTAAGTCCAGCCACCACAGCATTAATTGTCTCGTCCAGCCAGGTGGACTGCATCAGGTACCGGGGAGCAAGCTGGCAAGAAAAACAGTACAGCCATCACTGAACACACATTACGAACATACATACATACATATACACTCACACACACACACACACACACACACACACACACACACATACACATATATATATATATATATGTAAACAGCTATACACACTGTACAATGGTACAGTCCATATATTCTCTGAACAAAACAAGCCACTGTCCAAGCGATGCTAATGCATTAGTTCATGACCGTTCAAAACAGTTCAGTTTAGAAATCTACTGAGTTGCAATGTTATTAAAGTTGCATTAAACAAGGCTTTAGGCACCTAAGCACTTCATTTAAAAGCAAGCAATGAAATCCCATTAGATGAGAGTGGAACACATGCAGGTATACATAAATACAATAAAAAGTAACAAGAATTTTACATTTTTAAGAAAACAGTTAAAATCTTGTGAGCTACTTTGTAAAACTAAGTTTGGCTCCAGATTTCCTCTGGACACCCCCAGCCAGTGCCTGGCTTTGTTCAATTCTCTAACATCATGAAGCACTGATTTACCAAAAGGTGTTGAATGGTAACTACAAATAAAATTAGACTCCCATGTTGAGAGCTTTATATGTGTTTTAATGAGCACAGTGACATATGTTTTACCGAGGAAATAAGCACCTACTGCCCAAATCATTTCAATAAATCATCTGTACAATAAAATATCTACCAAACGTTTGTGGACACCCCTTCTAATGAACACACTTAGCTACTAAGCTGCAGCCATTGCCGACACATATGTGCAAAGATAGACATACAGCTTGTCTAGCCCCTGTAGAGGAGGACTGCCAATAGAATAGGACTCCCTGGAGCAGATACACATTAACCTACTGGCACCACGCCTAATGCCAGACATGGGCTAGAAGGCTATAAGCCCCTCCCCAGCATTGAGCAGTGTAACACTGAAAATGTGTTAAGAAACAACCCCCCCCCCCCCCAAAAAAAACAAAAAAAAACAATTACCCACCAAAAATTACTGCTCATAAAATTAAATTAATTGCTCATAAACCTATATCTGCAATATGTTATAAAAGCCAAGCAAAAGCATCATGCAAACCTGTGCAGCAGTGCGTGCCTGTGTGATGCGGTGTCTGTTGACGTTGGCGCGGACCCTCTCGCTGTGCTGAGTACGTGCGATGGCTCTGGTAGGCCTGGAGTTGCTCAGCAGTGAGCGGCTGGTGGTGGGTAGAATACTGCCCTCATCCTCATCTGCCCGCTCACTTCCTGAAAAAGAAAAAAAAGTTATTTTAGTGTAAAGTGAAATATATATTTAGTACATAGTATTCAGGATCATTAATCAATAATTAATACATGCAACTCTTAGTTCATAGTTATGTTTATTTGCACAATTTAAATACACTTAAAACAATAAATCAAAAATAACATAACACGCAGTGCGGGTAGAGGCAAAAAACCTATATAGGCTTACATAAAGCTTCCACCCAAATAATAAAATTTCACAATATTCCACAATACCAAATAGAACAAAAATGAATTAAAGGCGTCATTACCATGTTTTTACTCAGACTCACCTTTTAATGAATTAGACTAAATTATCTACCTAAGTGTGAAAGCAAATAATATTTATGTAGTTGTTAAAGGACTGTATACAACAACAATCAGTAACTTAACTGTAGTCTTGTAAAAACAAGAGTAATCACTGGTAATCTATAAGCATTATGAATTTACATCCCTTTACTACAAATTGTTCTCACCATACTGCCCTGGATTTCACTGCCCTGGATTTCTTGAACAGTATTTGGGCTATCATGAATTACGACTCTTAATGGAAAATATCTGGCTCATTACTTCTGTTACGGTTGTTTGGTGAACATTCTGGGCAAAACCACTCCTCCACAGGCACAGCATCCAAGGGGGGTGTTAAACATTCCATGTGGTACCTTAAACCAGAGAGGGAGAGAAGAATTGTTTCTTTGTGCATTACAGAACTATATGGTTTCTATAAGAAAGAAATCATAACATAGGTTCTGTGATTGTTGGGCTATGAACTATTAAACAGTTTCTAGCTATAAACTAACCTTTCCAAACCTAAACTTGTGCATGAATGTCACCATTTATCAGCTGTCACACAAAAACCTTGGACCTCCAAAATAGCAATTTTACAGAAGAAAAAACTTTCAAAGCCAATGGAAAAATAAGTAATTCTGGGGCATTTCTGTTGGTTTATTCATAATGAAATTTGGACACAATGAATAACTGAAAAAAACTGAGACAACAGACAATACCCGAAAAATAAATTACAAAAAAAAAAAAAAAAAAAAAAACTGCTGGCATGAACACCTTACCCTGCATCACATCCATCACACAACAGCAGGCGGTCTTCTCTATCCGACCCCCCACACACCTCACAGTTGGTCTGCTCCAGTTCCAGATCCACCTGCTCCTCCTGACTAGCTTTTGCAGACTTATTAACCGCAATCTACCCACATACATATACAACGTCAATTCTCCTTAATATGGCCAGTGGTTCTTCGACTACAAATCACATAAGGTGAGAAACATAGTTACAGTGAACAAAAAGAACAAGATTCAGTTACCGTTTTCTGGACTTTGCCTCCATGGCATTTTCGTAGTAGGATATTGCTGAAGACTATCCGGTCCACAGGACAGGAGTTAGCGTTCTAATGTAAAAAGAAAAGGCACATACAGACATCCCTTGATCCTTTGAACACTAAGAGTGATGCTTTGCAAAGTAAATCAAGACTGAGATACAGGAAATAACGTGAAGAATGGTGAACTAAGTTTGCGTTTGGACTTGCGTTTCTCCTACACCTGCATCCTAGATTTCAATGTTTTTGCCATGCTCACCTTGGCCCATTCCAAAATGCAGTCTAGACAGAAGTAGTGTTCACAACTCTCGGGGGTGGCTACTGGCTGCTCATGGAACGAGTTCAGGCAGATTGGGCATTTCTCTGCATCCTCATCTGAGCTCAGCCCAGCAAGGTCAGCAGAGGTGCTCCCTACCGCCCCCTCCAGGTCCTTTTCAGCATCCTCAGCTATCAAACATGCACAGTATGAGGATAGAATGAACACAGAATGTGCATAAAATAATAAGTACAACAATAAAAAATATTCTCCAAACCTACTATGGCTAATCAACAGTGGTTGCTGATTTATGCAAATATGCATTACTATGGTTCTATACACCTCAGTGTTGCATAATGCAAAATGTAAAGAGTATTGTCATTTGCACAATTACAGCAAAACATAAATAAAACTATTTGCATATAACTATTATTATTACTACAACTAGTAGTAGTAGTAGTGCTAAAATAAAAAATGTGTAAAATATGCATATTCTTACGTTCACTATCCTCCTCAACATCTTCCTCTTCTCCTTCCACAGAGGCATCATCTTCATCCTCCTCACTGTCTGTTTCTCCTCCCAGTGAGTCTTCTCCATCTTCAGAATTTTCTGGTGGGTGTAAACATTGACAGAAAAGGAATGCATAAACATAGCATACCCTAAGACGCACAGAACAAACATCTCTTGAAAAATGCACTTCAGCACACCTCCCACACACTAACCTTCATCCGAAAGAATAGAAGTGGCAGGTCTCTTTCCTTTCCCATGAGAAGCGTTCTTATTGATCAGCTCATCCTGGCTGTCCTCCTCATCCATGGCTCAGCATTAGAATGTCCTCAGTATTAACTCAGCCTATGTGACCTCTTTGTGTTTTAGTTCTGGACACCTACTCAAGAAGAATTCAGAAAGAATACACTATAAAAGCAGAATATAAGAAAATGAGAAATTGTGTCGCGTCAACCATCTATACTGATCACACTGATTTTCACGGATTAATACAGATGATAAAAAATGCTTTGACAAAGATGTTTTAATCTTCAAAACCTTAAAATGCTGTGTCTTTAACACTAAATATGAGAGCCTGGCAACTACCTAATGTAGCTATGTAGTTTGCAGAGTGCACCAGACTGCTTTAGAGGAACAGCTGAAAAACAGCAACGGTGAAAATATGGTCTGTTTGAAATATGGTGCATCTTACAATACTTCTTAAAGTCCCTACTCAGTAATACTACCAGTGAGCGCATCAACTAAAAAACAGAAAAGAAGGATTGTGGAAAACGCCTGTTTGGCAATACACTCTGCTACCGCTCCTCTCTTCTTACTGCTTTTGTTGTCATCCCAAACCTCAACCTACCCACATAGCAACACTTTAGCCCTTTAGACCTCTGGACTGCTTCTAGGCCGATACTTCAATTCTTCACACTTGCATATTAAGTCTCATAGACGTTTCTGAATAATTTAGAACAGATACAGAATTACTGATAGTAGAGACAGAAAAATAGCAAATATACATAATTTATAGCATGTACTTACTCATATTGAACCATAAACAATATACAGAATCACTTATAGTAGTTACTGAATCACTTACAATAGATACACAATCATTTATAGTAGATACAAAACCACTTATATTAGATACAGAATCAGTTAGATATACAATAACTTATAGTAGTTACTGAATTATTTATAGTAGCTAGTGAATCATTTACAGTAGTTACTAAATAATTTATAGTAATCGCTGAATGACTTATAGTAGCTGCTGAATGACTTATAGTAGTTGATGAATCACTTATAGTAGTTGATGAATCACTTATAGTAGTTGATGAATGACTTATAGTAGTTGATGAATCACTTATAGTAGTTGAAGCACTTATAGGAGCTGCTGAATCACTTATAGTAGTTGATGAATCACTTATAGTAGTTGAATCACTCATAGGAGCTACTGAATCACTCATAGGAGCTACTGAATCACTCATAGGAGCTACTGAATCACTTATATAATAGTAGTTACTGAATCATGTATAACATACAAAGCTAAAATAGTAGAAATATTAGGTCTTAAAACTGTAAATAGGGTTCAAGGAGTTAAACACAACTGCAGCTGGCTTGTTATGCTGCCCTAAAGATCTCACAAGGCTGTGCATCTAAACAGAGCCACCCTAACACTGCATTTCAGCAGGCCGACAGTTCGTAACTGAGCGAAAACATCGCCTCCACTGGAGTATTTCTTCCAGAGGGGCTACGGCTAGGCTTCCTCATAGACAAGGTGATGGCCAAAGAAATTCGAGACGGACGAGCAAACAAGCAGAGCTAGCTAGGTGGGTTAGCTAGCGTGCTAACGCGGCTACAAACAAAAGCACGCCCCAGCCAGCTTTAGCAGCCTTCGGCTAACAGTGTGATTAAATGCTAGCTAACTGTGTGAGGGACCAAGCCCATCGTGACCAGGCACAGCTCCTCTGACAGTCGGGTCATGCCAGTCAGAGCTCATATTTAGAGATCAGACACGAGAGAGGAGCTAAAGAGCTCGGCTCGGCTCAGCTCGGCTCGGCTGTCCTCCTCTCGGGCTAATTTTAACACCTCCAGCTCTGCTCTGATTAATTGACGAGCAGGCCTCCGCCGCTGTCAGCCCGCTAGAGTCTTATGTGCTGAACGCATTTGGGGTGTGTGTGTGGGTGTGTTTGAGTGTGAGAGTGTGTGAGTTCTGTGCACCTACCCTGGACGGCTGTGTACGACATTATTTGGGTTTTCAACTCCACACCGTTTTAGGGGGCTTTGAGTGACAGACGCTACCGGCGGCAGAGGGCGACGGAAATGGCGGAAGGCGCTCAGCTCACAGTAACACTCTTAAAGGCACAGTGGAGCGAGTTCACACACCGGCCAGAAGTATGCGGACAGCCGAGCATCACATGCAAGCCTGTGTAATCTAGCTAATTGACACAATTTATCACAATTTATTACAAGTATGCTATAAGTCTATGATACCCCATACCAAAATCTGATATATGGCAATATATGACATATATTATGATATATGGAATTCCCTGATAATCAATATATATTTAAAAATGATAAATGATATATTGTTGATACACATATTATTATTATGGTATCATATACCAACATATACTATATAATAGTATATATATATATATATATATATATATATATATATATATATATATATATATATATTTCCATATTTCCATATTTTCCCAATATTTTTCCAGACATATAATATATATATTTGAAATAATATGTATCAAATATATTACTGGAGCAATCTGAATCTCACACCAAATAAATTGTAGAAGTTGGAAGCCCTGTGTCCAGCCAACATGCTCTAGTGGGGCTCATAAGGGTTCCAAGTGGGCATGGTGGATCTGTACATACTGGGACCCATTTGGGCTAACCAAATAACCCCCAGTGTTACAGCCCACCTCTTTATCTCTCATGGGCCCCATGTGCAGTGTACAACCCAGATGGAGCCATCACTAGCCCTGGTGGGAATCTATATGTGGGGTCAACATGGGATCCAAGGACACACTTCTCTGGTTGCCAGTAGGAAAATCTTCATTCTAAACGTATAGGCATTAAAAGATTGGTTCAATATAAATATTTGACACATTTTCTCCCTTTACTGCAAACACTCCTGATACATGAGCTCAGTATTATAGATGTCTATGACATTGAAAAAGATTCTTCAGTACTTACATTACTTACTTCTTTACCATTGGGCCTGACTGACTGAATGACTGAGTGTTGAATCAGACAAACAACACCACACAACAGATTCCACCATGTATTTATTTATTTAACAAAAGTGGCTTCAAATGGAAAAGCCATGTGTGAAACTTTAAGTGCACCTCATGAACCAATAGCTTGTAGAAACAATTTAGCAGCAATAGCTGGAAGTAATGGGTTTCTGTATGACTTTATCACTCTCTCACATGCACAGCTCTCTCTCTTAAAGTCCAGCCACAGCATTTCAATTGAGTTGAGGTCCTGACCTCAACATGGTGCCATTGCAACACCTTGATACCTTGACACCTTTTCTATTTTAGCCTTTTTTGTGTACAAGAAGTGTACAAGGAGGAAACCCTTGCTGTCAAAAAAACATCAGAGCAAGATTCAATATTTGTCCAAAGCACTAGTTTTACGGAAGTCCTGGTGCAGGTTTGTCTATGTGTCCTTTTTTAGTTTCTCTTTGACAGCAAGGGTTTTCTCCTTGCACATCTCCCATGAAAATCAAGCTTGTGCACTCTCTTTCAGATGGAAGGTGCTGCATTCTGACATCAGCTGTCGCAAAAGCTACCTGTTGGTCCCTGGATGGCAATTTAGGATTGTTGGAGACTTCTTTATACATCTTGCTGAACATGCTAGGACGGACTGACTTGGTCATGTTGGCAGTTCTTTTAAACGTTCTCCACTTGTAAATTATTTTGAGGACATCAGAACAGCTGATTTCTAACAGTTTTGAGATATTTTTTAAATGCTTTCTGCGTCTGCATCTACAACCATTGGATCTCGACATGGTGATACCCACTCACTTCAACAGTCAAGAGCAAACCAGGTTTAAATAAGATAGGCTTCTCCCTTCTCTCTAACCATGTTCTAATCATCTACAGCTGATGTGGTGAACATGGTGCAAATTTAAGGCATTTTATAAGTAGTAATAAATGTGTGGTGTCCTAACTTTTTCTTCAGAAGAAAACTATTGATCTTGCACCAGTATGAAAACAGACAGGAGGGTGATTCAGCTCAGCAGAAAGAAAAACACAGACGTTGGATTGCACATGAGGTGACTGGGCACAATATGTAAGGTGCAACAGAGTGCAAACAGTGACTCTGGAAGTCCTCGCTTTAACAGCCCTGCCAAAAACAAGGGAGAGTCAGAAGATACGTTTTCAGACTAGGCTGACTGAGACTGTGTGTGAATGAAGACAGTGACTCCTGGAGGCCTCACTATAACAGCACAGCTCAAAAGTAAGCGGCAGAAGGAAAAACAGACTCCCTGAGATGTCAGCGCCTCCCACTGTCAACAAACTTGATGGAATGCTTCCATAATTTTGGTTATTACTAAGATGCTATCACCTTGTGATAAGAAGGCATGACGGTTTATAAATAGTGTGAAGATGAGGTCACTCAGGTACTGAAAGTCATGATTTTTAGATATCAACAGCAGAATGTAATTTGTACAGACTATGTTTTTTGTAATCAATACAGGGTTTAACTGGCTAAAACTGGACTTATATGGTAAAACTAGTTTGCTTGTTTAGGCTCTTAGCAGAGCATCCTGACAGAAAGGTATTACAATAATGGACTATTTCTGAGAGAATAGGGGAAACATGAAGCATTTCCTGATAAAGGCTTCATGCCACAAATGTAAATATAAATGCAGTGACTGCTGAGATGAAAGATGACATTAACCAAAGTGTCATTTCGTTTGCATGAAATATTATTTTTATTTAATTTGATTATTTCTTTTGACTGAGATTACAAACTGATTTTAATTTAAATTCAACAAACAGAATGTGAATTAGGTGCGTTCCAAGTGTAACAACAAAACAGCTTCTTAACTCTTTTCCAAATGTGGTCTACAAGTGGTCAAATCTGGTGCTTATTCTTCCCACAACATACAGTGCGTCCTTAAAATGTGGCAAAACACAATAACTTTTAAAACTTTTAAAAGGTTTCTCTTGGCTGATGTACGTTTAATTCTGTGCTGTGGAGCAGCTTGAATGAAAAGCATGTTTTTTCTTTAGGATGTTTTATTTCTACTTATATTTGCTCTGCTCTGTTCTGCTCCACAACTTCACATAAAAAACACATGTAAAAAAGAACTTAAACAACACCATATTTGTATGCTACTGTATTTTAAATCTATGGTTTACATTTTTAAGCTCTGAGGAAAAACCTTGTGTCTGTTATTAGGCAGGGTATCATATAACATGGACATTACAGGACATCTAAATTACTCTCGAGGACATCTAATAAGAAGGATGTATATATAACGGCCTCCCCATTGCTGAAAAATCAGTGTTGCCTGTGTCTTGTTTATCTACATTAACTCAGTGCAACAATAATATTTTATACGTAGTACTACATTTTGGGGGTAGGTCATACAAGCTCTGGCAGTTGTACGTAAAACGTTTGGACGACCTTGTTCAAATTACATATTTTGATGACTTTCTAGGGAAAATCCTCTACGGGAAACATTTTTTTAAATGAAACATATTTGGGAAAATAGCATGGAAAGTGTGCCATAACCTTTGTACATGCCACATTTACATTTACATTATATGTGTTAAGACTCACAGTATATGCAGAGGAACTTACTATGGCTCTTCTTAGTACAGCTCTTTTCTGTTCTCTGTATGGACCAGAGGTTGAATACTACTGAGTACGTGTAACTCATTACTGCCTACCTCTGGGCAGATATATATATACATACCAGGCCATTTTGTCAAGTCAAATTTTAATACATTTACCATTGTCCTTAAAATGTATGACTTGGGTCAATTGTTTTGAATATCCTTCCACAAACTTCTTACAACAGTCGGCAGGAATTTTGGCCCAATTGTCCTGACAAAACTGGTGTAACCGAGCCATGTTTGTAGGCCGCCTTGCTTGCACATGCCTTTTTAGCTTTGCCCAAACTTTTTCAATAGCATTGAGATCGGGGCTTTGTGATGGTCACTCCAAAACACTGACTTTGTTATCCATAACACTTTGTAGCCAGTTTGGCAGTATGCTTCAGGTCATTGTCCATTTGGAAAACCCATTTGCACCCAAGCTTAACCTCCTGGCTGATGTCTTAAGATGTTGCTTCCCTCTTTTTCCTCCAAACGTAACGATGGTCAATAAGGCCAAAAAGTTCTATTTTAGTTTCGTCAGACCACAGGATATGTCTCCACAAATTAGGGTCTTTGTTCCTGTGTGCATTTACAAACATTAATCTGGCTTTTTTATGTTTCTTTTGGAGTAATGGCTTCTTCCTGGCAGAGTGGCCTTTCAGCCCATGTCGATACAGTACTCATTTCACTGTGGATAATGACACACTCTTCCAAAGACATGACATCATCATATGGGCTGTCCCAAATTGTTTAAAGGCATAGTAATCTTAGTGTATTTAAACTTTTGACCTTGCAGAAAGTAATAAAAATGCCTTAAAAATCCCTCTCTCATTATTCTGGCATTTAGCAAATACATAATATATACAAATCATTTTGGTAATCCTAATTGACCTAAAACAGGCAAAGGTTTATTCTAAATTCATGTCAGTGAGAAAAAATGCATATGTGTCTTTTTATATAGTGTAGGTAAACGTCTGGTTTCAGCTGTATGTTTATATGTATGTATTGGCTTGGTTAAGAAAGTTCTGTGCTGCGCTGTACTGTTTTCTGGCTGATCCTTCACGATAAAACAGAATGCACATTCTGTTTGCACTACCCCACTTCCCACTACAATCTGCCTGATTTATTTATTGTATCCTGCCTGTTACACTTTCTCATCTGCACTCCGTGTCTCGTACTGTACTGTCTGCATTGTGTTGTGTTGCACCATGGTACTGGAGAACCGTTGTTGCATTTCACTTTGTACTCTGTATATAGTTGAAATGACAATAAAGCCTCTTCACTTGACTTGACTTGACAATATGTTTACACCTTTATAATTTAGCTTTCATTTGATACCTTGATATGTTCTCTCAATATACTACACATGGTGCATTTATTCAAATTTCATGTACTGTACTGTTGCATTTATGTTTATTTGTTTTATTTATACTTGCAATGTTTTCCTTTAATACTTAATCTATATATAAGCTATAGCATTATCTAATACTTGTCTAATCAATCAATCTGATCATGTTTTTTTACAACTTGTTTTTCTTTTTGTAGTCCAGTATTTAATAATAATAATAATAATAATAATAATAATAATAATACATAAAAAACGATCTACATAATATTCACAATTAAAATGAACTAAACTGAGTCAGGCTTATGATAATAAGAGATTATCCAGATACACTTGATTTTGAAAATGGCTTCTTCGCGCCATCTCTCTCTCTCTCTCTCTCTCTCTCTCTCTCTCTCTCTCTCTCTCTCGCTCTCTCTAAACCTCTCTCTCTCTTTCTGACTCCCCTATCATGCTGCATCCTTGCTACGTGCACATCTACACCAGCTTCATGGCAACACGGTACACAAGTGAACCGAGTCCAACCACTTTTTCCGGACGGGTAGGGTCTTCTTCCACAAAACTCATAAAAACACCGAGCCTCGCCCCCCTACACTGACACCGAATCACACCCAGCGCCTAAAAAATCAAGTGACATCTGACTGTGTCAGAAAATCTCGGAAAAGTCGCCGGTGTCCAGAAACCGACCTGTCAAAAATGGTTCATTCCCAAAGTAAGACGTGCAAAACCGAACGCACCGCACCCCAACTATAACTCAGACTAAATCCACCTAACGCGCTGCTGCGGCTCCGCCCTCCCCCCGCCGCCTGCGATTGGACGCTTCGGTTCGGGGGGCGGGGTTTGTCCGCGAATCCAAGCTTGCTGCTGGCCGAGTGTCAATGCCAATAAAGCACGATTTGCATAAGCAGGTCAGGTTGCAGAGGCAGAGGAGTGGGCAGGGTTGGGGTAGCGCAAGTGGACTGAACTTCTGCACTGCTCTTCTGAACCAATTCTCACTTTATTAATAAATGACACTATTTGGACGAGCGAGCGCACTTTTTTTTTGTCAGTTTGAACAGCAGTGCCCTTTTGCCAATTTGGACTTTTTATTCTGTGTTTGTTGATGCTGTTTGACGGGGGAAAACTTGAGCGGTGAGTAACTGTGGCTCCTAGTGTAAATATCACTTATTATAAATATTACCTGATAAATAGATGACTTATTGTGTTGTCAAATGCTGTATTGCTTTCGTTTTAAATGTGTTTGAATTTTTTTCACATTTTGTCTCGAGATTATTTTTAATAATCTGCTAAATATAGGGGTGTACTAAGTATTTCACCACAGTAAATGTTGCCCCTTTGCACAGTGGCCTCATTTAAAGACACTTCGACAGAAGCATCACTCATCCTATGTTAAACGGTTCATTTCCTGATAGAATCTCTGAATATTTATTATTTGGGCTCTTTTTTTGCCTCTTCTTTTTTTAATGAGAGCTGAACCTCCACGAGTTTAAATAAATCTCAGCGCTTTAACGTCAAATGCATTTGCCAGTGAGGTAACCAGACCTGTCGTTGATAGGCCTGGTAGTTCAACTCGACGGCTTATCCGTGTCCTGTCAGTGACAGTGACGGTCTAATGGTGTTTTCCACAGTCAATGTTTTTCAGTGACTTTGTCCTTTTGTTCCCTATAGCATGATATGGCGCGTTTCTGCCTATGTGAGATCTCTGAAAGCAGGTAAGCCACTGACTAACGCACATTGCGCCTCTTCTCCATTCCACTGTGCGTGTGACAGCGGCTAACCAGCTTTTGGACTCGGCTCTAGAGTTCTTCAGCGCTCCTACTGACTGCAGAGAGTGCTTAAAATCGCCCTCCGGGGTGGCTCTAGCCCTCTCCGTGCTGCTCCCTCTCCATTACTGTAGTGTAGCGTACGTGCCACATGTCACAGGAACGTACTTCGTCTACAGGCTGCTATACGTTTCCCACTGGAAGGTGCCAAGACTTACTGGAAAGGTAACCGGACTCTCATGCAGTTTTCTCTGTGCCTAATAAACTTTCTCTCTTGCTCTGACCTGTGCACTGTGTAGTGCCTCTCTCCCAACCTCCTGAACTCTTCAACTCCGTACAGTTACAGTAGGGCCAACTGTAAAATGAAATGCACATGCTAACCCCACTGTAATGGTTCTGCTTCTTGAACTTCATTAAAAGCTCAGTTGAAACTTATTTGATGTGTTTTCGACTTTTTGCTCTATCATGTAATCTGTACTACTGTAGAGTATAAAGAATAAATAGTGCCCACCAACCCTAACACATGGTAGGTTCATGGCTTTCATGTATGGCATCCATGTGGTGGAAGCATGGTAGTATGTGGGTAAAGGGTGTGTAGGACAGACACAGATGGCTATAAAAGGCTCTGCAAATAAAGAATAAAAAAAAAAAACAACAACCGGGAGCTCTTCTCCTTTTTGTATTATAATGACTTACTATCTTCCACATTAATATTAGTTTATTATTCTGTGTGACCTGCCACTCCTTTTTTGCCCTGTGTGCAGCTTAAGTGTAGCCTATGGAGACAACATGAACACTGTTTGTTATTCGAGTGCCATATAGAACTAGAGTAGTGTCACTCCACTAAAATCTCCAGCTTCAATCCAATATTAATGGGATTTACGTTTCCAAGGAAAGCGGAATCTCCGTAATTGCCAGTCATGCTGAGTTTGAAGAAATGACTGACTTGGACCAAGAGCATCATGAATGCCTGTTGGCCCGTCAACATGAACTCTTTAATCGTGTTTGCAGTGAAAGCTGGACAGTCATTAAAACTGCCAACGCGTTTACACTATTAACCGTCTCACAAATGTTTAATGCGGAAACCTATTTTAATTGGATAGTATTAATACTGTGGAAGATGAATATCGATATATCCATATTTTTTTCAACAGAGATGTACAGAGCCTTGGCAGACAGGACTGATAGGTGCCTCGGCTCTCAAATCTGTTGGGATTTGGGGCTTAGCTTCCTCTGGCTCCACCAGACAGGTCCCTGATCTTATCACCCTAATCCGATTTCACCTAATTAATCTTAATTTCAAAACAGCCAAGCCCATACAGAATAGCTCAGACACACTTTGTGCATTAATGTATGTGTCCGGATCCTGTAACATAGCTCTCTTAATGGTTATGTAACCATGGGAATAAAGTGGTGAAGTTGTTTGTGGCATAACCCAGCTCATCTATGGTTGCCAGAGTTGAGCAGCAAATCAAAAGTGAAAACTGTAGACTCGCTGCAGGTAATGCAGAGCAGGAACTAAGGCATGATTCACCTGCTTGCCTGAAGGGGTGTTGGGAACTGCTCTTAACAATTAAGGCGCCACTAATGGTTCTTTGAGCGATGCTATAGAATATTTATTTGGTTCCATGAAGAACCATGGGCCTTATTCAAGAACCATTCCTAAGAAAACATTTCTACTTAAAACCCACTTATATGAGTCTGACATTCACCAATGTTTTCCATTTTGTTCCATTCACAAGGAGAATGTAAGAGCTGTGAACATTTCTACGGTATAAAACACACCTAGAGTAGGTTCTTCACACTCACATACATATTGATATTACAAACGGACCAAAATCCTTACGGACCAAAAGTGGTTCTCCTATGGCAGCGCTCAAAGAAGCTTTTGTGGCACCGTTATTTTTAAGAGTGTGAGCCATGTGATGGTTACCCAGATGTACTTAACTGCCACAACTGTTATATTTATAGACTCTTCGTAGGTCATGCTATAGAGGCACACACTATTCTTTATATTCTATAAGCCCATTGAAAATGCACAGGGTCTTCCAGCTGAACAGGATGTGCTGCTTCCTTTAGCATTAGGGGGAAAAGCTTTTTATATCTGCACCACATATTATGAAACGTGTTGAGATCATAACACTGCTAGTGCTACTTCACATTCCCCAGTGAGAAAGAATACATCATACTTCACACACACTGATTGAAAAACAGACACACAACCAGGCCCGAGCCCGAGGTTATCTAAAACACAACGCACCGTCTTTATTATACTTAAATACATTGACAAAAGTAATAGTTCTCTAGATATAATCTTTCTGGTAATATCTTACAGTAAATACATGTTTCTGCAGTGTAACAAAATGTCAATATATAGATTTGTATATACAGACAGGATATAATAGGTGGTTACACTGATGAGCAGGTCATTAAAACAGTAGGTGGTTAAGTACATTAGGGTGCAATAAGAGATCCTTGGCCCTGCGTGTCCAGGTTTTACCTCCAAGACGACTCCCTGGATGTCAGGACTGCAAGACACACAAAAATATGATATGGAGTGATGCTTTCAGTGTTTCATTCTGGAAAGGTGACACTCTCGGGTCACGCAAAAGACCCTTACAAAAATAAAACCCATGCACTAGAAGCTCTCCTGGGTCGTCCCATGCCACAGAGGAAACCTGGAACCACACAGTAAACAGCTAAAGAAGAAGCCCAAAGCCCAAAGGAAATCCAAAAAAAAGGTACTTTTTTTCTTGACCATGTACTTCAACTCTACTGGAGAGATAAAACAGATTCCAAAAAGCCCAATCTGAACACAATGAGAAGCTCATTTATGAAGTATGGTATGAATTTGTAATAAGAAATTCATAACATAGCATTATTAATGGGACACTTCAATACTTAAATTCTGTTATATATGTAGCACACAGTCAATTCATGCCCCTGTCCTTAGAAAAGACTAACAACAACACTCGGAATTCATAATTTGTATTGTCTGTTCTTTTACTGTACAGAAAACAGAGCAAATGGATTTTCTTCATTAACTGCACTTAAAAATAAAGGGGCTACAAATGGTTCTTTGAGCGATCCATTAGAAACCATGCTTGTAAAGTGCAAAGAACCTTAACATCAGTGGACACTATAAACCGCTTTAAACCTTTAAAAGGATCTTAAAAGGATCTTCACACTTCAAACTCTTAGGGTTCTTCATGGAACCCAAAGGTGGTTCTTCAATGGCACTGCTCAAAGAACCATTTGTTGCATCTTCATTTTTAAGCATGTGCCACAGATACAGTAGAAGGTGGTCAACAATCAGAAGGTTGAGAGGAGTTCTTTGGACTAGCAAAACAGTCAGCTTTCCATGCCATGGAGATTTCCACAGTGGCTTCAAGAAGGGTATGAAAAAGTACTGAGCTGTGTTCATCTCTGTCGAGTCCACTACCATTTTTCACTGGTGTCCTTGCCTATAGATTACTGACCGGACAACAGTTGGACGTGCTGGACTTCGGCATTACATTCAGACATAGCCGTAGCCTTAGAGGCCAGAAGTTTTGGACAAAACAAGTTTAGGACAAGTACTCTTCATTTCATTAGCTACTATATGAAGAAAAATCAGGAATGAATACACGTCCCAAATATAGAATAAGGAGAATTAGAACAGTGGCGGACTCACAAGCACAGCATCAAGGGGCTTTTTCCAAAGCCCAATACCTGTACTGTCTGTACACTGGTCTGACTTTTTTAAAGTTACAGTCTGACCAACATACTGATTCATCATCATTCATGCTCCTTTATGTCTGTGCAAATACTGTACAGCAGGACCTACAGAAAGGGCAGTGCTGTATTGTGGTAATCCTTCTTCGTCAAGCACAGTCGTGTTCTGTTGATAAAGCAGCTGTTACAGAGATGTGTGCTGTCTGTGGAATTGTCGAGTTACACACACACACAAACACACACACACACAAAAAAAACCCAAAACCAACACAGGGCCAGAATCAGCAACACACTCAGAAGACTATTCATCTATGTTGATTTGTGTGCTTAGGCCAACCAACCAAAAGCCATAGATAACAGAGATTACCACACAAACATGGCACATATGCCAAACCAGCAGCAGAAAGTCCAGCAAAACCAAGGCAAAGGCTTAAAAAGTGTGTGACAGAGCCGAGCAAGTCATTACAAAAATAAACATTCACAGATACAGGGAGAAGAAACACTTTAGCTTGTTATTATAAAGCCAGAGCCAAAAGAACACCTTCACAAGCTACACGTAAAGATTCAACTGTTGCCTGACTGCCAATGAGTGTAGAGGTGGGCAATATGACTGTATTTCATCAACATGAACAAAATAATCAATGCTTTTTATGAGCACAACATCAAACACTGACCAACTAACGTCCTGTTACACCACAAAGAGCATAACTAGTCCCGTTTACCTGGATGTACTGAATCAGATTCTGGATAAGGAATCACTTTTGACGTTTTCTATGTGCCAAAATATTGTGTAATGTCAAAATGTCCAAAGTATCATGATACAATATTGCCCACCCCTAATTTTGTGTCTATAAAAACCTCATACAGATAGTAAGGCTATAAGCACCATGCTATGAAGACACTGCAGGATGGCCTTGGGTTAACAATGGCTTACGCTATGTACTGAAGTAGGGGTGTAAAATGTATTAATACCAAACAGTCACGGGATGGACATCACAGTTCAGTGCACGCAGTCGCACAGAGAATGCACAATACTTATGAACTGAAAATATCCTAATGATTCTGACATTCTGACCATCTTATTTCAGTTCATAAAATCACGATGGATCGGTTTTGCTGGACAGCTGTAGGGTCAGTGTGCATGTATTGACACACATTCAATATGGCAACATCTACAATTTACAGATTTACTCCCTACAGGCTGTAGCAGCTACCACAGGATTAATTATGCAACAAACTATAACTTGCACGACTATCAAATGTTTATTTATTTAGTTTTGGGCTTGTTTTTTTCTTTGTGTTTCAAACTATGAGGTCCTGTGGTGTGAACCCACCCATGACTTTTGTGAACCGTTACACCCCTGACCTTAAGCGTAGCTTCTAAAGATGCTGTTCAGCTCTGGCTCTAGGTTGTTTAAACTAAAGTGTTGAGACAGATATATGTAGTTAACACTTCATCTGAAGGGCACCAAGTAAGGACTCCAAAGCGTTCACAACAAGATCTTTCATGTCAGGAACTGATGCTGTGCACTTCTGAGATCTAACATCTGATCATAAACGCTTCATAAATGCGATTTCTAATGCGATTTTGTTTACATTCATAAAATACTACACATTAACAATGAACGCAGCTACCTCTGAGCTCATAGATACCTCAATAGCTCAGTTAATGAACAGTCATGATCCAACTGTATGGAGCTTTATAATTGTTTGCAAACACTGATGGCGTAAACAGAAATCTTGTGCTTAATGACATGTTCTATTGGATTAGAGCTCTGTCTAGGAATTTAAATGGTGCACTGCTGCTGTTCAAAAACACAAATTTGTCTTTACGCAGGTTTACAGCTTTCTCTTACGTTGAGTGGAAGTGATAGAACAGCTCATGGGAATCCAGTCTGGACATCTCCATGGGAAAAATGCACAAAGCTTTAAAGTGAGCCCTAATTTATTTAGCAAACAGTGACATTTCTCCTGTTGCGCACAAGCACAAAAAGTGTTGCTGTTTTGTAAATAAACAAAGCGTAATTCCAGAGTAATTCCTGCTCCTTCAAGAAAACGTGGAGTGTGCAAATTGTCTAGTATTTGTCTTCGCTGGTCTGTGCACTTCTAAAGCAATAAAAGCTTACATCTGATGCATAGATGGCACTCATCCAAAACCACATAAACGGCCTATACGTGAATATTTAAACACTGCTTCCCTGCCATACGTGCCTGCCTCTCAGATGAGTTACTTTCACAACCTTGTGTGGGGCCCTTCAGATGAAGTGTCAGTGCAGACATACAGATACAAGCTTTATTAGAGGAGGGCGGTTAAGAAAGGGACACCATGCAGGGACCTCCACCCAGAGAGGGCTGCCACCAACGCTGGGCTCGGCTGAGAGAGGAGGGGTTGCAGGGCAGGATGGTTGAGCAGGCAGGGCTGCAGCAGCACGCTCTCACACATACACACCCTCAGGGTTGAGGCTGGATACCAGCGGGTGCTGCAGGTTGCGCGGATGCCCCAGAAACTGCTTAGCGGTGGGGCGCGGGGGGGAGTCTGTGAAGAGAGTAGAGGGTGTACAGTTTAAATGATAACATGAGTTGTATTCCAACTGAACTGCCTATGATCCGTCTACAAATGTGTTAACAACTGTTAAGCTGTGGACAAGCGAAATTGTAGTGTAATCTAAAAATGCAATAATAATAATAATAATAATAAAAATAATAAAAATAATAGTAGTAGTAATGTAGTATTAATGGCAAATAACATATGATGAAGCATGTGAAGAGATTACAATAGATTTCCAACCTGCCCTGCTTTAATGAGCTAAACAAAAACAAAAGCAAACAAAAATGTATGTTTAACAAAAAAATAAATAAAAATAGTACCACAAAATGTTATTGTCTTTTATTATTTATATTTCTGGTTTATTACCCATATATTATTTATGGACTTTCCACACAACAGTTTCTAAACAGTATTTTTGTAAACACTCTACAGGCTGTCCAACGTCACAGCATTAGCTACAGCAGAACAGGCCAATTATAGCCATGGTTCATAATGTGGCTAAAATAAAGGTCTGCTTCCCATCCTAAGCCCAACATGGACAAACAATATATCTGGTTTCAGGCCAAATTTTCATGAACCAGATTGGGTACTTTGGTATGGCTTTGGCCGGTTTGTCTAATGTCATTTATTTTACATGCAATATGCCTATGCTGCACTCTCTCTCCCTCTCACATTTTATGTATTTATTTATTTATTTATTAGCTCTGGAGTTTTAGGAGCAGGTAAATGTGCCTCTGAATGAAACCTGGGATAAAATCTGAGAGTACATCAGTACCAATCATACCAAGAATGATGAGAGGGGTGTGCTGGGTGGATGGAAAGATCATAGTGGATCTTTCCCATTTTGTGGAGCAGCAGTAAATGAGTGGAACTATAACAAATCAGGTGATTAGAGGTTGGAGGATGCTGTTCTCTGCCAGGTAATAACACCTATACTGTTAATAAATGGAATAATAATGGTTTTTAGGGTCAGGTTCTGGATGCAGCAGTTTCAGTCAGGCCTGTTTTGGTCAGTTTCGGGTTTCCGTTCTTCTGCAGATCTCTAGTTTGAATCAGTGCTGGTAGTCAGGCCCTAGTATGAGAACTTTAGGATCGCCCAATTTAAAGCCCGACACGTGTGTGAGAGGCACTGACTCCCTCCCCATCTGGTTTAGGACCAGTCCGAGTGTATCAGAAGTCTGCAGTTTCTCTTGTTATTAGCATCTATTACTAGTGAGAGAGCAGCACGTTTTTTTAAATAAATGGGACATGTGAAGTTCAGGTCATCAAAAAGTAACATGTTAGTCTCAAAGACACACCCCGTCCTTTTATGATCTAGTATTTAAAGGCTTTATTACAGCCTAAAGCCTACAAGTCGTTCTACGGCCAGTTCACAAAGTATTACAGATAAACATGAGAGTATGTAAATCACCATGTTATCCAAATACAGTACGTTTCTTTCTTTTACACTGACTCCATGTTTGCATATAAGAGAGATATAACCGTATGCATGTGTTTTTCTGTCTGTATTTGCTTACATGCGTGAGCACCATACCATTGTCTTTAGATCTGTTCTGCAGAAGTTGAACAATTTCCAGTTGGTCCAGTTGCTGGTGGAGGTCAGTGCGGGAGGATGACTGGGGTGGGAGTGCTCCCGTCTGCTGGATAAACTGCTGCAGGTTGCACTGCCTCAGCTCTTTATTCAGCTCCTCCAGCTCCTCCTGCTTAGTCTAGAAACACACAAGGAATGTAAGAACATAAGAAATGAGTCAGAGCTGTTAAAAGAAAAGCGTTGACAAGAAAAGCTTTACAGAAGAAGGAAACAAAATGTATTAACTATTAACTTTTAGTGGAATGTCAAGTTTTTATTCCAATAATTTTTGATGATTTGTATTGGTCCATACATCAGTTCATTTTGACACAATGTACAGAATAACTGCCAGACGCAATTTAAAAATCAAAAAGTGAGAAACCATGCCATGGGAGAGCTTAGTGATCCTTGTATGGACAAAACAGATTATATTTGTAATCAAGTAACCAATCATGATCATGATAATTGTCAGTTGTGGTCAAACAGTAAAACATAACAAACTGACCTATTAAAGCATGCCCAGATTGTTTACCTTAATTATTATTATTAAAGTCATGAAACATTGAATGGGCATACCTGACCGGCATATGGTTATCTCCAGAAACAGACTGAAAGTCTATTTAAGGGCAGTCACAATTAAGGCCATTTCAGCATAATTCACATCTGCACTTCTCCTACACACCAGAAGAGGGCACCACTCTTCCAATAACCACTGCAGCATAAAGTTTATGCCTTGTAGCTCTATTGACGGTACTCCAGGGATTTGTCCTCTAAGGGTGTGTTTTAACGCCTACAGACTATGGTCTATTAGTGACATGACACAAGCCAATTACTTCAGAATCAGACAAGTCAAGACTAACAACAGTGCTCATGTGCCAGACACAATATGACAACTGACACTCTTTATAAACACACTCTGCTCCATCTCAGGCATCCTGTACTTTAGGGAACAGCTGATAGCTTTTCTGACCAGTAAGATTGATGGTAAGAATCATTTCAGACTGAATTAAATTGATAGCAGCTAAACGCAATGAAAGAAATCAATTCTTTCAAGACTTTATGTGGACGCTGCCCAAAGTAAGGTTAAGAGAAGATGAGATTAACAATAATTATGTTTAATGTTTTCACCTCAGGAAACATAAACCTTCATACTGTACAGACGTTACATAATCTGTATGGAGAGAAGGGTAATGGTTAGATTCTTTCCTAAACCCTATCACCTCACCTGCAGCAGATTCTCTGCCTTTCCCAAAGCCTTCTCTGTCTCCACAAGCTCCACCTCTAACTCCTCACCACGTTTCTGTCGATTCTGAAGTTCTGCCTTTACGGCACCTACAGAGTCGTCTGCCCCTGCCTGGCCGGGTGGACTCTCAGCCTGTAGCCTCTCCCTCTGAATGTCCTGCTCCAGCTGTGCGGAACGAGCAGTGAACTCGAGGAGCCTGCGGCCACACTCGTCCAGCTTTGCGTGCAGTTCACCAATTCGCCGCCTCATGGCCTTCTCGCGTTCCGTTTCAGCCCTCAGCTCCTCCTCCCAGAGCTCCTCGTGAGCAAGCTCAGCCTGGTTTCTCATCATCGTCTTCTCCAGAGTGTCCATCTCTTCCTGCAGTCGTGGTTCCGGGCCAGGATGTCGCTCCCACGACTGCGACTCATGCTCGAGCACCTCCAGCTGGGCTTCTAGAGCCTGCAGACGCTCCTGCTGCTGGAGAACATGCCGGAACACCTCCTCTTTGGATGGGCCAGGGAGAAAAAAAGGCACTGGAGACGGAGACGCTCTGAGCTCAGGGGAGTCTCTGTGACCCAGACTTTTACGGGACTGTTTGGGTTTGGCACGCGGAGAACTGGAAGGGCCCAGGTTGAAGGTTAGGGATTTTTTGGGTGCTCCTCGTTTTAAAGGCTCTGGCTCAGAGGCTTTGTGGAGAGGCAGAGAGCGGTCATGCTGGTCCTGGCCGTCGCTGCTGCTACTGCTGGGGCCGGTACGGCGCAGGTAAAACTGTACCTCACTGCCGTGCTGCCCAAGCTTGGCCAGAGACTCCAGAGGACGCTCATTGGCCAGAAGCTGCCGTTCAGTGTCCCTTAGTCTCTGGATAAGGACGTAACGGCCCGTCTGGCCTGGTAGAAGCAAAGGAAGGTAAAAAGAAGTTCATTATTACAGTGTTTTATTTTCTCACTTTCTACTTACTCAGAATGTAAATGAGAAAAGGTAATGGTGTATGCATGATCTTCCAACACTGCATTGTACACCATCCAGATAGGCTTCTGATCTACAGTTAGACTTTCCTGGACATACAAGCCTATGCCTTGATTAAAGTACACTGTTCTATAAAGATCCTTCCCTGAAAACCCTTTAAAATGTACAACTAGACTTAAAATAGGAGCAGCCTAGGGATTCACACTGTAAGCCAATCCTGTCTATGAAACTTGCCTATAGCTTGAGCGAGCGCGATGACCACATCTTGACAGGATGTTTCTTCAGACAGGCCGCATACCACCCGCACCACACCGTCCACCCACACCTTGAGCTCCATCAGCTACGCACTGGGCCTCAGCTCAGCCAGGATCAGAACAGATCAGGTGCGATCAGCACTGCATGACCTGGTGCAGGTTCTGGAGCAAAACAGACAGAGAACACCACAGGTAAGTAAGGGAGCACCAACAGTACTGTTCAGGTAGAAGCTGAAAGAGACGTTGCTCATGTTCCACAAGACATTTACAGTTTTGGCACCTGTGCTGACACTCTTCTCCAGAATGGCTTCCATTTGTTAAGCACTTAGGTGTAGGGTTACTTTCAACAGACAGACCATTTACATTCAACTTAGAGTTTAGTTACATTTAACAGCTATTCAGTTGAAGTTCAGTAGAATTTCAGGGGAGCGTTGACAAGGCATCTACAATGCATCCAAATAAAGTGATACCCAATAATTAAAAGACCATCCATTTTTTTAACTGCTTCTTCCTAATCAGAGTCACGATAGGCCCAGAGCCTACTTGGATTTGATGCAAAGCAGGAATAGGCCCTGGACAAGACCCCAGAATATTGCAGGGTACCTCTCACACATTCACATCTAGGGGCAATTTAGCAAAGCCAATTCACCTACCATGTCTGTTTTTTTGGGAAGTGGGAGGAAACTGGGATACCTAGAGAAAACCTAGTGGACACAGGGAGAACACACTAAACTCCTTACAGAGACCAGAACAAGGATTGAATTCATAACCCCAGGCTTCTGTAGCTGTGCGATACATGTACAACCTACCTGTAATTTCAAACTAGGAAACCGTACTGAATGTGGATTGGTCACATAGCCAGACCATTGAATAATGCTGGTACAAGCACCAATAACAAACTATAATATCGGATTGGCATATAATTGCAAAGCATACACATACAGACACAGAGAATATCCAAATTCATCTTTCTAGCATTATAATGATACTACTGGTGTTTAGAGGGGCATTTTAGAGCCTTCAGAGATTTTTTATTTTATTTTTTATTTACTGCTTACTAACTCATGCTGTCTCTCTACTGCTTTCTTCGAAAAACAAAGCCCTGCAGGTATGCCAGAATTGCAAGTTTGAATAATGAAGAACAACTATTCCAGTGGGTAAGCAAATTTCTAAAGTTATCATTAGCCTGAGGAACCTCATGGCTCAAAAGAGTACCTCTGTTCCAATTAAATGCACCACTGGCTCTCTTCAAAGGAGGTATGGCAGATTAATTCTTAAGGGAACAGACAAGCAGAATGGAGTTGCAGTGAGAGAGTGTACTTGTGTGGGTGTGTGTGTGTGTGTTTTCACATGTGTGTGAGCATGTTTGTGTAGCAAGTAGCCAGTGCTTCTACTTCACAACAGGAACACTGCACAGCTCTGGTGGGGTGTAACATCAGAGAGTTTGGCAGTGCAGCAGGTAGCAAATGAGGTCCTAAGTGTGAGATTATTGTCAGTGTAGCTTGATGGTTGCTGACTCTGTGCACTTTTTCTGCACTAGTTTACAGCCTTTGTAAGCAAACACCCTGGCAAAGTCAACTGCACTGAGTCAGAAAAGCCTCTTCAAGTAGGATCAGACAATAGTAGACAGCAAAAGCAATGCTCCTTCAGGATCAGCCCACGAAACAAACAATTATTCTCTAAGGATGAGAAACATGCAGAAGAAAAACGCACAAAGGTAGAGGACATCATAGACAGACATTACATTTGAATCATGTTACACATGTAGGTACTGTGGTTGTACTCCTTTTAGCATAGAGATAAGATGCTGTATAATCAAAATCTGTTATGTGGGGGCTCCCAAAAGAGGCTAAGCTGACCATCATCAGGAGATGCCATAGCCATCCGGGGCTGCAAGTTTAAGACAGCATAATTAGGTGGGTATGATGGCTCTCCCTCTCCTCCCATTGCTTGGTGTGATGGCTAGATAGCTTGGGCATCTGTTAGCTGACAAAGCAGAATTGGCAGTCCACTCCTCACTCCTCCAAGCTCGCTGAGCTGTCCAATATGTCGCATTGGAACAGAAGCTGGAAAAGATGTCTTGTCCCTCTCACATGACTCTTAGGATGCATGTGCTAGCCTTCAGTCCCCTGGCACTGGTGGCATCATGTGACAAGGGAGATCAAGCTAGTAAGTGGGGTAAAGTGGGGAAACCTGGGGAAAGCTAATAAAACTGGGGGAAAGATTGTGAGGCCGAAATGCAAAGATTTAAAGAAACGCAAAAATCAGACCAGATCGGTACCCTCAGATACTCAGAATTAAGGTTCTCTGATTGAAAGGAGATCGCAAAAAAAAAATGGCACGGGACTTCCTTAAACCACTGGACTCTGTTTTTAACCATATAAAAGCATGTCCTCTTAAAATCAGCATCTTTACATGATTTTGGTCGGTTCTAAGTATCAGACCTAAATATGGCTCCTCCTTAAGATTCCATTGTTCTCTGTTATCACATATGAGGAGAGGGTGGGGATGGGAGGTACCAGTGCTCTGCTCTGAGAAAGCATCAAAAAGGAGGTGCTCGCTGGAATGCTGTGACTTCATCCTACACCGCAGAAACTGCAGAAAGCCAGAGATAACAAAACCTACAGGACAGCCTGACCACATACTGCCTGAGTCATTGACCATTGAGTCAGGCCATAAACACCCTGTTTAAGTGCAGATGAAGTGACCGTTATCTCCTTGGGAACATGGGTAAAGCTTGGACTACTGAGAGGCCAAAGTAAGCTTGGTGATATCATGCAGAATCTGCCTCAATCAGCTAGATCTGTTCAACCATGTTTTAAAGAGTACTCCGCACACAGATAACAGAAACCAATTGTTACCAGTAGCAGATGGTAGAGTGAGAGGAGATTTCATTCAATCAAAGCGCTTCCAAATTCCTCTCTGACCACAAGTATTTTTAGTAGCGGTAGGTTAATATGCTGTCATTAAGTTCCAGGAAAAAATAGCTGTGGGCATGATTTCAAACATTCCAACATTTTAGCCAACGTTCATTCATTCTTGTTACTATGTTGGAACGACACCAGTGGGAAAGCTCAGTGGTCCATCTCTAAAATCGTCTGAAATCTTCCCTCGACCCTCGCCCATTAGTTAGCGGAGGAATGCTACCTTTCAGGCCAGCGTGAGGGGGAGAGACTAAAACAAATCTTCCTTTGTCTGCAGTGCTCCGACAGGCTTACACACTAAATCAAGGCCAGGGCCCCAGGGTACACGTCCCTACACAGGCTGCGGGTTACCACGGCTACCAGCCACCCAAGCCCTACGATAACACAGGCTGGAGGCGCGGCAACAGGTGCCACTGGAGTTAGCTTGAACATTTCAGACACGGGCTAAGACACTAGGTTCTCAGGCCTGGTCCTGAAGTACCAGCAGCCTGCATAGTTTTTCACGCCCAATTCTACAACAGAAGGGTGATCCTTCCGGTGACCTTTTGCATCTGTATGGTTGAGATGCAAGGAACAATAATTTATATGTGCTTAGAGAAGAATCATTGCCATCATTGAAGACAACGAGCAGGTGCTGAAGCAATCCACAGGAAATCCACGCTGAGCTGATTATCTTAAAAAATGCTGGAGAATTGCTTTAAGGCAAGTAGGAAAAGGAGGGTACTTTACAATTAAATGTCATTTTAGTTTAAAATAACTTATAGAACTTTATAATATAATGTATTAGCTATGATAGAAAACACACCTGAATGAGTAGGGCAAGGTAAGTACAGAGAGTGGACCAGGGGCGTCTTTCACAATTCAGGACTTTTACAATAAGTCGGGTAATTTAAGCCCAAAGCCAAGCCTATGCATGCTTAACCTTAAAGGGTCCATATAATGGGAAAGACATTTCCATTGCCTTTTTTGAAATGAAAGAGTTTGATGTACTGCTCACTCTCCAGTCCCTTACAGTCCATATATATATGGAAACTTTAAATTCAAATTTTTATGTCACAAGAACCTACATTTACATATATGCACTTACATATATGCACTAATTCAGTTATTAACCCCACCCATTCACATCAATCATGTATCATAAAGAGCTCATTTACATATCTCTGTCTCACAGTAATAATAAAAAAAAAAACAGCCTGTTTAATTCAATGGAGATGTTGGACAATTAATGATGACTGTTTTGGTACTTAAACACACACAACACTAAAAAAGAAATAAAAGAAATATATAGGGTATGAGCCCTTTAGAGAGATTTTAGTCCAAAGACGGTCAAAAAAGACGCTTTTCCATGTATCTCAAGACATTTTTTTTTACATTAAAAAAAAAAAAAAGAGTGGCAGCTTTTTCAGAATGTATTCAATTTCAACACTGCTACCCAAACACAGTCAGCCAGTGCACTCTCCAGACCTCTCGGTGTGACATATATTGATCTGGGCTGAGTGCATGGAAAGGCCTGGGTGGATGGTGAACTCTCACTTTGATCTTTGGGGTGAGGCTCATCTCCTCAATCTCGCCTGATCGCTCACACATGTTCTAGCCCAGAAATGACAGCAGACCCGCCCCACAGCAGCCTAAGCCTCCTCTCCCCTTCCAGAGAAGACCTCTAAAGCTATGATTATGGGAATCATCATGTTTTTCTCTCTCATCATCTCACTACAGCTTCAGAGAAGAACCCTGGAGAAAAACGCACACAAACACAGGAGCAGAGTGTTTGTTGTAAGGCTGGAAACGCTCCACGGGGTGTGGCCCAAACTCAATTTCCCCAGCATGCTCATGTCTCCTCAAAGGGAACTGTTAGAGTAATTACCCCAAAAGACAATTATGGTGTTTCATGCATAGTTATGGAGGACAGGAACTATGGTAATACAGTGAGGAAAAGTTAAGGACACAGTGTCAAGAGATTAAGTACACATACTGTACTATGCCAAGGTTTTAGGCACCTGTGAAAATCTTATCTGTAAAGTAAGGGTACATTTACACAGTAAAACACCACTATTAGAATAAATACAAATAACATTCATACAGAAAGTAGTGGATTTACATCACTGTGTTCATTAAAACATCCAAAGCTCTCCTCGTGGAAGTCTAGTATTATTTATAGTCATATATAAAGTATTTATACTTCAAGTATGATATAGTATTTATCATACTTGTGGGCAGTTCAGAAACTATAAATCCCTAAAGCCCAAGGACATTTCATGGGTGCAGGACCTCCATTTCTACGTATTGTATTACAAATGTCATTACAGGAAAAAAAAAAAGCAAAAACATCTGATACTCCTAAAGTAAAGAGGAAAGTGGACTGTAGGATATTATCCAGTCTTAACAAGACCAGGTTAACCCATTTCTACTACCCTGCCTGGATGTCTGTTATTAGCATAGCTAATCCAAATAATAGCATTAGCATTGGCTACTATAGAAGACAAAAAAAAAAAAACAGAACAGAAGACAATATAATCTTACCCCTTTCAACCAATGGAAGAAGGTGAAGTAAGATGTAAATAATCAGAGTTGAATACAGAACAGCCTTTATATAGAAAACCACCAAAATGGTCTCAAAATGAACTTACGTCATCTTACAATGACAGACATGTACAGTAGAACTGAACACTCACCTCCTTTTCTAGCTAAAAACTAAAGAGTTACTCAAACCTTTTACTAAAATGCAAGACTAGGCAGTTCTTTAATAATGGAAGATCTGACTGACAGTGATGACTTCAACAGCCAACAAGGAGTTAACACCAAAATATTATAGCATGAACAAAGACAATCTGTGAATTTGATGGTCCACTCCAAAAAACCCACAATCATTCCAAATCCTCATCCTCTGAAAGGGTAACTCCATAAGAGAAGCTCATAACTTGCCACCCATTACTGTGACAAGCAAAAAAAAGAAACATTTATTTACAGAGACAATTAAAATGAAAAGTATAAGAAAAAAAATTCTTATGACAGCAATGACATGTTCCCTCACCACAAGCGAATACTACGCTTCTCAAAAAACGCTAGCACCTGATCATATGTGGATAATGTCTTTGGCCAGAGGCCAAGCACCAAGCTGATCCCCTATCCACCCAATTCCACCTGCCTGCCTGAGCCAACTCATGAGTGTGGGATAATGGTCTTATTTTTTGAGAAACTATCATCACTGAGGCCTTTCTGACCACAGCACCACACTGCCTTATCCTCCTGAAGCCTCCTGCATACCTTCTCAATCCTTCCTGAAGATGTTTAATAACCTTAAAATAGACCACGGATCTTATTTTAGAACACTTAGTAATACATGCTTAGTAAGATGAAGAAGACCGGATCAACAAACATCTTCCCATGAAATGACTTGATGTCTGAATCACTTGCTGACTAAGGCTTGAGTAAGCCCCTAGAGCTAATGCCTCTCTGGTGTAATAGTGCAGACCAGTGGAGTTTTACTATGTGAGGACAGTTAGACTTCGTTACTCCTCGCTGGTTCGCGTTGCTGGCTGACTCCAGGGAGATTTACTCACAACGCCATCTCCAGCTAGGTGATGAGGAGTTGTGTTCTGACACAGGCGACTGACTCCACTGACAGTGGCTCATGAGACAACAAAGAAACAAATGGATGCACCATGTCTATATGTGTTCTTAGTGAGAAATGGCAAGCACTGTGTAAAAATAAATAAATAAATAAAATCAATAAAGACAAGCAGACACACAACACAATGAAGTTCTAATGAATCATGAATAAGCCTTGGTTCTATACAGTACTAAAAGGGTTCTTTACTCAAGATCAAAATAGAAATCCTGTTTGCTGTTTTAAAGAACCACTTTAAAAGGCAGAAGGTTTTCCAATACAAAGAACCCATTACCCAGGCAAAGAACCATTTAAGCATCTGAGCAGTTCTTTGAGTTGGCTTGGTTTTATGTGGAACAATTGCCTTTACTAAAGAACCCTTGGAAAAAAAATACCTTTTAACAGTTCCTACTTTTACACTGGGCATGTATGTGCAAGACAAACTGCTACCGTGTTGAATTCAGAGAATGCAAAATTTATAGCATATCAGCCTGTGGCAAATCCATGCTAATGCCTGAAAGGGGAATTTCACCAACTTTTCAAAATATGCACATAATTAAGTTGTTACTACATTTCTTATTTCCGTTATCTGTAATGTTGATATTAGTAAAACAGCAGTAGTCCGAAATAAAAGTTTATTATTTAAAAGGTAAAGGTGCACACATTTGTCACTGTACACTGTACAGCGAAATGTGTCCTCCGCATTTAACCCATCTGGTAGTGAACACACACTCACACACTCACTCACACACACACACGTGTTAGGGGCAGTGAGTACACACACACACACCCAGAGCGAAGGGGAGCCAACTCCAGCGCCCGGGGAGCAGAGAGGGTAAAGGGCCTTGCTCAAGGGCCCAACAGTGGCAGCTTGCCAAGCCTGGGAATCGAACCCACAACCCTGTTATCGATATCCCGGTGCTCTAACCGCTGAGCCACCACTGCCCCCAATGGTGGCATTTTTGAGTGGCATTTCACAACACCCTGCATGTACCCTGCATGTACCTTCATTGCACTAAAAGATGAAATGGAAAAGAAAAAAAAAAAAAATCAGCCACAATCTGCTTAACACTATTGTAATACAATAAGAAGCATTAAACGTTTCGGACACCTGGTGCCCATCACCACCACCATAAACTATTCTGGTTGGCAAGTTTCTGTAGAACAGTTAATTTCTCATCAGACCATTCTGAATTACTTTGCTTACATATTAACCATTTAAATGATGCTGCAGTTTTCATAAATCAGTGGAATTCCTCTTTTTTAAAAAGCAGAGCAGCTACCCTAATGTGATAATTGCAAAAAACGCTGTCTGCCATGAATGAAACATGCAGGGGGGAAAAATAAAATATTCCAGTAACACAATAAACGTGGGAAAAAATGAAAAAGATATTTCTGATTAGCCTCAAATTTACGAAAAGAAAGAAAATAAATAAATACATTTTTAAAAATCTGATTTTGCTCTTTATTTTGTTCAGTTTATGAGACCCAGAAGCTTTGCTAGTCTTCAGACTTGGAGTTTCATCGTTTTGGATGGAGTAGAACATGGGGAGTGTAGTTCAGAGGAACTAAAAGTGTTGTGTTTAAGGAAGGCAATATGACAAAGATCCACAGGATCTACCAGCTATCGCACCCATGCTGCTTTAGCCCTTTCGAGTTCATAGGAAAGTGGCATTATGAGGTGCATGGCCATGATGTTGATACCAAATTACTCAAAACAATACTGACCATGTGCAACACACGAAAACATCAATAACGTCCAGATCACACAAACTTGGAAAAAGTCAAAAAATATATATACATATTTTTGGCCCCTGGGTCATTTTTCTGATTTGAGCATAAAATTTAAAGTACGGAAAACAACCCGTTACTTGTTTTTTTGACATCAGATTCACAAATGAATAACAATAAAAAATATTTTTTGAATTTTCCAATTTTAGATTCTCAATTGAATATGAAAAGAACAAATACTGCACTGATTTAACAGCTACCAAAGACATTCAAACTAATAATGACTGCCTAACAATAAGCAGTCAGTTCAGTTCAGTGTGCTGTTCTGTACTTTACTGTACATATACACTGTATGTGCAAGCTGCAGCAATTTTGCAGCTGTAGTTCCATGGCACCAAGTGGCCGGGCCCCTATACAACCACCTCCTGCCGCAACCAGCCAACAGAACAGCTGTGCAGCTCCAGCATTCAAGCCAACAATACATCCTCGTGCTTCCTGTAGCTCGATCATTATCATGCTCTGACAAACGTGTCCTGAACATGCCCCTGAACCAAATTATGAGTAAGCTCATTATTATAGCTCACTTATACTCTCCCGTTGAATGATTACCCATGTTGCCGCCAAATCGGATGCATTTCCTCTGACGGTGTTCCATGATTTCCTTTGAGGCTCAAAGGGCAGATACAACACTGTTCTTGCTGTAACTGTATGCGAAGGTCTACATTAGTTAAGCTAATGTCTGATGTAGTTCCTCATGCATTAGACTGCGACCTGATTTCAGCAGTTGTGCTTCTACAGAACAAAAAAACCCCAAAAACATTCACGTCCATTCTGATTCATAACCCGAGCGCGGGTGAAAAATATTGCTCAATAATGTCTTTGCACTCAACAGAAGAAATTGCAGTCACAAGCTAAATCAAGTCAGTAATGGTATGTGTGCCTCTTCTGTTATTTCCTGTTGAGCATAGCAGCAGGCCCCATTTGCGTTTTAGAGCCAGACATGTGTGTGCAATGTCGCTACTCGTATAATGCAAAAGCATAAGGCTTGGTAATTAGGTGGAACGGTTGCTTTGCTGCATACAAACAAAAATAAATTGCCCTGAATGAATAATGTATTGCTCAGTACGTTCATTTAGCAAATATCATTTTCTAAACAAATCCCAAACACGCACAATCTTCCAGTCAACATACTTCTGCCTCTGTAGAACTACAAACACATTAGCTAATGAGGAGAGAGAGAGAGAGAGAGAGAGACCCTCAAAACAGGACTAGGCCCACATATTTCTATATGTGGGATCTGGGTCATACAGATTCTTGTTTAGTATTCCAGTGTAAAACCATGGGCTTGAAACTTATTAAAACAAGATGAGAAAATGAAATAGAAAAAGAAGACCTGGGCCTCAAGCCTTCAAACAGCTCAATGCTGAGTGAACCAAACACTCAGGCCTCACTTCAACGTCAAACACAAAGCTTCTACTCACCTGGTTCCTCGCTCTGGGTGAAAACCCCGGCCTTGGCATCAGGGAACAATAAACACTAACGCAAACAGACACACAAAGACGCACACTGTAATTGCTACTTGTGCTTGTGGAGAGCTCTTTGTGGGTGTCCTTCTGGAAATTGCACCCTGGGTTTCTGACTCAGTGCATCTTTTACTGCTGTAGACAACAGCCTAGACTACGGCTTACGTTGCAGCGGCCATGCAAAACCATTACTGCTGATTGTCTGTGCTCGATTTGGCCAAGTGAGCTCATCCTTGTGGCACAGAGAGAGTTCCTCCTAATGCAAATCTTATCACGGAAGACCAGAATTTCACCTTTCGTAAGTCAGACAGTCAAGTCAGATCCTGACGTACTCCATGCAAGGGTATCCACAGAGCAGGCACGGCTAGCTGGCGTTAAATATAACCCACCAACAGTGCCTGAGGCTGGGGAAGGCCCAGCACACATTAAATATGAAATGATATTTCCTCTCAACTGGCCATGGAGCTCCGCTCGCTTTGTCAGATACAATTTGGAGAATTCTCTCGGCAGAGGAAATGAAATAAGACGCACCTGTTTATTTTCAGGACTAAATGACCACACTTGTTCTATTCGGTGAACGCATCCTCTCCTCGGCTGACACGCATACGCTATTCCTGGACCCTGTTTCCGTTCAGCACGAACACAGTGTTAACATGGTGGAAAAAGAGAGATGGAGCGTGAGAAAGAATAAGAGAGAAAGTGTGAGCAGGAGAGATAAGAAAGAGGGCAGTAATACACTTGGTTCATTAGTTATTTAAGCTCTTTTCTCCATGCCTGCTGTTCTGAATAATTTACTAATGTTTTCCTCTTCACTCCTGTATAATGTCGCTGGCTGCTCCAAATTTCTCTAAAATCATAAATATGAAAGCTTGGGGCAAAACAGACAAAGACTGCCAGCAACATGAGGGGCCTGGGGGACCAGTCCATTTGCAAGGTAACCCAAGAAAGGACAGGTGCATCTATTATAAAAGACCATAGAAATACACCACTTATGATACATGTCAATTGGATCCATATTGAACCAGGTATCAAGTTGATAGAGAAGACATTCAAGTGGACTTACACCCTAAATAACTTCCTAAAGAAGATTAGCACAAACTATCTCTATGGAGGCTGGAAGGAGGTCCACTTAATTACGGTCTGTAATGGTTAACGCATATAATGTTGTTTTGCACAATTAGCCAGTCCCCCTCAACCTCATTCATCATCGTTTACCCTCTGACCACAAAACCACTGTGTAATATTTAGGTGGTGGATCTTATTCAGCTCAGCACCAGCACTTACATGGCAGTGGCATGAAAGTGTGTCTGCTGTGCCTGATATATTTGCACCACTGCCAGTGTTGATGGGGTTTTACACAAGCCTGCGTCACTGCTGAGTTGATAACCGTCCACTACACAAAATCCAGCAAAGGTTACCAGAATGGTTCATAAAAACTGTGCATCAAGGAACAGGCTAGAGTCTCTAGCTGTACACCAGTAAGATATACTCGCTGTATTTCTCCATCCCAGATTAGAAAGCCAGGGTCAGAGTCAGCTATGCTACGGCTCCCCTGGAGCAAAGAGGGTTAACGCCCTTGTTCAAGAGCCCAACAACGGCAGCTTAACAGAACTGGGTATTGAACCCACAACCTCCAATCATTGAGCCCAGCTGCCCAATGTTGAGGGGTGAGACAAACATGACAGCATTCTATTGTTTTCTTGATAAAGTCCATGTTTTTGAGCCTACTTTAATAGCACGAAGCAGCTGCAGGTTTC
The DNA here is from genome assembly GCF_030463535.1 of Salminus brasiliensis. Lineage (NCBI taxonomy): Eukaryota > Metazoa > Chordata > Actinopteri > Characiformes > Bryconidae > Salminus > Salminus brasiliensis. The sequence goes on from NC_132879.1 coordinate 17,624,240, forward strand.
ATTGTGAATTATAAGAATAATTAGCCCTGTTTAATTGGTTGTAATGCAGAGCAGGACCATGAGCTTATCTTTTTGTCATATTGCCCCTATAGAGGAGTGCCCATTACTTGCACTCCAGGCCTTGTTGTGCTCACTCCTCTTTAAAACAGAAGCAGGTAGAGGTACGCATGTGAAATGTGTGGTTTCAGGTGGCTCGGCCGGTCACTGAGGTCTGAATCTGTAAGATGGAAGAATCCCTGCGGACTCGAGCACAAACATCCAAAGGAATGTCTGTTGCAAAACAATGCATTCCAAGAGTGGGAGCTTTTAGAGATGCGTACATTCCAATCGTCCCCCAGCCTGTCCAATTCCACACAATGATAACAGAACGTGCAGCGGAGTTGAAAGCTTATATAGAGAACACAAATCAACTCGGCACCCCTTTTGTAGACAGGCAAGCCATTGGTTTGGCAGCGGTGACGCTGTTCAAGTTCCTACAAGCACAGAACAGATGCACATGCAGAAACATCATGCTACATGCTACATTAAGCATTAAGCTATGGCCATCAAGCGCCTGGTGGTTTATAGAGGAAATATCTATTATAAAATAATGTATATGTAATTTGTGGAGCGCTGCCTGGATGGTTGATCTTCTGAAAGGTTCCCCTATCTCCACTAAGATACACTAGACTTCTGTCAAAGGTAAAGGTAAATGTGAATGGAACCCACAACCCTGTCATCAATAGCCTGGAGCTCTAACACCTGAGCCACCACTGCCCGCAGTGTCATATATTTGGTATATGAGCCTCGGGTACCTGCTTACCTCTCTGGCCCCCATGGCCTGTCTTCCTTGATTGCCCAGTTTGAAAGGTCTACGAAGATTCTTGGTGGTACCAAACCTCTTCCATTTAGGAATGATTGTGACCACTGAACCTGTAAAGGACCTATAAAGCTGCATCAATTTTTCTGTACCCGTCTCGAGATCTATGCCTCAAAAGAAACACTGTTTCTGAGATCTGCAGAGAATTCATTTGGCCCTATGGCTTGGAGTTGGCATGCACAGTCAACTGTGGGACCTGTATGTACGCAGGTGTTAGCAATCCCCAATCATGTGCAACCAATTGAATTTCCCACATGTGAACTCTAATAAGGTTGTAGAAACATCTCAAGCATCAGCAGTTTAGAATTGTAATAAACCGGCACAAATGTCTAAAAACATACTTTCCTGTTGCCATTGTGGGCTATTTTTCATCTTTACAGTGAAGTTTACAGTGGTTAGAACACATCAAGAGACCGATTTCTCACAGTCGTGAGACGTCTCTACCCAAGGAACGGCACATAGTTCCAACAGATGATGAGAGAACAATCAAGCTTTAAAAGAGACAAGACTACAGCCCTCTTAATCAGGCATGAAAAAGTGAGAAATAATCATATTCAGTCTTTCTAAAAGCTCCTTTAAAGCTGTGATTCTGTAGCTAAAATTACTAGCAGACACAAAGGCTGGCTCAGGCTGAAAACGAGATCCAATAAGGAAAGAAAGCCACATGAGAGGATGATATCTTTACTCATTTTTGCCAAAAGCCAAAACCCTCAAAAACACAGTTTGTCATGTGGACTTGATAACCTTCCGTCTCTGCTTTTGCCTGCCAACCATCCAATTCGTTGCGATCAGGCATTTTGAGGCACAACCAGTTGAGTACTCTGACAAATAACAGTCAAACCACCTGACAAATCATTGGTGTTTCAGTTGACTGCAACCATGTGTGCTGAGGCTAGACTCCGTGAAACTAAGCGCACCACCCTGCCTATCTAGATCCCCTGCCATGCCGCTTGTCTACTGCCAGACCTGGAATGTAACAGATATCACTTACTTCAACAAACCCAAAGCACGTTGTCTCAGCCTTGGCTGATGCAATCTGTCTCCATGCTGGAGATCTGCACAGATAATAATCACAAGTCCTTCAAGAGCCGCTAGTGTTCTTCAAGTGAATGTGTGTGGGTTTATTGTGTGTAGTTCAGACTGGTAATCAGACAGGCCGGTGATCCAATGATAAACATCACTGCTGAGAAGCACATAAAATTGGGTGCAATCATAATACATACATAGTTGCCAGATTATTAGCTACAGCTACCTGGTACCTAGACCTGTTAGCCATCAGAGACACTTCCCAGATAAAAAAACAAAACAAAAACACTTAGTAGATTGACAATTACTCATTGTAGTCCTATTGTTGTTGCTATAGACACTTAGTCACCCTCTACCTAATCCATTAATGGAAAGGGACCACAGTAGAATGACTGCTGATCAGATATTATATGGGTGCTGGACCATTCTCAGCACAGCAATAGTGCTACCCTGGTTGTGGCATGCTGGCAAGTTAGTGGGTCCTCAACGTCTGGGTTGAGAATAGCCATCAACCAAGAGTGGGGTCCTGGGGTCAGAAACTGAACACTTATGAGGGTTTGGAGGAGAAGTCACCAACCTCCTCCTGGAGACCTATCTTCCTGCAGGTTTTACTCCCAGCCAAAATGTAGCACTCTTGATCAGGCTTGGAGTTAAAGTCTGCTGGATGGTAGCCTAGATCTCTGTGAGCAGGGTTGGTGACCACTGCGCTAGAAGAGGACTAACTGTGCATAGGAAAAGAAAAGCTATGGTCTGTAATTGCAATCCTTCAAGGTATAAAAACAAGGTGATGGGTCTTTGGTGGTAGCGGACAGATGGACTTCCTTTGAGTGCAGCAACAGATCTCAGACTATGGCCAGTACAAAGTACACATATATGGTGGGTGTATCTGATAAAACAGTCAGTGCTTGTATATACAAGGGGAGTGGGAAGCCCAGTGTATGTGTAAGGTCTTCAATGGTGGGCTATTTTGAGGATTTCTGCCTCTGATGTGTGTGTGTGGCAAACAGCAAAAGTCAAATAGGTGAGTAACAGCACACACACACACACACCTCTTTTCTAGTCCTCTGAGAAGGACCAGATTCACTACCTGACAGGGACACACCGTCCAAATCGATTACAGTCCTGTCATCCTCTCTTTATTCAGGGGCATGTCCTGTACAAGGTAGAAGTCAATGAATACTCTTCAAACACACTTCACGACAGCTTGTGAAGGAAGACCTGTCCCATGGGTTGTTTGTTCTATAGGCCTGTATGGCGAATAAGGGGACATTTTTTTTCTCTACCTTACACTCACAGTATGTCTCTCCAATGAGCAATGAAGCAGCAGGGGCAGCAACAGCTCCACATCCAGCTGCTTGGGTCACTGAGTAGCACTTATCTGTGGCGAGTGGCAGATGGCCAGTTTCATAGGCACTTTTGACTTTGCTGCTCCTAAACTGTTGAGTTTATTCAATACTGTAAAGATTTTTCACCCCTCTTCTTCAGTGGACGCTGACCTTGAGAGCTTAAAACTGGTTTATGCGTTCTCTCTGGAAAGTTTTTCTCACTTTTGTGCACATCTTTTCACACCATGCCAAATCTGTCAATGGAGTGTGAATGTACAGACAGTCACTGAGTGAGACTGGCAAGACATGAGAACAGAGACAAAAAGAGAAGGGGGGGTGGGGTGGTGGTGAGAAAGAGAAAGAAACTTGGGGGAATAATAAACAGGGATAAACTCCTTTACAAAAAGTGGTGATTCATGCTGTATCTCAGGTGAAACTGAGGACAAGGCACATAGGAGCCCCCCCCCCACACACACACACCCCTATATATATATAGTGGTTGGTGTGGCGCAACAGAGAACACCACCACCTACCATTGCGTTATAACAACACCATGTGGGAGACCAGGGTTCGATTCCCGGTCTGGGTGACTATGCTGCGCTATATATATATATATATATATATATGGAGTGTTTCATGCTGAATTGCTTTTCGTATGAGAGACAATACAGAGCAGCCAATCAGAGCAGTAGGTTATTTACATGTTTCAGTTTTCGAGGTACAGTTTAAAAAGAAATAAATAAAAATAGCAAGCATTATCCTGCACCCTTCTTCAGAGTCATATTTGTGTAAAATACGGTAATATTACTCTCCATCACTATCACTTTAGTGTCGGCTCTGTATCTTTCAGCTTGTCCAGAAAAGTCCAGTGTGTCCTCTAGCGGCGGCTCAAAGCCTAAATTACACGTCCCAACTGTAGGGTTAGACCAGGAACAAGACATGCCAGTTTTCCATAGCACTGCTTTAAAGAAGCAAACTTCAAACATTAAGCGTGTGTTGTGTCGTGAAAGCTGTCAATTAGGTCTTAGACTTCAGTGTTTGAGACGGAAACCCTACAGCATTCAGTATCTTCTAACTCCCTCGCTAAGCAAGCTACGTAGGAGGATAGGAGGATCAATCCTTAGTGGCCAGCCGCAGCGTGCCTTCATTTCTAACGGATGGCTGTGTGCTGAGATGTGCTGTTCTCCATCAGAAACGGTGGGGCAGGCTGAGCGAAGCACCCAGCCTGTACATCACCTCTGTCAAACCCACCTCACATCAGCTTAACAGGCCAAATGCTGAAGCACTACTTCTGGCCCTCACCAAGGGGCTACTCTTGGGAAGATCTCAGCCTGGTGTCCTCAGAGACATGCTGCTGGGCTCAGTCGTCCATCAAACGTCTGCAGGTGCAAGAGAATCCAACTGACGTGACTTTATCTACACTGAAGCTTGGTGGAGTTTTGAGATCACTTGAAGGCATGTCAGAACGGGGATTTGGTTGACTAATGACAAGTTACAGCTGTATATAATCAGCAGATGACAGGGTAAAACCAGACGAAGAATTGAAGCACTGTAAGCTCAATATGAAAGGGAAATTCGACACAGTATTCAGTAGCTGTGGGTGATGAACGGCTCTCCAAAAGGCATAAAAATAAAGATAAAGTTCAGCATTTTTAGCAAGATTAGCATATTATTTCTGTTCTGTTTTTTAGACTGAAACAAAGCAATGGTGCATCATGCTAAAGTTTGGGCACCCCAAGATATCTAAAAGCTCTAATCCCTTTAACCAAGCTCTTAGACCTTAATTAGCTTGTTAATTAGCAGATTACAATCATCGTTAATAAAGGCCAGGTGATGCAAATCAATGCTTTATAAGTACACTGACTCCTCAAGCCTTGTCCTACTTCTTCCTCAATCAGCAGCCACATCATCCTCTAAGCAGCTAATTAACACAAACAATTTAAATATTTTTTTCCCATTTAAGCAGAATAAGGTTATAAGAACGTCACTGTTTCCTCAGCTCATAATGCAATTAAGAAATGTCAGTTTACAGGAAATGCAGAGGTCAAGTTAAGGTCCGGAAGACCAAATAAACTTAAAGAGAAAAGAGAATTGCTCGCAGAAACTGCAAAAGATCTTCATGAAGATTTGCCAGACTGGAATGACGGTGCACTCTTCTATTGTGCAGCGACACCTGCACAATACGATCTTAAATGGAAGAGGCCTAAAAGCAGTACATGCAAGATGGCCAGAGAATCTCACAGAACTAGAAGCCATATGCAAGAAAGAATGGGCACAGAATACCATGAACTACTACATGAACTAGAAGATAAAAACACACCTAGAAGCTGTAATACTTGACAAAAGAGAGTGTAACTAAGTACTGATCAAGCAGGGACAGCACAGTTTCCTATTATTTTAAAACTGAAATAAAAGATGAAAAATAAATATCTCGCAAATATTAAAGAATATTAAAGAAATGTCTTTAACCTTTTGCCTGTAGAAAATATTGTTTTCACAGTCACACTAAGTGGCCAAACGTTTCCTTGCCACAGTAATCATGAATAAAAAGAAAAATGTGACTATGATAATCCTTAACTGTCCATTTTAGGAAACTACCAATTGTAGTTAAAACACTACCAAGCGGTGAAATGATCTGAGGCACAAGTGGACTTCATGACCTAATATCAGTTTGACCACAACTTCCATAAGGTTAGCAGACCAAGCTAACAGTGTAGATCAGGCGAGATCTGAGTTAGACAGAAAAAGACCTAGCGAGAACAGCCCACTTAAAGGGCATAAATGACCACACACACACACACACACACAAAACTCACACCCTAACACTGCTGTTTTGTTTCTCTTCTTCCAGGTCATCTATTATCTATGACATTATCTATCCTGTCCCACTCATCTTACACTGACAGATAGTTTAGTCACGACTGTTTACTGTCAAGGGACCAGAAACACAGAAACACCCCCCTCCCCTAAAAGCCTTCAAGCTAAAACATCAGCAGTTTGTCTGAATGCTCATTTACAAACCTCCCAGCTTTCATGGGTTTTCACATTAATAAGCTTCTCTACTCATGAAGGAAGTTGTTAATTGATAAAGAACACATGATATAGCTACAGTTTCAATGGGCAAAGAACTCATTGACCTGAACACCTACGATCATATATCAGTCTTCCTTCTGTGCAATAAACTAAGCTTTGTCTGGAACATAGGTTCCTCATCATCAAATGGGTCACCTGTGGGAAAACAAAGACGCGCAGTGTAGGGTACTGCTGGCTGCTACAGTATCTTGATACATCATGGGAACAGATGATTTTTTAATTTTGCATTAATAAAGCTGAAGAACCCATGGCCCTCGATACTAATTTTTTTTATAGCCCAGTAATGTGATGGCAGTGAACAGGAACAGTGGAGGTCAAGCTGAACTCTGGAAGACCAAGAAAACTTTCAAAGACAACTGCTCTTAAGAATACTAGAAAGACAGTAGAAGGCATTAGACTCCTCCTTAGTTATGAATGCGCAGTTCAGAGCTGGTTTAGAAGAGCATTTCCACAATAGTTTTGTTTCTACGTACTTATCAATTAAAAGCTTTTTTGTTTTGCTCATCAAAATAATGTCACAAATAGGAGATAGGGTACTGAAGTTTGTCTGCAGCAGCCGAGGCTCATGGCTGATAATGGCCAGATGTCACTCTGCTACAGCAAACCTAAGGATCGGTAGTGGATCGGAACCTTAAAAGCCGATACACAATCCATTCAAAATGTCTGCATCTGTCCCCAATCCTTATAGAAAGCCTAATCTAAACCCTCGAATGACTGCAATTGGCCTTCAGTTATACTAATCAGACTGGAAAGGTGGTGCACTATTCTACTGTGCAGCGACACCTGCACTTATAATACCTTCACAGAAGAGTTGTCGGAAGAAACCCTTCCTGTGAAACAAAGTCTTTCTCTTTGAAGGCTTCAGGCATCTACATTATATCTGAAAGCTAATTTACGACACCCTGCTTGCATGAGGACATGCATTTTCTCTTTATGAAGGTTCTCTACTGACTGATTGATAAATCACTACAGTTTCAATGAGCAGAGAACTCAGTGACCTGAACAACTATGATCATATCAGTCTTTCTTCTGTGTAATAAATTAAGCTGTGTCTCTGCCTGCAACACAGGTTCCTCTTCATCACAGGGTGATGACCCCATGGGACCTCATATAGCCGTATTCTCAAGTGACAGCAATATCTGTGAACAGGTATAGAAGATAGATCACCCAGCACTAGCATAGCTCCAAGCTCCGACACCAACAGCAGGAGACACTCAACACCAACAGGTTGATTTAAAGCCACACACACACACACACACACACACACACACACACACACACACAGACACCAAGCAACTGCAGCACAAAGAGTCAAAGACAGACGGACGGACAGACAGACACACTCACATTCTGTGTCTTACCTCCTCCTGTACTTCCACTCTTGACCTGATAAATCTATGGTTCTCCGGCAGTTCCACTCCTTCAGAAGGATGGAAGCAGGGCAGCCTAAGACAGGATAAACTCCGGTAGAGGTGTGTATGTGTGTGTATGTGTGTGTGTTTGTGTTGCAGCTGTGCTGGGATACACTTCAAGCAGAGCTGCTAGCGGTTAACGGCTCTAAAAGCTTGAGAGGAATGTAACCCTCCTGTGTCTCTGACAGCACTTCCCACTCACATCTGAAGCTGTTTATCCCTCCCTCTCTCGCTCCAGCTCTCTCTCTCCCTCCCGCACCCCCTCAGTAAGCTCTGCTGACACTGCAAGCACCTCCCCCTCTCCAGGTAGGAGGAGTGTCCAATTTCCCCTTGCTTATTTTCTGTCCTTTACACTCCGGCTGTGTCTGAAGTGGAACAAATGCAGCTTGCTTTTGTTGAACAGATTTTGGAAGGTTAGCTAATGGTCAGCAGTAGGCGGTCAGCAAATTCGCAGGTATTGATCCATTCTGAATGTGTTTCAGACACAATGTACATGTGCCTTTTAAGACACAAGCTTAGCTTGCATAAAGAAAGTTATCATTTCATTTTTTTCACTGGTCACTGAAATCAAAAACAGCTTGGTGAATGTAGCTTATAGTCCCTGGAAAGTTAATATATTAACCGAACTGGGCCTCTTTCACAAAAGTTTAGTAAGAATAAGGCGACTTTGGTAGAGAGAGTGTTCGTTGAGATGCTCGCTCTACCATTTAACAACAATCTCTGCGCTAAGAAGCTTCGGAGAAACACGGTTTTGGCTACTGAATTGCATTCAGGCAAACTACAGTGCACTTGCCAGTCACACCTCTTTGCTCTGCTGTACCATTATCATAGTCGTTGCAGTAAGGCACTCGTAAAGTGTGCACTGTATTCGTCCCTAATACTTGAGTCCGCACCCTGGACAGACTCTGGGCTCGTTTGTAGGAGGGGCTCATTATCGTTGGTTTGGATTTCACACACAAAAAAATGGTAGGCACTAGCTTCATCTGTTCAGGAACACCAGAGATGGGTTCTTCTTTGTGTTTGTGTTCTTTAGTAAATACAGTGGTTCTATATAGAACAAGGACAACACAGTTGTCTGCATATACAAAGAGAACCTGTGTACTGGGCTATGTCGTATACAACTCTGATCTCGCAGGACCAGATTCCTGCACAGTTTTATGCTTTTCCTGCTCAAACAGACCTGATTTGACTCACCTGTTAATTGCCAGGTTTAGTAGATCTGTTAGAGCAGAGAAATCAGCAAACTGTGCTGGACTCCCGCCCCCTGTTGCCCACCCTGCTCTAAGCTTACCTCAGTCAAAGAACCCTTTTTGAATAGTGTGTACATGTGCATAAGCTGTGCTCAGTGCAGTACACTGTTAAAAGTATAAGATCTTTGAGGAACTTTGGAAGGTTCTTCAGTTTGAAACAGTGGAGGAATCTCTTAAGGTGCTTTGAGGAACCTTCAAGGAACCATTTTCTTCTAAAAACCTTTTCCTGAGGGTTTTCCTCAAAGCCTTAAGAGGTTCCTTCCCAAAGACCTTAATTCCCAAAGTTAATGTATATGGTGGATCCTCTTGCTTCTGATTCTTCTACTATGGCGATACTATCATTTATAGTTGGTAAGGCCCCTCACCAGCAGAAGCTCTCTCAAATTTACAGGAAGCATTTGTAACTATTCAGCATAATCTTTACTCTCTTAACTCTTTAAGGTTAATTTATAAAATGATATTTTATATAGTCTCGTCCCAAAGACAGCGCTGTGCTCACTAGGTTCTGTTTATCGTTCTGCACTGAGATTTAGAACATGCTAGTTATTTAACTCATCACTGCAAACTCTATGAAATGACAGATTGGGTTTCACTTTCAGTACGACATCAAATACACTGGGTTATTTTTGTGTAGAGAGCAATTATTGGGCAGCTCCCTTCATACTTGTCTGAATTCATATCAACAAACAGGTCTTTGTATATATTATGTTTAAATAACTGTAGATACTAGGATATTTCAGTTCACCTTTTACATGGAATGATCTTCAGAAACACTTTAAATTTAAGCAGTGTATTTCTTTGAATGAATGAAATAAACAGTCTTAATCTTGTTAAAGTATACTTGTATGTCTAGCTCTTCTCTGTTATTATTTAACAGTAGTCTGTGTTTGTGCTGCTGTCTCAGACAGGGCTCACATGTAAAATGGGATTACCCTGGTTAAATAACGGTTTATATTAAAAAAATAAATACAAAAGTGGGGTTTTAATACAACAACGATGAAATCTAAATACACCACAATTCACACAAACACACTGCATTCATTCAGTAAAAATACTAACCTATACAAACCTATTCTGCTACTCCTGTGGCTGGAGAGATCGACAGAATGAGCGAGAGACAGACATTATTGTTAGGTCAGACAGTAGGCCATGTGAGTGTAACTAGAGGCTTGCTTCGGATGTACCCGTTTCATACGGTCAAATGACTATGCAAACAGCATTCTCCCTCTCTCTCTCTCTCGCTCACTCATTATTCTTCTCTCTCTCTCTCTCTCTCTCTCAGGTGAAAAGCTCAGTTTCGCAACTGAGGCAATAGCTCCCCACACATATGCTAATATGTGCTGTTAATTCAGGTTCAAACTAATGGCTTTTAAAAGGGAGTGTCCCACGTAAGCAAAACACAGGACAGACCGAAATCTGAGCCTTCGGGTTGTGCTGAAAGGAGACACCACACCGAAGAGTTTAAATATTTAAACAGATGTAAAACACATGCACCTCTCCCAGCGATCATACACAATTTTCATACACAAACAGACCGAACAGCTACGCAGATACAGACATATGGATGTCGGCATGTACCACTGCACTGCAACACAAGTACATGAACCACACAGTCTATGAGGGAGACATAATCAATGAAAACAGATTAAAAGAAGGAGGCCAGGTCTGTTTTCCATTAGCACTTATTTCTCTCTCGCATGCACACACCCTGCAATCTATCACTGATAGCTCATCTTCCAGCTTAGCATCTACACCTACAACAGTCTACAGCTAAACCAGCGACACCTCAGCAGCAGCAGCAGCCGCCTTGTTGTCCTAGCTATAAACTGGTCAACTAGGGTAAGGCATTATAGTATAATTTATTATATCTCCAGATGAGGAAAGTACTTTATAACATACATGATAGGCGGAGCAGGTGGGAATGCTTATGGGGATTTTTTGTTCTTAAAAGCCTGAATCTTTTCCAAAAAATGAAGTTAAAAAATAAACAATATCTTTAACCGAACTGGCAAAATCATTGCTCCGAAAGTTCTGGGGAAATTCCTCCATCTATGGATTTGTCCTGTTACGAGTTGTGTTGTGGGTCATCAGAGACGTTATAAATGAGGAGAGCGGCCAATGGTTGAAATGCATTCTTGTAATGGTCAACATGACGTTTGTTAACGGACAAATTCCCACCCTTTAACAAAAAGAGCCAGCTTGATGGTTACACTGCGAACAAAGGAGGGTCAATGTGCGAAGGGAGGAAAGCCCCCCCCCGCCCCCCTTGATTTGGAGATCTGCACAAGTGCATTAGCCAGAACAAGCCTGGAAAAGTATAGTCTTATTAATAAGTATTTTGTCCGATTTTATCAGTGATATAAAATATGCCTTTGAAACAGTCATTTGACCTTCAGTTTTAAGTATTTTAGTCTCTCCCTATTCACCTTAAGCTTGGTAGTAGGTAGCTAGCTAGGTAACCATGGATATAAGAACATTAGAAAGTGCCACAGAAAGTGATTCAGCTTCAGCAGCTTTCGCATTGACTGGTGAACAGCGGAAAGATGTGGTTGATGTGGTTGATGTGGTTAGCATAATTAAACGTTAGCTGCAGTTAGCTTGCTGGCTAACATCAGAAGCCTTCAGACAGAGATCTGGTTAACGTTAGTTGAGTTTTACTGTGGGAATGTTTTTTGTGTGAATATGAATATTTCATTAGTCTATAACTACGTAATTAAAAGAATCAGAATTGAATTGTGAAGCCTAAATCTTCTGAGGCAAGCATTGTCCTGGATATTTGGGCTAAGCTTCGGATGTTAAATGTTCTGTTTCTATCTAGTACGTGACCAAATAAGCCCATTCACTCAAGTGCATTCAAGACAGCCACAGGGTGGGGGCGCTGTGGGAGCTCACTGATTGGTGGAAAACAGACCTTTCATAACTGTAAGTCAATTAGCAAACTAATTGAATCATTCCAAATAAAATGGAGAGCAAGCAAAATTGGATGAACCGGTCTGCTAAATGTGCCTGAAAACAGTCGCAGCCAAGGATGAAGACACATGGAATTCCTCATCTTCATCCTTCAGATTTGAGACAGTACTGTCTAAAGGTTTATATTTCAGTCAGACTTGAGTGTGTTCTGCAGCTAATGCTAACCAGCTTCTCTCTCCTGATTGGCAGCAGTTTAACATTTGCTATGTTGTCAGAACATTTGAACATTTATTGAATGACGGATTTAAAATTTTGCATGGTGAGCACATGGTGACCTGTGAGCAAATTGAACTTTGTATTTAATCGTAGAGCTGGGCGATATTGGAAAAATTACCATCACAACATTTAAAGACATTTTTTACAATTCATGTAGACAAAATGCACCAAATGCATAACATTTTTAAAAACTGCTATCCAAATACTCTTCCATAGAGATCACGGTGATATCTACTTAAAATATGCTGCACTTTGTTCAATTCAATAAGACTGATTACACTCTTTGTAATGAAATGTGCAGTTAATCGGTATTCTGTAAGCACAGACAATATGCACCATGTACTCATAAAAGCATATTGTGTACCACAATAACAACAACATTTATCATGATACAATAAAATATTGTCATATTGGCTAATTCTATTTAATCTTTTTTCTTTTTTTAATAAATGCTGCATGAGATACACAGAAACATGTGAACCTATGCTACTCACACTGCTCCCCGCTGATACCTTATATTGCGGTAATATTTGGAGACAGTATGAGAAAAATTAATAACCCCAAACTCTACCATCAACAGACAACATAAAGAGTAAGAATAAAAGATCTCCATACTCCACTTAGACTAGCCTACACTACACTACAGCAGGAAGACTGATAAAGACTATAAACGTATAGTGCTGCTTAATACTCATATAAAGTGCATTCCTTGAGGCATTACAGTGTGAAGAGCTTTTGACACATGTAAGGCTTTAGCTGTGAGTCACACTCTCTGATTTTCCCCACCAGGCCTAAAACACTAAAAATAAGATTCTCAGAACTAAAGCATCACCGTATTCCCTGGAGATTAAAGGGCAAAAGGAGGGAATTTTGCGATGGTTACGGGACGGAAATAAGCAAGTCAGAAACAAACTGGCTCGTAAATATGAAAAGTGCCCAAAATAGCTAGCCTAATTATATCTTTTAAAAATGTTTAAAAATACAACAATGACTAGGCAGCACTATTATTAAAAAAATAGAAAACCACCTTGTGGGGTTAACACCAGCCTTGGCTGTGTACTAATCACTCAACCTTTTAGTTTATCCCCCGTCACACTTCATGCCTGCCTTCCAGGCATTCCTGGGGGTTGCTCCCTTAACCTTTCCCTCCCCCCCACTGAACCACTGTGTACCCCCCACCTACTTGGTGCCTATGATAAGACAGTGGGGTGAGACTGTGGTTTTGGTAATGATGAGATGTTATGAGATACCATATTGATTTAATTCAGTTCTATTTTGCAGGTCATGTATTCGCCTGATTCAACACTGGCTGGTTGTCTGCATGACCATTTTCCAGCTCTCCACACACACAGCACCTTATCACCAGTATGTTACATTCCATTTACTACTGTTAAATAGCTTAAAATAGTTTATTTCAATGTTTAAACCCCAAAAATCAGTTGTACTCTAAGGCTGGCTGTGTAACTCCTCATTTCTCATCAGCATGTCACATTCCATTTACTACAGTTTAACAGTCTAAGGTTTTCCTTAGCACTTCAGTGTTTAAAATCAGGATGCACAATGATTGCAATATCAGAATATTATCATTATTGGAAGCTTATCATAAAAATAAAAAAAAAAAAAACCCACAAAAACACACAAAAACAAATCGGCACATGAAAGAACATTCCAGGGTAGCAGAACTTTTAGGTGCCACTTGAACACTTGTGTTTCAATGAATTCCCTCCATAAAGAGATTTATTTACATTTATTTATCTAGATAAATAATTATTATATGTCTCTGTAATGCCAATATCCTGTACTTCTTAAAGATGCGATACACTAAAATGGAAAATTGTATTTCCTTTGGCTTGGTTGAATAATGAGAGTTCGGTACATGGAACTGACGCACCATGAATGTCTGATGTCTGCTCCTTCAGAAGACAATTCTGCATACTCAAAACAGAGCTGTAAAACAAGCCAATTCCACCCCCCACCCCCCCCGAAACTGTTATGTAAGAGTCTTTACTCATAATATTTATGTCTCCACAATTTACATACACTCAGCCGACTAGCGAAAGCCCTAAAGCTGGTGAAGTGATAAAATGCAATGACGAATTTGGGAAGATATGGTGTAGTTTATATTTTAAGTGAGTTTTCAAATACAAGCAGCTCCTTAGTTGCTACCTAGTTGATGCAAACCGGGTCACTACACCAGCTAGGCTTCAGGACTGTGACTTTGCCTGTGCCAGTGTCCACAAAGGCAAGTATAGATTATCCAGGCTTGTGCAAATCCCTAGTTGCATACATCGTCTGCTTCTTCAAAAATAAACTGGACTACCTCAGACTAGAGCTAGCCTCACATTAGAAGGGGAAGCAGCATGCAAGGAAGCCAAACCTGGGGAAGCGAGTGGGTGCTAGGCAAAAAGCTAACCCTCTAACAATCTATGCAGCTAACCAGCTGGTAAGCTATGGCATGCTATGCTACATGGCTACTGTGAGTAGTTATTGTGACGTCAATCTCATAATTACCCACAAGGTCAATCAATATGGTTCATCCTCAGGAAAAATAACAGGGTTGTAAAAGGCTTGTGAAACTGCAACCCAATCATTGCATTCTAGCATTCTACCACACCTGTAATGTCTGGATTTTTTGCATCAATGTTGGCAGTGACAGAGAGGCACATGGAAAAACTATAAGGATAACTTTAAAAGGTCCATGCATTTCATGTTTTCTTGGTGGTCTACTTATTAAGTTTAATCTCTGTTCTGATTGGGGGCCCTGTATCATGCCTGACTGAAAATCTGTCCAGGCTGAAACACTAATAAAGGATTCCTAAAAACCTTTGAATTATGAAACTCAGATGCTGTGGGTGGATATATGTTTGTTTCACATGAACAACCTTCTTGCAGGAGGTTTCCATATATTGATTGTATGAACTAGGTGGAGAATGGTTTGTAAGCACACACTGTTAAACATTAAATAAAAAAAATAATAAAATAAAATAAAGACCACCCTGATGTTCAACACAAACCAGCGGAAACAGTCTAGCAAGGGCAAAGGGAAAGCCATTCACATCTTAAGGCCCAGTATCTAAGAGAGCTTATCTCACCTACTTTTCTTCAATGACCATAAAGTAAACAGCAGCAGAGTGAACAGGGGCACAGTAATTCATTCCTGGCATCTCTGCAAGAGACAGTGTTTGCAGAACAAGGCCATCAATGAACAAACGGCCTGTCTATAGTGTGCATTACTGAAATGGAAATCTCTGCACTGCAGCGGATCCAGCAGGTGCCAAAAAATGGGGGAGCGCTGATGAAGCCTACCTGTTTAAACTTGACCACAAATCTCACTCTTCAGAGAAAACTCACACTTTCTCTGGGCTTTAAGCGCATTTCATTCACCCTGAGTGTACAGGTGCACATTAAAGAATCAGCCTCAAAGGCTTTAAGCTCTTAAACCACATAGCAGAGTTTAAAGACACCACATGGCTTCTCCTTTCCTTTTTATGGAAAGTGCAGGTCAGCTCAAATGAGTCGAACAAAACTAGGTTAATGATCTGAACTGTAAAAAAGAAACTTGTTTGGCAGCAGCGTTGTAATTGCGAAGGCTAGTAGGGTATGACTGTCTGTAAAACCCATGGCCTAGTGTGCAACTCTCCAGCAGACAGATAGACAGACAGATAACCTCAGCTCATGGTTAAAATTCACCGTAAGCTCCTATTATTAGCCCAGGTGTTGAGCAACATGAGTGCCAGATCACAGCGTTCTTGCTTTTGTTGACATCACTTTCGCATTGATGTGAGGAAGGAAGAAAACAAGGTAGTGGTGTTAGATTGCTGTTTATACTCTCAGCAGTTAAATATAGATTCACACTGTCATTATGGTCAGTATGATAACACTGTTCTGTAACGTCAATTACACTGTGTGCTTTTTTCGGCCCCATAACAAAACAGCGTTGTGATATTCAGCCTGGCTGAGCTCGTCAACAATGAAAGTTTAAACTTTCTTCCCTTGGCATGAGGAGCAGACAGTCTTTTTAAAGCACCATTGCAAGCTACTGATTTTCTCTTAAAATACACTTTCAAGCTTTGCTACCCTTTGTGTCCCTGCACCCTTTCTGCGTACCCTCTTAATCTTCAGAGGCCTTTTACACACTCCTAACAATACTAGCACCAATACTTTACCAGAAACAAACATAGAAATATGTATATTTTACTCACCATTACCGGCACAAGCGTATCAGCAGTTCACCCGAGTTCACCAAGTGCTTGTGACTAGTTAAATTAGTATTACCTGGCTAGTGTGACATGTTTTTTAATGAAGCTCTGTGGCTAGATGGGAAGAACAGCTAGATTTTAATCATCTGAGGTCAGACAACAGTGCCATCTGATCCCTCAAAATCCCAACAATCTAGCCACTGATTTCACAAAAACTGGAGAAGGCTATAAGAAGATTGCAAAGCTTTTTAAACTAAATGTTTGCTCAGTTTATATGTAGTTCAATGTAATTCAAAAGGTTGGTAACAGGAACAGTGGAGGTCTGAGAGAACTGCTCATAAGATTGCTAGATTGCTAGAAAGACAATCAAAACCCCTGTTTGACGGCAAAAGACCTTCAGAAAGATTTAGCAGCCTCTGGAGTGGTGGCACCATTCTACTGTGCACCACTACACCTGCACAAATATGACATTCATGGAAGAATCATGTGCAGAGAACCTTTCCTGTGCTGTGGAACATCTAAACAAGCCTGATACGTTATAAAAAATAAAGTCGTCCGGACTGACGAAATCCACACTGAACTATCCCAAGAGGTGACAGCTGAAGGTTCTGCCATGGCCTTCTCAGCCACCTGACCAAAACATCAACGAGAGATCTGCAGATAGACATCAAAAGAGCAGTACATGCCCAAAAATCTCATGACATTTGCAAGAAATGAAGAAAATGAAAACCCCCAAACAAGAACTGAAAGAAGCTACAAAGTCATCTGACATTTGCCAAAGGTGTTACTACGTGCTGACCATGCAAGATGCCCACTTTTCCTTTTTTTGTTATTTTGCCTGGGGTACCAAAACCTTTTCATGCCATTATATAGAACCATGCCGTTTTGACTAATAGTATATTCTGTTAACAAACAGTGAACAGCTCCTAACTGCACAGAAATAGTCTGACCCATTCACATACATCTTTGCATACCCCCAGGGCAGGGATGTCCAATTTTACCTGCTAAGGGCTGGTGTGGCTGCAGGTTTTTATTCTACACAACCAGCAGCACACCTGATTTCACTTGTTAAATCAATTGGGGAGTCTTCAAACAACAGATAACGTGATTCTGCTTGGCTGAAATGAAAACCTGCAGCCACACCGGCCCTTTGCAGATAAAATTAGACACCACTGCCTTAGAGTTAGACGTAAACGTACCTACCTTTGCGTAATACAGCAAACTTAGATCAAAGCTTACCATCAAGGAGAACATGTTTTATCATCGAATCAAACCTGTTTGTTTGATCACTAACCACTACAGCAGCGACAGAGGCTTTAACATACTATTAACAGTGGTGTCTCAGTGGTTAGAGCTCTGGGCTATTGATGACAGGGTTGTGGGTTCAATACTTGGGCTCGGCAAGCTACCACTGTTCGGCCCTTGAGCAAAGCCCTTCACCCTCTCTGCTCCCCGGGCGCAGGAGTTGGCTGCCCACCACTCTGGGAGTGTGTGCTCACTGTCCCTAGTTCACTAGTATGTGTGTGTGTATTCACTACCACAGATTGGTCAAATGCGGAGGACACATTTCGCTGTACATAGTACAGTGACAAATATGTGCACCCTCACCTTCCTTCAGTTCGTAACTCAACTCTATAATGTGATGTTAAAAAATCAAATACCAATTTGATCACGCAAAAAGACCCTGGAGAAGACAATGAGGAAGACTGGAATGTGTCAGCGGCCAGTCACAGTCAGACGCCATTCATCCTTCTCAGCAGCGCGCTGGCCCGGGTCAAACAGAGGGCACGAGAAAGATGAAGAGAAGAGCATCAGGAGACAGCAAACAGCACACGACCAAAGCACTCTCTCAGTCACATCGACCCTCTATCTCTACACACACCGTTAAATATGAGGCAGCTGGAAAGATAATGTTTTTTTTTTAATGCAATTAATTTTTCCGGTAAGAGAAGGAGAACGGAAATGTTTCAGTCAGAGCCAGGAAAGATAGAACAGTCCCAGAATCTCTATAGCTAGAAAAGTAGTTAGCACAGTTAGTACCAGTATCCTGTCTGAACTATTGTCCAGCCCTGGCCCTAAAGTCGCTGCGTCATTGGTTCTTAATACTGATGAAAATGGCTCTGTGGGTGATTTTATACAGAACCTTTTAAAATGGTTCTCCAAAAAGAACCACTTTTCAGTACCATATAGGAGGCTTTTTGTTTAGGTGTACATAAATGAGATTCTGACACACTCCAGAACATTAATACGATGAGCAGGGAGATGGCTTGGAGTGGGTGCATTTTCTGTGTGTGTGTGTGTGTGTGTGTGTGTGTGTGTGTGTGTGTGTTTTTTTCTTTGTGGCCAAGGGCTTTCAGACACACAGAAAGGGAGTTATAAAAAAGCAGCCCATCAGGTGTGTGAAGGTTAAAGGTTATGAGCAACAAAAAGCATGGAAACTCATCCTTCAAAGCTGAGGCACCTCCACCCCACTGCTGCCATTTGTGTCCCATCTCTCTCTCACTCTCTCTCACGCTCGCTCGCTCGCTCTTTCTTTTTCTCTGTCAAACACAGAGACAGCAGATATCCAGCGAGAACAAAGATGCTTTCAAAAGCTTTCACTTTCATCCTGATCTCCATCAAGAACCTATGTTGACAGATACGCACAGAATTGGTAGAAAGCCAATGCATCAAGGCTTGACCATAACTTCACTTTTCTTCCACATATTCTCATAAAAACCAGGTTCATTTCTAGGGTGCTAACTGGCTGCAGGGCTCAAACAGCTTCCAAAATGTTATGTCCGGACACTGGATTCTAGGAGTTTGTAGTTAAATGCAAGCTGCGGGTTTCTGGGTGGAGGAGAGAAATGAATAATTAAAGGAATGTTAGTCTAAATGACGGCTGGTGGGCGGCTTTCTGAAAGAGGCAGCCATCAGGGGCCACGGGGGCCTCGGGAATACTGCCAGCAGGAAATTCAGGACTGCTCTGTCAGCCAAGGATGACATCATCTTGTCAATTAAGTTTCTTTGTTCCTGATCACTGAGCACTGGTTTGGGTTTTAATTAAAGCAGATTTGCTTTATTTATTTATTTTTTAATAAAACGTTTGTGTGTTGTTATTTTGATTAATGTGGCGCTGACTCACACGCTGTCTGATACTTTGAGCTTTGAGTTTTGATCTAGTTAAAGTATTTGAGTCACCACAAGGCTGGTCTTGAGAACTCCTGGAGCAGTTTCTGCACATTCCCCATTTCTGGAACTTGTCTCTCTAAGCAAAGCTTTTTTTAAAGTTTCCCCTGGATGTACAACTAACCCACAGTCTCTTAATGTTCACAATGCTTGATTAGATCCTAGAAATTCATGGTCGATTAAGATACTTAAGCAAGAACCTTGCAAAAATCTTGGGAACAAGAAAGTTCGATTTTTTCCTAGGCTCTCGCGAAGGGCATTAGTGGTCTACTGAGTCAATTAGAAGTTAGTCAAGAGCCAATTATGGACATTCTGAGTGCAATAAACAAACTAGTACATCTCTTCCCAATGAGTTTGGCAACCTCCCCAATTGGATTAATCAGGCTAATTTTATTCTGCAACTGTGAAAGGATCGTGGAACGTGGAGTGCTCGGGGAGAACTGGGCTTACTCAGTTAAGAACTGTGGATTAAATGCAGGCCTTTGTGCAAACAGAACAGGGTAAAACAGGATTTTAACCACTCCCCCCCCAAAAAGAAAAAGGTAAAAGGAGAGCTGAAGGCCTCAGCAACGTCCTGTCTGATGGGACAAAGCCTGATGCACCTCATGTGCTGTGAAAGCAATCAGCCTAGTACTTGGCCCCACACACTGCACTCAGTCATCTTGTCAACAGGTGTCTTCCCACTAGATTCTATAGACTCCATAGCTTCATGTTCACTCTTAGAAATAAAGGTGTGACAAAGGGTTCTTTGAGTGAAGCCACAGAACAATTTTTGAATGTTTTGGTTCCATAAAGAAACAAGAGATGCATGCGTGAAGACCCTTTTAAAGTCAATTTAAAGGGTCTTTACCAACTTACAGGATCTTCTTGCTCATCTCCTTTAGAGGTTCTATGCATTGCTCATTTATTTTTAAGAGCATACCTGCCTACAGACTATGCAACAAAAGGACCACACAATAAAAGTCGAAGGTGAAAAAGCAATGCAGACCACACAGACCAGCAAACCAATCATACGAAGAGGTTGTGGGTTCTTATGGCAAATAAATATATAATATTGATATAAAAAAAAATTATATAAAAAAATAATATATATATATTAAATGCACGACAAAACTAAATACAATACTATAAAATGAAAGTAACTCTACTGCAATAAAACATTTCCCTGCTGTTCCTCATCTGTGAGGAAGATTTGACTGTTTGTTTCCATGGTAACAAAGACAGAAACTTTCCATTAATTACAGTGAGCAAGGAGGTTTTTGAAGATCTTTATATGAAAAAAACTAAAACACACCTTTATAAAAACACACTTCACTCCACCTGCCATCCTGGGACAAGTCCACTAAACAGAATTCCCACTCTCAGCATTCGAAATCCACTCACCTTTGTTAACTCTGTTGGAGGCAAAAACCTTGTGCGATGAGCTGAATCAGTAGAGACTACCAGCGATCACCTCACGGAGTCTGCAGTCTGCACAAACCACTGCTGAGAAATCCAAATAAGAGGCAGGGGGGGGAAAAGTGAAGTGGTGCCGCCATGCTCTGTTGCCCTGGGAGACCGATGCGCTTTCAAAGCAATCGGCCAATGACAAACACTGCCAATTGTGTGGAGACAAAAATCACATGACAGCAGGGCTGCTGTTCAGTGTGCACAAAAAAAAGAAAAAAGAAAAAAACAAGGAGGGTTTTGGGGGGGGGGCAACGAAGGCCTGGGAGAGTTACAAAAGAAACCCAACTGAAGCAGCCCACCATGCCGAGCCCCGAACTTCATTGTCTCCTTTTTGCCTGTTTAGAGGCCCTTCTACCACTTTGGTCATCCAAGTTAACCTAACCCCAACCTGTTACTCTGACCTGGAGCTAAATCTGTCTACAGAGACAGCTTCACCGCTGCATTTAATACCCAGGCTAGACACTTTTAAAGCACAGCAAAATCCAATGCCTTTTACACAACAAGCGGATTACCATTTATAGTTTGCGAGCCAAATGAAAATGTGCTGAGAGGGCCTGATGCAAAAAGCAGAGACAGTAAAAGAGTTTACAGTATGTGTGTTAAATTTTAGTCCCAGATGTAGAGACACACAGAGCAAAGAGAACAAAAAAACATGTTGGGAAGATGGTCAGATGGTGCATTTATAGCAAATGGCTGAGAGCTTCACTCATAATATTGTATTTTAACACCCCATACAAACCGCCAGAGTCTCTCACTCACCTTTGCCTAATTTTTTCTTTCTTACAAAATCAAGTCATAACACTGCTATGATTATAGTTACCCAAAGTCACTCAACCTGAAAAGAAAAGACCCAGACACTACTTCAACTGAAGAGAAAGGAGCTTATGACACAAAACTCATGGTCATATGTCAAAAAATCATAAAGTGCATAAAAGAAAGAGTACTGATTAAAGTCCCAGAGAACGCAGTGTACAAATTTGCCAGTGCTTGTATGTTGCTACAGTTAAGTATTATATTTTGTTAAAATGAAAAAGACAGAAATATGATCAAATACAGTTTATTTAATCATATTTCTGCTATATCATATAACTGCTAACTGGTGCTGCTGAACTGGTGACTGGTTAGGGTAATGATTCACAACAACACTAGAACTAAACAACAGCAGAGGAGAATGACAGGATCCACTTATGTCTTGGCACAGTTTGGACCGTTAAAACAAACTGCCCATCGTTTGAATGCCACAGTCTATTTAAGTAGTGTTGCTGACTATTTGCATCCCTTCATGACCACAAATGACCGATCTTCTAACGGCTACTTCCAGTACGATAATGTCACAGAGCAAATGTCAGCTCTTACAGGATTTATGGACACGAACAATGTGTTCAGCAGTAGCCATTAACACCTAGGGTCGACAGGCAACATGTAGGTGCTTCTGAAACATCTGCAGGTAATGCAGGATGTAAATTATAGCAACATGGACCAGAATCTCCCATTCTTGTGGAATCCATGCCACAAAGAACTGAGGCTGTTTTGAAAACAAAAGAAAGCCTTATCCAGTAGTAGTAGTACAGTGTTCATGTTACTTTGCTTGGTGAGAGTATATTTTTAGTGTTCTACCTTATTTAAAGTAGTTAACATCTAGTTACCATCAGTCAGAGTAGTTGTATAGGCCTGTATAGGCCTCATAAAGCACTGAATCATCGTTCAGCCTGTAGATTTCCTAAATCTACCAGTAATTAAGTGTAATACAAACCTAAACTGTGATCAACATTTAAATGCTGACACCTCAAACCGTTAATGGAGTACTCACATGCCCATGCACATCACTAGTGGAGACACTGATGCATCTGCACTCCTACTAAAAAAAAAGGAGAAAATAAAAGACAGATGGACAGACAGGCAGGCAGGTGATAGAGGGGGTGAATGACCGTACGAATGAACAGACGAATGGATAAACAGAGATAGACAGGTGAACTTGCGTACTCATTTTGTAAAAAAATAAACACATCAGTTGGACTCAGTTGGAGTCTCGGACTCAGGGCAAGTAAGGGCATTGGGAAACGCATATGTTTTGTTAAAGCTGCAAGGGCTTGTTGTGAGAGTCTTGTGATAAGTGTGGATACTTCTTACGTGAGTGGTACCCAATTAGGACCTCCTAGTTTACACTCAGAGGGTAGAAATATTATGAAATATAGCGCTCCTGTATCCAGCGTTATTTACGTGACATACTTTGAACACTGTGTGCCCACACAAGCAGGATGAATCTAATTAGAACGAAAACACATCTTCCCTGGATGTTTAAAAACAAAAGTTATGGTATATTATGAAAAATATAAGTTTAAAAGGATATGTGACTTCATTTTAACTTAAGAAATTAAGATGCAAAAGGAATGCAGAAAGTGCTCACTCTATGGGACAGATGCCAAGTTCAGTCAAGCAGCGGAGTGTGAGAAATTGCGAGGGGTGGATGTCTGTGAATAAGTATGTGCTATCTCCAGCTGGTACATAAGCCTTTTTTGTTCTTCCACCAAACAGCTGGACAAATGAGTCAATGTGAAGGCCGTTGGAGGAGAAGGAGGAGGAGGAGGAGGCAGAGGCTGACACCATTTGACTTAAGCCCACGTTTTAGCCTTCAAATCACAGATTAGCTACAACAAGCAAAAATATTCTGCAAAAAAAGTAGAATGTGATACATGTCACAGAATAACATGGCATCTTCAAAAATGTTAATTTTACAGAGGAATTAATGGAAGTCAAAGTAAAAAGATTTGGGAGCATTTCTATTGACCCATTTATCATGAAATATTGACACAATGCATCAACAACTGCCAGGCACAAAGTTTGCCAGGAAAACAGCAAAAATTGAGATGCATGGTTGTGTGAGACAGCGATCATATAGAGCTAGTACACGTCAGACAATTAAACCATGGTGGCATGATGGTACAGCTTCATCTTGAACTCTGCAAAGAGTAAAGAGTCTGTAAAGAGATGCCATGGTCATCACATTAAAGCTTTAGGCTTTAATACTACGTGACTTGATGAGTAGCAGATATAAAGCCCAACACTAACCTACCTCACTCTTCAATGGCTATGCCCACAGCGGTGTCAGACTGCAGCCATAAATGTGTACTCGAAGCATCACGATCAGAAAATGATTAGCAAAACCTGAAGACAAGCTGTCAGCTGTTTACAGTGAAGCGCTGCTACATCAATCACCCTCGCACATATCAGACTAATGACAGTGTCCAAGCAGCCAGCCGAAGACAGGTGCACTGCATTGCCTAAATGACACCAAACATTAGGGGCACCATAAGTCAAACTGACCGCTGCTCATCACTCACTCCCAGACTTGTAATCTACATGACACCAAATGCTTGTTTGTATGCTGTGAGGGCAACAAATACAAAACACAGACATACACGTCAACGGTTCCCCCATTCTGCTAGTTCGATGATCAGCTTCTGCGGTCTACCTCAGCACCTGACAAAACCATATACCACTAGATGCGTGGTATAATAAGTAGTGTCAGGAAGTGCTGGTAAAAGTCACGGCTGACAAAAAAAAATATACCCCAATATGTCCAAATGTTTGTGGACACCCCTTCTAATGAATCCCCTTTTTTTTTTTTTTTTAGAATAAAACAATGAATTAGTGGTGTCCCAATACTTTTGTCCAGACATTATGCTGTATCACAAGTACTTAGCTACACCTGAAATGACTATCAAGGTTTACTAAAACAAAAAAATATATCCCAATATGTCCAAATGTTTGTGGACACCCCTTCTAATGAATCCCTTGCTGTGCAAACGCTCACACAGCACACTCTAGTCCCTGTAGAGAAAGATGTATTGCCATTAGAATAGGACTCTCTGGAGCAGATAAACATGAACCTACTGGCTCCATGCCTAACGCCAGACATGGGCTAGAGGGGTATAAGGTGGGGAGCTGGGGATGAGATGATGCAATTAAATGCTCACAGCAATGTTCCAAAATATCATAGAAAGCCTACTTTCTTGGACAGTAGAGAGAGAGAGTTACTCCAACAAAAGCAGGATAAACAATTTTTTTTTTTTTAGAAGAAGAAAGAATGAATTAGTGGTGTCCCAATACTTTTGTCCAGACATTATGCTGTATCACAAGTACTTACCTAAACCTGAAATGACTATCAAGGTTTACTAAAACAACAAAAATAATAACTTAAAGTAACAGGTGTTAGCCTCAGTGGCATCGAGCAGGTGCACTGTTTCATTAAATAAGCTGGTGCTGGCAAACTCCGAGCACTACAGAGACAGAGCTAGCTGCTACTCTCCTCTGTCAGACGTGCTGAAGGCTCACTTCATCTTCTGGCTAAACACATTTTCAGCAGCCTCACCACAGCCTGGCTCGTATGCAGCTAGCTAGCAGTAGCACTGATGTGACCCTGATTCATCGACGCTAAAACTTCTCTAGCGCGCTTGGTTCACTGTGTGTTATTTAGACAACTTCAGCACCGTGTGAAACCGGCACGATACTGACGGTCTTCAGAGGAGCTTCATAAAGAAAGCTGAAACTTACCAGCCCGGCTGCTTCTGCTCTTCGGCGTCGGTCTGCTTCAAGAGACGCGCTGCCACATTAGACAGAGAGAGAGAGGGTGTGTGTGTGTGTGTGTGTGTGTGTGTGCGCGCGCGCAAGTGTGTAAGTGTGTTTGTGTGTGTGTGTAAGTGTGTGTGTGTGTAAGTGTGTTTGTGTTTGTGTGTGTGTGTAAGTGTGTTTGTGTGTGTGTGTGTAAGTGTGTGTGTAAGTGTGTTTGTGTGTGTGTGTGTAAGTGTGTGTGTAAGTGTGTGTGTGTGTGTAAGTGTGTGTAAGTGTGTTTGTGTGTGTGTGTGTGTGTGTGTGTGTGTGTGTGTACACGCACGCACGCTTCATTCTGTTGCCATGGTTCATCTTAAAGGTGAAGAACGGTTAGGAGTTAGCAACGCAAACCGTCCATAGCTACATTTATTTTCTCTGCATAAACTAATAAACAAAACCTAAGATAAAAAGAAAAGCTTGTAATTTCACACAGAAACTGTGCAGTTTAAATTTTAATTTTTTAATTAAAATAATTAAATTATATTAGTTTTTTTTTTTCCCTCTCTCTCTCAGGACCAGTCTGGTCCAACAAAACGACCTTATTAGCCTGTCCAGAAACCACCCTTCCTCTGTATTATGTGTATACTGAAATTATTATTATTATTATTATTATTAGGTAGGCAGTGGTGGCTCAGCAGTTAGAGCTCCGGGCTATTGATGACAAGGTTGTGGGTTCCATACCCAGGCTCGGCAAGCTGCCACTGTTGGGCCCTTGAGCAAGGCCCTTCACCCTCTCTGCTCCCCGGGCGCCGCAACAATGGCTGCCCACCGCCCCGGGCATGTGTGCTCACTGTCCACTGTGTGTGTTTCACTGGTGTGTATGTGTGTGTGTTCACTGCACAGATGAGTTAAAGGCGCAAGCCAAATTCATCTGTGTCAACACTAATGGTGAATATGGTTGTCTTGTTCTAGAGACTTAATATTCATGCAAGTGAAGTTTACCCCGCCTACCAGTACCTCGACATCATTTTATCCACAGATTAAATGCACTGTTAAAAAGCTGGAATCTAATAAGTAAATAGAAATTAAGTAAAACTTGAAATGGTGTTGAATGGCTGAAGACCAGGGGTGTACAGTTTGCCGGTTTCCCTGCCCTGACACACCTAGTAAACCTGGCAGGTGAGTTAAATCAGGTGTTCTTGAACCGGAAAAGCACAAAATTGTGCAAGATTCAGGCCCTTCGGAGTTCTCCACCCCTGTTGTAGACTATAGTCTTTGAATGAGAATTTCACCAAGGGTGCATTGTACAGAAACTGCTGATAGGGGTTAGAGGTTGGGATGCATGCAATGCAGATATAGCCAATTATATAGTATTATTTGCTATACAAATAATGTTTTTGATGATAATAGGGCACTATGGTACATAAATGGTCAAACATTGGTAAATAAGACACTATGGTTACTCTTCCTTGCTGTTTTTAACAGTGTTTAAATGCAATGGTGAGATGAGTTGTATTCATTCATTAAGACCAATAGACAGTACCCATAGCCTAATGAAGTGTGAGTTAAATGTGTGTGATGTACATCTGAGCAGGCTGTGTGCTGTTTGCTCCTCACTTCACTTACTGTAAAGGTCATTGCTCTCGCTTCAGCCTCCACATTAGCAGCCATGCGGATGTTTGCTCTTTAGCCGAAGAGGCCAGGTGTTAAAATGAAATAAGCACTGAAGCTGAACTGAAGAAAACAACCAAGTGAGGGTTAACCAATGGTAGCCTTGAAGGTGTGTGTTCGGGTGTGTGTTTGAGTGTGTGAGTGGGTGGAGGAGGCGGGGTTAGAGGAACCATACATTGTTGACGGAGAGTAGAAACAGATGAATTAACAGTAAGTAGATATGTGATAGTTAATCTCTGTCAAACTAACCCCAATTTGAGAATTAGTAAAGTTCAGAAGATGTATACAGATCTTCCAGCTCAAATGATCGATTTCAGCACTATACACATCATAATATCAAGTCACATCATTCATGTGTTTTATTGTCAGATAACTCTGATTTCCATGTAAATAGGAGTGTTGTGTTTCCTCTCTCTGTTGTGAGAGTCGCTGGATTAAAAACTACATATTTAAGTGACATGTGGCAAAGCTTGTCGTTTATCTGTACTTGGAATTCCTTTCCACATACAAGGAGGTCTGCCGCACAGGATTGGACTTGCTCAAAAATCCCAAAACAACAGTGAAGGATCTCACCTGGCATCGACATGGACCCCCACGTGAGGAGACAAGATAAGGTTAAACATAACTTTAAAGCATGTGTTGCTAAGTTCATCTGTTATGAATATAAGGTCTTAATGACATAAATCTCTCTTGCTTGATTGTCTTAGCACAGATCTCACAGCATTGCTGATAACAAAACTTTGGAAAAGCATTGGAACTTCATTTAGGCTGGTGATGTTGAGAAGAACTATCATATTTCAGGGAGGAAAAATACCAACTTGACATTGGGTGTATGGTGAGGCATGTATGTAGTACATGTTTGTTGACAGGGTTGTCATGGTTGGTACTCAAATAGCACCCCCAAGTGGTTGATACAATATTAATTTTATCTCCAGTTTAGAGCGGTTTGGGTGGTCACACAATGTTGTTCAGCTATCAGAAAATTCCATATGAACTAAAAGGTGAACAAAGAGCCTAATCCATATGGAAAAAGAAGCAAAATGCAGAATCTTCACTTTGTCCACTTATTCACAGCATGTTAACCATAATTTACTCATCATGACAGTTGAGATGAGAGAGAAAATCATTCCTCACAAACAGAGATTTGCTTAATTCAGCCTGTGTCCACACACTTTTTTTTGAAGGTGAGCAAACAGGATATCCTCAGGAGATAGTCCTCCATGAGCAGTCCACAGTATCTCACAGTCCACAGTGTCTCAAAGTCAAAAGGCCTCAATCCAAATGCAGGCTTCCTCTGCCAGGGAGGAGACTGCGATATCCAGGATGTCTCTGAAGAGTGGCTCTGGCTGTGTGTGGGCGCGTGGGTGTTGGCCTTTGGGGTGTAATGGAGCAAATGATCTGCTCACGCTCATTGATGGACAGACTAGTTCTTCCAGGAGGTCCTGAACTAAAATAAAAAAAAGGCAAAATACCATAACTGTATCAACACACAAGTAAAGAACTAAAGCAAGCAAACAAACAAGAATGGAACATACCAAGGTTCCCTAAGCGGGGGGATCACAGGGTTGGAGTCTGGTCGGCGAGGCTTGTGCAGGATTTGAGGGGGTGCAGGTTGAATTGTCATAGTTTCTGTACTCACAGACTTAGGGACTGTGTCCCTTCTTGCCGCTGTTTTGTTTGGTAAAAGGATTTCTCCTGTAGGTTTCTGTGCGCCAACACCTGAGTTACTGACTCTTAGTCTACGAGCACGAATCTCTGTTATCCGCCTGCTAGTGGAAGGTGCCATGACTTTGGGTGGTGGAGAAGGAGACTGGGTGTGATCTGATAAGTAAGAGAGTCTGGACACCTCAGGGGACACTGCACCTGCCTCAGACAAATCTGATATAGAGACAAAGAGGTTGTGTGTGAGTGCCTGATTAATATAATTTAAATAAATATTTCAGTACTTTTCAACCTAATCTTTAATTGCTGCATTAATAGCTTAATATTGATTACGACCACCAATAATTTTGTTTGATTCAAAACTCCAAACAGACCCAATATGTAAAAATCCATTTGTTCAAATAACTGTATTTAAATCTAAGGGTGCAAGTTTTTGTCACTGTACTATGTACAGCGAAATGTGTCCTCCGCATTTGATCCATCCGTGATGGTGAACACACACACACACTAGTGAACTAGGGGCAGTGAGCACACACACACACCTGGAGCAGTGGGCAGCCAACTCCAGCGCCCGGGGAGCAGAGAGGAGCGAAGGGCCTTGCTCAAGGACCCAACAGCGGCAGCTTGCTGAGCCACCACAGACCATAAGTTATTTAGATGTTTAGAGGCAACTAATTCATATTCATTTCCTCTCAAAGATTCTCGAACGAAGAGATACAACCAACTGTCTCTCTTTCTCACTCAGAACAATCTAGGACCCTAACCAGTCTGGCTATAAAGCTGCACACTCTACTGAAACTGCTCTCATTGCAGTTACAGAGAAGCTCCATGCAGCTAAAGCTGCCAGACTGTCCTCGGTTCTGATCCTTCTTGACCTCTCTGCTGCTTTTGACACAGTGGACCACAAGATCCTCCTGTCTATCCTTGCCGGCCTTGGAATTACCGGCTCTGCATGGCAATGGTTTGCATCATACCTGCAGAGACGCTCATATCAGGTAACATGGCAGGGCGACACGTCCGCTCCTTGTAGTCTCTCCACTGGCGTTCCACAAGGCTCGGTTCTTGGTCCTCTTCTTTTCTTACTCTACACTCACTCTGTGATATCCTCTCATGGAAGTGATATCCTCTCATGGATTCTCTTACCACTGTTACGCCAATGACACTCAACTTATGCTCTCTTTCCCACCGTCTGACACACAGGTTTCTTGGATGGCGGCTCACCACCTCAAACTCAACCCCAGCAAGACGGTCATGTTGCAAACGTAACTCGGTCCTGCAGATTTCTCCTATACAACATCCGGAGAATTCAACCCTTCCTCTCTAGAGAGGCCATCCAGGTGCTTGTTCAGTCTCTCGTCACTTCAAGACTTGACTACTGCAACTCTCTTCTGGCTGGTCTTCCTCTGCGCACCATCAGGCCCCTGCAACTCATCCAGAATGCAGCGGCACGGGTCGTCTTCAATGTCCCTAAATTCAGCCATGTCACTCCACTGCTGCGTTCTCTTCACTGGCTTCCTGTAGCTGCCCGCATCAGATTCAAAACCCTGACGCTGGCCTACAAAGCCAAGAACGGACCAGCCCTATCTGATGGCAATGGTCAAAAGCCGATCCGCACCTAGAGCCCTTCGAGCTTCAAGTAGCTCGACCCGCCATCCCTTAAAATCCGCAGAAGACAAGCGTCCAGGCTTTTTTCTGTCCTGGCACCAAAGTGGTGGAACGAGCTTCCCCTGGGTGTCCGAACGGCCGAATCGCTTGCTGTCTTCAAACGCAGACTGAAGACCCACCTCTTCCGAGAGTATTTGGACGATTAGAGTACTATGGTCACCTTATTGTCTTGTGTTTAGTAATGTCTAAGCTTAGAGGTATCCTTTGAATTACTGGTCTATTCTAACTAAAAAGGTTTTTCTTGGGTAAATAGCAAAGCACTTTGTAAGTCGCTCTGGATAAGAGCGTCTGCTAAATGCCATAAATGTAAATGTAAATGTAAATGAACCACCAAAGTACAGGCCTGACATGTACAAGAGGCTGCTGGTATACCAGTGTCACTGTCTACTGTCATGCAAGTTTTGCATCGCCACGCACTATGAAGGTGCCGTCTAAGAAGGAAGACCCTGCTCCAAAATTGCCACCTTTAAGCTTAAAGTTTGCAGCTGACCACACGGACAAAGAAAAGGCCTTCTGGAGGAATGCTGTATGATCAGATGAGGCAAAGCTGTTTGAAGGACTACAGGTGAGGCATTTAATCCTAAGAACACTGTACTAATTTTTAAACATGGGGTGAGAGCAGCATTCTGGGGCTGTTTTGCTGTTAGCGGAACGGGTACATTACAAAAAGAATTCTGCTGCATAGCCTCAAACCATCAGCTAGGTGGCTGAACCTGGGAAACAATGACCCCAAACACACATCAAAGAGGGCTGTGGATTGGATGAAGCAGCTTATAATGATCTTCCCAAAATCCTGATCTTAACCCTACTGAAAATATGGGGACTGTGCCAGGAAACCAACACACCTAATTGATCTCTACCAATTCTGCCAAGAAGAGTGGTCAAATATCCAACCTAAATTCTGGTAGAAGCTTGTTGATGGCTACTAGCAAGTTTGTCATGGTGCAACTTGCTGAGTGACACTTGGTCAAATATTAGGTGTGCTGTATGTATATTTTTGATCCTGTGTTGCTTTCAGAAACTCCCAATTCCCACTCTGTAATCTTTCAATGATCGAACCTGCAAGCTTCTGATGATAGCGCCAAAGCTTAGACGGCTACGCCACAACTTTGATTATTTTAAGACTTTTTAAGGATCCTTGTGATAATCACCAGTATGCTAAAGATGTGACATATAGAGAGTAGGTTGAAAAATACTAGTATTCCCCTAATGAGAAAGCAAGGCCTGTAATGTGTGAGGAAAAAAAGGTCTACCTGGTCCCCCAATGAACTCTTCTTCTTTGCTGCTGAAGAGGTCCAGACTATGGCTTCTTTCGTCAAACTCACTGAAGTCTTCAGCGTGTACAATTCTCATGATCTGTGGCTGACGGTCCTTCTCAATGGCCAAAAGACGCCTGCAATGTATCAGAAAAACACATAGGGTATAAAACACTATGTTACACATTTGTTATATGAAGCATGGATTTTGTTGGATGTATATGGACAGTGGATTTTGTTGGTCAGTACTTGCTATGTTCTTTCCTCCAAACTCTGAGTTCGGCAAAGACATCACTGCGGTCCTGAGTGCTTGTGTCTTCGACATCATATGTGTGCTCAGGAACGTAACTACCCAGCTGAGTACACGGCCTGGAGTGGGACTTAGTGACTTGGTGCTAGAGAAGAAGACCCAAGAATAGAAAAAAAAAGTTTGATCTTCTTTTCAGTTTGTTTTTAATAATTTTGTTTCCTCACCAGCATGAAAGGGAAAACGCTATTGCTATATGTTTTCAGCATGTAGGGTCTATACTGGTAGCTCTGCCTGTTTGTCAGTAGCTGGCCTCCACAAAACTCATCACCTAAAGCACTGCAGCTGCATACCAAATACTTTTCTATATGTATGCTCTAATCCCAACTACTATAGCAGTGCCCTCTGGTGTTTGCTCTGGTTAAGGATGCTAAATGAACACAACACTACCTTGATTTTCTGGCGCCGTGCCCGAACAGCTTGAAGTGGATTCCCACAAAATAGGACTCTTCCCACCCCTAGGAAGACAGATTCAAAAGTAAATTAGAGATGACTACTAGATAGTATTAACAATATGAATGTGTTTGCAGAGGCTACAGAACAGTTCAGGGTTATGCTTAGTGGTCAAGTATTAACTAAGTCACTGATATACAGCTGATGTTGACGATGATACGCACTCACACACCTTGTATCTCACTTTTTGACATTTTCACTTTGTGACTTCATTTGAAGCGGGCAGTTATTTACCTTGTGTCAATATTTTAAGGACCAATAGAAATGTTCCCAATTGACCTGGAATATAGTA
This sequence comes from Salminus brasiliensis, assembly GCF_030463535.1. Classification (NCBI taxonomy): domain Eukaryota; kingdom Metazoa; phylum Chordata; class Actinopteri; order Characiformes; family Bryconidae; genus Salminus; species Salminus brasiliensis. The sequence goes on from NC_132879.1 coordinate 17,657,064, forward strand.
TTTTTAAATAGACTTTTGTAAGTTAAGATGGTTTTGTTCTTCTTCTCCTGTACAGCTGCCATATTAGAGATACAGGGTTTTCGTGTGATAATGATGACATACAGTCCAGAGGTTTTAAGCACTAAACTGTATCAAAAAACATTTATCTCACCATTGAGACTGTTTCAGATCACACTAGAACGTGTATAATGTAATATGATGATGTAATGATGTAATAAACATTAATGACATAAGGTTAAAAAAAAAACATAACAAAAAGTAGTCGAAATCTTGTGAGCTAGTTTAAAGAACAAAGCTTGGTTCCATATTTCCCCAGGATGCCCTTAGCCAATGCATGGATTTGTTCAATTCATTGACCAGCTCACGTGATTTAACATCATTAGGCACTGATTTGCCAAACCAGATGTTGTTGATAATAACTATAAAAAATGTGCTCATTAAGAGAGCTTTTTTTTAAATGAACACAGTTAAATCTATCAAACTGCTATTTTTTTTATAATATATATTTATATATGTATATAGTCATAGTCACTCTCACATAAAAACATTGTATCTCCACAATGGCAACTTCAAAGGAAAAGGGAAAAACTATTCTGAAAAAAACTTTCAATGAAAGTACTAGAATATTTGATTCCATTTCTATTGGTCCATTCATCGAGTCATTTTGAACAACTACCAGATTTACTTAATGTCAAAAAGTAAAAAAAACCCTGCAAAAATGGAGATACAAGGTAAATAACATATTTGTTCGTTATGTCCATGGCAGTTAGGGGAACAATTATTATTTAATAATTATTGTGATTTTTGTCCACAGGGAGGCAGTGTTCAGCAGTGAAGACAACAATGATTCACACAATTAACAGAGACCAAACTGTGCAGAGCACCTCTGCGATGGATATGCTGGATGGACAGACAGATAGATAAACTAACAAATACATGAAAAAACAGATGAAAATCCAAAGATGTCTCACCGTGGGTTAAATCACTGGTCTCGTGCTCCTGGGTGTCAGGATCAGAGCCAGCTGAACCAGGTCTGGAGCTAGAGGAGGATGAGGAAGGCCTGGCGGTCGCAGGGCGACTGGAGAGGCTGCTGAAGCTGAGACTGGTGCCTGGACGTTGGGCAGAGGCGGGGCGGGACAGGCCGCACACAGAGGCAGCTCCCTCCTCTGTTTTACAGAGCAAATGACACAATTAAGCTTGGACTTTTGCATAAAGATTTGCATACAACTTTTATCTTAGGTAAATATTTTGTCAATTACACATTTTACACAATTTTCCCAGTTACTGTTGAGATATTTTTATCTCTAAAATGTACAAAAGCACTGACAAAATCCAGGCTTTGCGATTTTAGCTTTAATACATACTGTTTCTATATAACAGTGTGTCAAACAGTGGTTAGAAGCCACATAAGCAAATCTATTACTTAACAACTAAGCCAAGTGTGTGATGATTTAGCATTTACACAATGCTAATTGATGGGGTTCATGCTTCTATTATTTGTTGGCACATTTGCATTCTCAAGCATTGCATTCCCTGCAACTCAAGAAGGATGATGAACAAATGATCTAATTTGAAAAGCGTATATGAAAGCAATCAAGTAATGATTGATCAGTACATCGATTCATTCAATGGCTTGAGTGCTCTTCATCTGCCCACACCTTCTAAACAGTCACTGGCACTGTCTATAATGGATGCACTGTCTTTAATTGACTCTTTGAGCAGAGTCCAGTCCTCCATCGAAGTGCTGGAACAGCGAAGCTCCACGTCCTCCGCTGGAGCATCATCTAGGCAATGTAGCTGCGGAATCAGCTTCCTCACAGCAGCCCTATAGTTGTATTCTGATACCTGTTATTCAAATACATTCAGATGAAGAAATGATGCACTGGATTCAACTGTGTATATCAATTTCATGTAAACAGGTTGTATTAGATCAATGTTGTTGTTATTAATTTGGAAATGATTTATACTGTACATTTAAACCCATGCATTTATTTTTCTGGTGTAGGACATAGATTTTCAACCCAGACCTAAAATTGTTTCCCATCATTTGTAATTTGCAAAGCACACTCTCACTATCATATATACAGTCAGGTCCATGCAGGATGTGATTGAAGTCACAGTAAAGAAACCTGACACTCGCCACTACTGAAAGCACACATTTGGACCAAAGCACTGCCTAAATTCAGGTATAATTTTGAAAAGGTTCATATTTTTATTGACAGTAATAGCATTGAAACATTTAAACAACTATTAAATCAAGGTGTAATCTCACAGTGAATTGCTATCTGGTAAATCAACTCAAAATTCTGTGGTAGAATTCTCATCTGCCACGCAGGAAACCCAGGTCCAATTCCCGGCCAAGTGCCAGCTTTTCTAGTGCTCAGTGGTTAGCGCACGAGCTATTAATGACAGGGTTTGATACCTGGTTTGGCAAACTGCCACTGTTGGGCCCTTAAGCAAGGCCCTTAACACTGTCTGCTCCCTGGCCGATGCAGTGATTGCTGCCTACCTCTCGGGGCACATGTGCTCACTGTCCACTGTGTGTGTTTGCTCACTAGCGTGTATGTGTGTGTTCACTGTATGGATGGGTTAAATGTTAAAGCCAAATTTTCTGGATAAATGAAACCAGAATTAACTTGAGTAGGAAAGGTTCATGATCTAAAACATTCCATTTCAACTGTCAAACATGGTGGAGGCACTGCTAGGGTCACTGGTGTTTACTGATGATGTGACTGCTAATAGAAGTATCAGGATGAATTATGAAGTGTAAAAAGCTATACCATCTGCACAGATTCTGCCAAATTCTGCAAATCTGATAGAACAGTGCTTCACAGTACAGATTTAAACGATAGTACAAATGTAACCAAAGAGCATCTTAAGGCAAATAAATAAAGCAGTCTTAAATGGCAGAGTCAAACACCTGACCTCAACCCAAACTAGGCATACTTTTCGCTTACCAAAGACAAAACTGAAAGCAGAGAGACCCACAAACAAGCAGCAACTGAACAAGCCCTGCAGCTACAGTCAAGCCCTGGCAGACTCTCAAAGGTGATGGTCCATAGGTTCCAAACTTCAGGCAGTCATTGACTGCAAATGAAATACATCTAGTTACGTTAATTTGTCCAATAATTTTGAAGTTTGTAACTGGAGAGACTATGTAAAAATGTTTGTAATTCCTAAACGGTTAATGCATTCATTTTGTTAAACCCATTGAATTAAAGCTGAAAGTCTACACACCAAACACAACAACTCCATTGTGGTTGTGTCCAGAGGCAAAATTACGAAATAATGGACCTGACAGTAAATGTTACACGTAAATGACAGGAAACACGGCATGTGAAAGGTCACAGCGGAAAAAATAGTGTGCTTCTAAAGAACCTATTGACAGACTGAATGACAAACCAGGGGGAATACTCATGTACATGTTAATGTAATGGATGTCATCATGATGAAACTATGGCCTTCTAGGTGTATGCAAAGGCCAAAGTCTAACAGGTAGACAGACAGGTCATATGAGCTAGTAACCAGATGAATTAATTGTTTCCAGTTGCTCATGTTCAGAGTCTAATATGCTGAATGCAGCTTACATCACTTCAAGGTACACACACAAAGGCATTTCCTCTGATAGGATGTATGTCTGAGAATCTGGTACTCGCAATGCAACCAACAAAGCAAATGTGTGACCCAGTTTTATCACCAATAAAAGAATTGAGGGGGGTGATCGGCAAGCACTACAGCTGCAAGAGCAAATTAGCACCAGGCCTTTCAAACACACATCCATGACCAATCCAGAGAGGGAGAGAAAGAGAGAGAGAAAAAGAGAGGATGAAAGAAAGACACGCAAACGAGGACATCCCTTATTCACCACAAGAGCTAATGCATATTCAGCAGTGTCTGGCCCGACTGCGGCTTTGCCCCAGTTTCATAACTGCTGGTGGTGAGTGAAAATAAACTGATTACTGAGAGCCTGGAAACCAGGGTAAGAAATTAAATTGAATAAAAATTGGGCTCTGCAACCACAGTGCTCTCTGAAATGTGCCCTGATTTGGTTTATTAATGAAAAAGTTCCCTTTTTGAATGAAATATTCACACATGCTGTCTTTGGAGCCTAGAAAAGCAACACTAATAGACCATTATCTTCATGCTCTTTATGACGGACACATTATTATTATCATTCACAAAGCAGCACATGCAATAAAAATCCAGAGGTTTGATTTGACTTACTGTTTACGATCTAAAGGTGTACAAGAAGAACTCGAGAGAGAAATGCTCCAAAATGACTACAAATACACTTCCGATGAAAGTTTAGAAGATTTTTTAAATATTGAAATATGAGATTTTATTTTGACATTGGCAATATATACTATATAATTATAATTAAATAATGATGATTGTTTAATTTACCTTTTGCAACAAAATAAACTACAGCAACAGGGGAAATGTACATGCTTTACATAAATGATTACAATATGATATCAGCGTAATAGACAATCATGCAATCCTACCTCCCACTGCAGTTGATCTAAATCTAATATATTGGTTTGGGGAGGAAAAAAATATTTCTCGCATAATGCTGGTTTTACTGCATATGAAACATTGTGGGTCAGTCTCTGGTCAAGTATTAAATCTGTTCTCAGACTACACAGCATCCTGAAGGATGATTTCCCATTGAAGGTAAAATGTACTGTAGAACTAGGCTTGGTGGCTATAATTTTTAAATGTTTGAGAAAATATGCAAACATTTCACAGCTTTGTTGAAAGTCGTTTTACATGAAGAAATACATTTTGCTTTTAGAAGCTGGAGATTTACAAGCTAATGGCAAGCCTGGACCTTGAGCCCAACATGCAAAAGATTGCTTATCCTCTCTGAAATTGGGATGGGGATCTAAAATATGACTTTTAGAGGTACTGATGATACTTATGGTGTACTCAGAAAAGCATGTGGTGATGTAATTTATTACAAAGATGATACAGTTGCTTCCTTGGATATTTTCATACATGACAACACACTGTATAAAAGTGCTTTACATTCTCATCCATGATCTCACTAATGGACACAGGCTGGCTTGGTGAGATCAAACATTAGATAGCAGCTTTCATGTCTCAGAGGAGGCTAATTGCATTTCAATGACCTACAGAGCCATTATGTTTCTGGCCCTCAATATCAGCCTGCAGAGACAGTGAAGACACTCACCCACCAGGCATGAGGCATGTTGTCATGGCACAACATACACAATGTGAGACTGTCTCTCATAGAGGGCACTTCTTAAGCAATAAAATGACTGGCACGTGCTGCTTGGTTTTGAACAGAAGAGGTAGTCGTGGCTATGCGACTGCTATAGGTGCATCTGGATAGCGGCTAGTGTGCTAGCGCCTTTAAGTTTGTGATCTGAAGCTCAACCACAGAGAAGAGTTAAGTCGGTTAAAGTTAAGCCTAATCTTATCAAACACACACACACACACACACACACTCCCTGTCTTTCTGCCCAATCTGGAGCTCCTCCACAACAAATCCTTGCAAATCATCTTAAACTGCTAAAGCTGTAAGCAGTAGTCACTGATATCAGGGCATAACATTAGGTTTTAAATTAGGCATGAATGACTAAGCGGCTCCTTTTGTGGCTAATGTATACTGACGATTTCTTCTTAATGTGAGTTATCTGGTCCATTAGCAACAAACTGGCTACAGTGCAATACATATAAATAAACTGTCCTAGATTACGCTCAAAAATCCATACTATGTAAAAAAAAAAATGTTATAGATATAATGTGTAGTCTTTGTTACCATTTATTGCAAAGTGTGAAACATCAGGGATAGAAGTATCCAGCTGAGAGAAGTAAAGTAAGTAAAGTAAATGGTGCACTGGCCTTACCTCTGTTTTCTTTGGGTGAGGGCACATACATACTGGGTTTCCCACCAAGGACAGGATTCTGAGTCGCCCAGAGAGAGCCAGGTACTGCACCTGGACCAGGTCATCCACATCGTTCCCCTCAAGGTCCAGCAGTTCTAGCTGATCCAGCAGGCCAACCTGGCTCAGGTCTGACACGTTGTTGTAGGCCACATAGAGCTCCTGGAAAAAAGAGAAAAACATGGACAACTGACAGAAACAAGCTTCTTCTTAAAATACTACAATAGTACAAATAATCCAATTAAAATAGCACAAACTTCTACTTTATCTGGAATGATATGCCATACTTATTGTAAGGCCTAAACTCTAAAGCCCACTATTCAATTCCTCATCCTGTCATTTTGCTGAAAAGTGATCAAGCCTAGTCCTGGACTACAGAGCATACTCAGATTCTCAACTAAACAAAAAAATACAGTCAATGACCAGGATTATACTGACAAAAAACAACCCTTTACTTTATAGCTTGGCTGGTGTAATGGGCAGTAGACAATCTAGGCCTTCAGATAAAGATTCTCTGCAGAATTCTTTCCTTGGTGAAAAACTCTTATCATCTAGACAAGTCGAAAACACTCTCAAGGAGGTAGGTATTTTACAATCAAGATACACAAATAAAGATGCAAACCACTGGTAACATTCAAGACCAGAAAGGCCAGATTAGACTAGAGATTAGAGAAAAAAAACCCTGTCTAGTACTGGAATAATATTCTTTGGGCAGATGAAACCATGACGAGTTTTTACCTGAATAAAAAAAGTGCAATTGTCCGAAGAATACAACATTATCTGTAAAACATGGTGGTGGTCATGATATTGCATGGTAATGGCTGCCAACGGAACTGGGTCACTGGTGTTTATTAACAATTAAATAGAGTCAGCCACCTGACCTTTTTCACTTATGGAAGAAGAAAGACCCACAAACAAGCAGCAACTGAAGGCAGTCCAAACCGAACAAGTTAAATAATAGCCTCAAATAAAACAGGGAATGTCTCTGACAAGCTTTTAATATCTGTGTTTAATATAGAACAGCCAAAAATGTTAAAGGCCAGCTGAACTTAGCATTATTATAGATGCACTTTTTCACATGAACTGAAGGCCTGTGTAATACTTAGAGTTTACCATAGGTAGTGGGTAACACTGCTACCCTCCATGTGGTTTGGTGCCCACCCAAGCAAGTACATCCTGATGTACAAACATGAGTCCTTGGCTAAGACTTGCACAGACATGTACCTTTATAGCAGATATTCCATAAATGTAAATGCAAACATACATACATAGAGTAGTTGCTGAATTATTCATAGTAGCTGCTAAATAAGTTACCCCTTAAATCCCTATTAGTCCCAGGAACCACCGCTAAGTCCTGTAAGACCGTCAATGCTGATTTCAATAATAAAATGTAACTCTTCTCTCTCTGTCATTACTGATTTGTAACCCTTGGGAATTACTTGGGAAATGCATAGGGGTCTCACCTCCTTCTTAGAAAACTGAATCATTTTCCACCCTCTTTGGGTTCAGTTGATATGCTCTGATACAATCATGATGTGCTCATTATGTGGTATACATGTACATAAGATGTGTAACAGATATTCCAATTCCATCTAAATTTTATATTTACACTGCCTTGAATGGAATCAGAGTTACGAGCAGGGAAATGTAGTTGTGTAATTAATTGAAACAATGGTAATTACAATGTGTGTCTTTTTATTAAAGACAAACCAAATAAACACCAATTGTTCTTCATCTTCTGAAAGCTTCAGATTACCTTAAGAGACAAGAGCAAAGAGATTCCGTTTAAGTCAGCCAAGCCGCAGCGAACCAGCGAGAGCACTTGAATGTTTGAGAGAGTGGTTCCGAGATCCCTGAGGAAACACAGTGAACAATGAGCAACCACTCCCATCTGCTCCTCCAGCAGCCTGCCCTCATCCTCTCCCCTCGGCCATGTGCTGGACCTCTCCATTCCCCCATTCACCCCACCATCCCAGAGCAGGAAATGCGATCAAGTCTTTCAAGTCCCTTGTCAGCTTTGAGCTGTCCAGTATTCCCGTCTGCCTGTATGTCCCCTCTCCTCCCTTCCGCCACAGAGCCTGCACATCTGACTAAATCATCCAGTGCACCGCTTAAACCCCACAATTCTTGGAAGGGAAGATTAAAGGTCAACTTACAACCTTGGCAAAATCACACTGAAGATCTAGAAAAGAGATTAGGCGTATTCATTCAGAGTGGAATTATTTGATATCTTATTGTTGCAATTTGAAAATGACTTTTTTTTTTGTCTTTTACATTGTGCAAATGAACATACTAAATGAGCTGTCCAATGGCTCATAAAAATAGTCCAAATGAATTAAAATGGAATCTTGTAACATTAACAAATTGACACCAACTTTACAAAGCAAGGCTTCTTAGCTTTCAATGGAAGTCAATGTAAAAAGCCATTTTGGAGCATTTCTACTGGTCCATTCATCATGATATATAGGTACCATAAAAGAACAACTGCGTCCAAAAATTAAAAACAACAAAAATGCATGAGGGTGACGATATATTTAAGTTAAGAATGTTTTTTGCTTCTTCTGTGAAGTTACCGTTTCAGAATTATGAGGTGTTGTACAACAGCAGTGTTATACTAAATGATCAGAACAGAGTTGCATATCAGTCTCCACCTGACTGTACTTCTCTTCTTTTCTTTTCTCTCTCTCTCTCTCTCTCTCACACACACACACACACACACACAGTTGCTTAAAATCCACACACGTTTTCTCCATTTGCCTTCCCCAGATGGGTCAGGTCTACAAAGCCATCCTTTGAGACACAGGGTCATTCTCTAAATATGCAGCATCACCGCATTCCGGAAATAGGATTTGCTGTGCTCAAAGACTGAGTACTATACCCCAGCACAGGCTTTACCTCTAGGGAAATGGAGGTCATGCACCTGTACCACACAACAGATCACAAGGTTCTACTGATCAACAGTGGCTTCACTCTGCACAATTCCCGTTCCTGACTGCACTCTTGAAAATAAATGTGCTAAAATGGGTTCGTTTATGCAAAAAGCACTTTTTGTTCTCTAAAACGGTTTCATCCCCTTGTGAAAACAATTCCACAGACCCCCACAGATTTCTTTTTTGACTATAACCCAGCTGTTGAAATGTTATTCAGTCTTTTACTCAAACATTTGTAAATGTTTTGCTGGTATAATCAGGGTTGCCAGCTGTAGTTTTGCTAGCTTCAGGCCCCTTTTTGCTGGAATCTGGAGACATTTTGGTTTACTATCACTGCTCTCACTAAAACCACACTTAATATAGTCTTTTAGTTGATTTTAGTTGACCAGGTGGTGATCATATTGGTTGCTGTGGCATGCCAAGGTTTACATTGGCTCGCAGACCACCTGTCTATACAACCTGTACCATTGTACCCTACCCATGGCATATTTTTAAATTTTTTATATCTGATATAATATAATATTATATAAGATAGGATGATATAATATACTATAATATAATGCAAGGTCTTGGGTATTTTTACCTTACATTTTTATATCTACAGTATACGACATATATTTATCTATGTACTGGCTCGTTTTGTCACATAGGACGTTGCATGTAACAAATAAACACAGTTGTTTTTTGTTTTTCATTTATAATATTATATAATTTATAATTGAATGTAATAGATTTAGAACGTACAATCATATAAGGCTTAATAATAATAAATAATTGATTACAATAACATATAGAAACATGCTAAGATTTAATTTTAATCATTTCTATTAATATAAAACATCAAATAATATTTTAATGCTTTAGTTCCTGGTGCACAATTGGCTTTCTCAATCACATAAATTACAACACCACCAAAATTCGTACATTCACACACATGTTTTATTTTTTCTATCTGTGTATCATTTGAGCACACCAAAGCATTACTCAAACGCTGTTGACTGCATGTTATGATGTTATGCTTGGCAAAAGATTCTAGTGGTAAGAGCAGTAAGAAAGCTAGAGCCTTACCGCACTGATAAGATCAAACTGTTGTTCATTTTCAGCTGCACAAGCTTGGGCAAGTACACACCTGCAACACGACAAATGAACAGAGACATCACAGACGCTGATGATGCAAATCAGTTGAGTCTTTCATTGGGTTCTGTCCAACCACGCCCAATCTCTTAAAACCCTGATCATTAGCGGGAGGAGTATCTCTAAAGAGACATGATTCACTTCTGGCCTCATTAACTTCCGTTCTGCCTGTATACATTGCGCAATCATGGTTTTCCTAGGTCAAAGGAAACCCTAATAGAACAAATGAATAAGGCCAAGAGCATGATTGCAATTGTTTCTGCACCACTGAATTCTGAAGGCATACATTTAGTGTTAAAGGACATTTAAATGATCTTGAATTGGATACAGATGACCTTTGTAATCTAGGCCACAACTGGATATGTATTACATAACTGACTGATCTCATTCACATATTGATGCCGTCATCCCTCACCTGCACATTATATAAAAAACAATTATGTTTGAAGCCGATTGTGTATGTGGAGCTCACCAAAGTTACCCAAGGTGTTCTCACGAAGGTCAACACACATCTCTAGGGTTGTGACTTGATCAAGATCATCAGATCCAGTCAGACTTCTCTGCAAGGCAATTAATAATCACATTTTGGCATTCGACTTTACTTTCAACTTGTGTTTAAAAAAAATGTGTTTTATGACCTTACCAGCTTTTCTGGGGAAAGGAAAAGTCCTGTCAGTAAGTCTGTGTCCACGATAGTGGCAGGACTCGGGTTTATATGGCCAGATCCATCAAACTCAGTCACAAAAGCTGTACCTGGACGTCTCACTGCAACGATACTCTGTGAAGAATCCATCTTCTCCTTCCACCAGCCACCTAAAGAAGGTATTCATAGATATTGCACTTAGTGAGCAGAACTGACAGCTGTATATCTGCATCACTGTGCAAAAGCTTTGCCGCTAAGCAAACTGTTTAAGGGCATTTATCTTGCCAAATAATGCAATCAGGAGTAAGCCTTTTCCCTATTGTATTAAATTAGGCATTTACAATTATATTAGGCAATATTCGCTGATCAGTCATAACATTAGTACTATTGACAGGTGAAGTGGCATCTATAGTGGCATCTCTCAAGGGGTGGATATATTAGTGAACAGTCAGTTCTTGAAGCTGATGTGTTAAAAGCAGGAAACATGGCCAAACATAGGGATACCAAATTGAGAGGTTTAGGCGACTGTGACAGAGCATCTCTTGGCGGCAGATACCACAAAATGCCTTCAGACGTCTTGTGGAGTCCATGCCTCGAACGGTCAGATCTGTTGTGGCGGCACAAGAAGGACCTACTCAATATTAGGCAGGTGGTACTAATGAAATGTCTGATCCTCGTATATGCCAATTATTTAAATATAATACAGTATAACAATGTTTTAAAATATGAAATGTATCCAACATGACTAAATGTTGGTGGACACCTGCTTGTCCACAGTGCTGCAGTAACTGTCTACTCTTTTAAAGAAGACATACCACTACATTCACTAACAGGACCCTTAGTCAGAGCAGGGACCTACGTGAATTTCAGAACTTCCTAGCTCTTAGTATGCTTGGTAAACCCACTTTTTTGCTTTAATGGTTGGTATTGGTATCTTCACTACAACTATAGCTATAGGTTGTTGTTTTTTGTTAGCTAGCTAGTTTTTTACTTTCTAAAGCAAAAGTCCTAAAATCGTAGCTATCATGTCTATTTATGCATTATTCCTGACCTGATATTAGGGCTACTTGTAGACCCTCCACCATTTAACCGCTTGAAGTTAAGCTACACTTCACGTTAAATAAGCAGACTGCTGCGTTTCCAATGCATTTTCCTTTACGATTGATAAAAAGCCCCCCTTACCTTAGCTACATTACAGCGCCTTTAAAATGTAGCTACTTTCAGTTTTGCATAACTTTTCTGTCCTTTTCCCAGAAGACGAGTGTCCAGCTAAACTGGATGTGTTGCAGATGCTAGCTAGAAAAGTTTGCTTGACAACGGGAACATAGCTTCCTGGATACGGCGCGAGCGCTGGGTGGGGGGGTGGCTACAGGGAATTGTAGTCCTTTAACGTCGACTTCTGTCGTTGTTGTTGTTTTTGTCAACTCTAAAAAAATGTTCTTCATATTCGAGTAGTAACTAGATATATGGAGATATATGGAAGCATTTTAAAAAGTACAGAATCTTTAAGAAAACGAAGAGAATAGCGATTTCTCAGTCAACCACACAACTTAAAAGACAAGCATGTCTTTCGAGAGTCATTTCTTATTTATTATAGCTACTTATTATATTAAAAATAATATCATTGAACATAATAAAATGCGTCAAAAAGTAATATATTACTACAACGATTGAGTTTAATGGTTATTATTAATATTAAATGTACGAATTTAACAAAATTGTTGCACATATTATTTTAGTTTAGTTACAAATATTTTTAGTTTTAATAATTTATTTTTGTCTAATGGTGTTTATTTTGAGGACTCAGAACCACTACTGAAATATTGTTGACAACAAGATGTGATGTTTGGCCAAAAAAAAAAAAAGGTGTTAGCTATAGTGGTATGAGCAATAAGAACGATCACGTTTGGTTAACATTATATAGCTTTACCGACATAAATGCTGTTTTGTGACAAGAAACCGTGTGTGTTTGTTTTTGAAAAATAAAAAAGCCCCCCTGTGATGTCAGCTATGGCGGTGGTCAGCTGCAGCCCTCCGGCAGCCCCACTGGAGGCCCTTGGCCTGGGCGGTGCTGCCGTGTGGGGCTGGGCGTGGGCTGCCTGCCTGCCTGCCTGCCTGCCTGCCTGCCTCACTCCTTTGCACTCGGGCGGAGGAGCACATTGTTTGCGGCGGTCTGGGGCGCACACGCAGCAAAGACCACAGACTTTCGACAGAGAAAAGCGAACAGGCTGTCTGCAGCGTCTGTCTCTCAGACCGAGCGCAGGTTAGGGGAGTCTGCTGGCGGTTGAACCACCTTCCTGTTTTGAAATTTCACCGAAACGTTAATAGCTAGCCTGAATCAAGTGGACCGAAATCTCCCCGTCCGTTGGCTGGCAGATTGGAGCACTGCTTGTTGTAAGTAGGACATTTTCTGAACACAGGTATCTGGCTAGCTACCATCCACACGTACGACCCGCCAGCTTTAAGAAATGTTGGTTAGAGCTGAGTTTTGGTGTTTCGCTTATCGTGATTTAACGGCTGTTTTTCAACCAAGTAGAAATGCTAGACGCTCCTCGCTCGCTCGCTCGGCCGGCCGGCCAGTCAGTCAGTCAGCTACCGTTAGTCAAAGATTTCAGGGAGCTTATAGCTAGCTAACGTCTAACGCGTTTACTCGTGTCCTCCAGAATAAGAAACACACACATCGCTGTGTACACCGCCACCAGTTAAAGCAACAGGCAGTGCCGCCAGCACAGGGAGAGGGCTACCCCCGCCTGTACCACCCAGAGCGGCCGTAAACCGAGCAAACGCGGTGGCTTCGGTTCTTTTAGGACCTCTGATTTGAACAAGCTGTGGACCCCCGCTGTAGTGATGAAGGCAGCGGGAGTTAGTGAAGTTTGGGGTGGCTCCATGTGACAGCTGGGAGTGGGCTTCACAGACAAACAGGCAGAGAGGAGAGGAGAGGAGACGCCCCACCATACTGGAGTGAAGAGGAGGGAGTAGTGCGGAAGCTGCATACCACTACAGCCTTCATAGACACTAGTGGTGGTGGTGGCTTCCTCCTTGAGCAGCTCATTCAAGCAGATGTTTCAGTGAGATGCATTAAATGCACACCTATTAATAAAAGACTGGGGGATGGTTTCCTAGGCGTAGATTGAGCCCATGTCAGGGCTAAATTGGAGTATTAATGGTGGAAAAAAAACAGTAATGTTGTTTAGTAGTGTTGCACCTTATCTGTGACAGTGGCCCTAGAATTGGGAGACCTTGAGATCTGTACATCATATTTGTCCACCTTAGGAGGAACAGTCTGTGTGTTTACATTCACATTGATGGCTTTTGGCTGATGCTCTTATTTAGGGAGTGACTTGCACAAGTAGGCGATTATAGTGTTAGGAGTCTTGCCCATTGACTCTTATTGGTGTAACGTGGTGAGCTTGTCCAGCCGGGGAATCAAGTCACAGGAACAGCTGTGTTACCCATACAGTGTATATGTATGTATATGTGCATATATATATGTGTGTGTGTGTGTGTATATATATATATGTATGTATGTATATGTCCTTTCGTGCCTGCATGAGCCTGTTACTTGGCTGACGCTCCTATCCAGAGCAACTTCTATCTGGATTATGTTATCCTGCCCATTGACTCTTATTGTTAGCATGGTGTGCTTGCCTGGATTGGGAATCGAACCCTAGTCTGCCACAAAGAAGGTGGTTGTGTTGCCCACCACGCTTCATAATACTGTGATTGATGAAGACTTGTGACTGGTTGGCTTTTGTAGATCTATTTGGATTAGGTCTATTAGCCCCTTGCCTGCATCTGACTGTGGAAATAATGTTGTTTATAGAACAAAAAAATATATATATACAATTTAATTTCATTAATTGTGTTCATCAAGTGTTTGGATGATTGAATTGTGTGCTGAAATTTAGGATGCATTGGATTGAATGTAACTCAGTGTTCTGGAGATGTGGAATGAGGTTATTTTCATACAAAATAAACCTTCATGTGGTTTTATTTTTTTCTGCCAATGAGAAAATGATATGTAGAGGTTATTTAAATATGAGACAATGTTTATTAAAAAAAATAATAATAGGTGAAGTCCTTCAGCAATAACCATTCAGTATGTTTATTCTTATTTTCTAGATCCTAACTGTTTTAGTTTTTACAGTAATGTACACAAACATGCACATCTCTGCAAAATATTGCATCACAACAAAAACAGACAGACCATCAAACAAACAGAAAAGACAAGGGAGGAGGTCATGGAGTATAAGAGCGTACAGCAGCAGTAAAAACACAGATGTAAACCAGTTTGATCAACAAGGTGTTTAACAAAACTGGCTGTGGCCAGCTCTACAAGAATACTAGATCCTAATTTTCTGAGTGTGAGATTTACTGATCTTAAAAACATAGCCTAAAGGTGTTGAAGCGCTCCTACAGGCGTGACAAGAATAAGACGGATCTGGTTGTGAAAAGCTGGATCACTCGCATGCTTTTGAACTCTGAATATTGTGTCAAAAGCCACGGCCCATGTAATGCTGGCCATTTAGACCGGTCTGCACACGGCGTATTGTTTTTGTGGAGGGCACCAGTTTCGTTGCCCTTATGTAATGGCACAGGCATCAGTAGCTCAGGTTATTTTTATAGATGCAGCCTCTAACCATGCAGCAGTTAAACAGCTTCTGTAATGTACTATTAATTGCTCCTTCTTAATAAAATATTTTTGAGATCAAGCTAATGCCCTGTCATGTAGAGCTCATAATGTAGGGCACAGTGTTGTAGTACCGGACTTCAACGATCTGTGTTATTTTGAGGGATGATGTCTACCCTGCCTCTCTGATGGCTCCACAGTGTTTGATTCCGTCTCTTCCCTGGAGAGATTCCTTTTACCATCTTCACTCCATTGAAAATCAATTATCGCTGTAGGAGGCTAACAGCTTAGCCTGGGTTGGATCCTTTAACCAATAGACTGGGTTATAAAGAATCTGGGAAAGGAGAGATTCTCTGACTGTTTTTCACTCTATAAGGCTATTTTCTATTTTCCTTTGTAGCCAAATTAATGTTAGCTATGTAAACTCATGCATATTATGGATGATATATATATTATGCACATATTCTCAGGGTTATGGCAGTTTTTTTTCTCTAAGTAGAGATGGCGTATCCGTTTTCATGGGTATGGATACTGGGCATATATCAGCAGAAAATGCTGGATCACGTATCGAGGGGGGGGGTGGGTTGGGGGGAAGAATAGGTGGAAAGACAGCTTACAGGACTCACAGCATGATGTAGTATAGTATAGAATAGCTTTGTTTTTAGCACTATCAAGAACATTGATATCTCACCACGTAGTGTTGCCGTTCACTTGTGTGTGTGTGTGTGTGTGTGTGTGGGGGGGGGGGGGTTAGCTAGCTGAAGAGATTGTAGGCGGTTGGGAGGGTTTGGCTGGTACTCAGTAATGGGATGGTTTGCTTATTTATTAATAATTTTTTGGGCTTACAGTAAAACTCAGCTTATTTGCCTTTTTAGCCTTGCTTGATTCTACTGACGTAGCTGCTGCATTTAGTCTTAAAAGGCTTTCACTAGTAGTCTAGATGTATGTCAGGTTTGGTGTTGTGAATCTGAACTGTTGCGGAATAGTCTTAGGGGTTCAGAATTTGCCCATGTTACATTTCCATGAGGACTGAACAGTGTTTAAGCATCACAGGAGGTCACTTCCATATACCAAACTCTTATTATGCAACTATGCCAAGGAAAGTACAGTTTTCCGTCATAGAGCACCTTTTAAGAACAAGTATGGGCCCATGTCACTATTCGACGATGCTCAAGATAGGGAAAGTAAAGTGGTATTGTGCTGTCTCTAATTGTAAAGTCACTATTTGAAGTTTTTAATTTTATGTGTTAAAAGTCTTCAGAGCTCGAATTATGCACATAGATTGTTTTGATCCAAAAAAGAATCAAAGATTGTATTTTGGGCACACACGATTGAGATGTAGCAGTGTTTCCTTGTTTAAAAATAAATCAAATGGTGCAAACAATCCAAAAATAGTAAGAATACACCCAGACGTTGGGTTGTGATCACTGACAGTGATAAAAACAAAATCTAATACAGTAACTGAAAGAGCCTTGAAACAGAGTGAAGGGCATATTGGTGATATACGTTTTAAAAATTCCACACTTTCTTAAACACTCTTTTGGTTTTTACTTTTTCTGAAACTGTATTGAAATTGTTACACCCATATCATTAGTTATACTGGATCACAAGCACAATATTCCTTGTGCGTTTTAAATATCAGGAGGAAATCATCTCCTGAAGTGAAAATGTCTCATCAGATTTGCCTTTTTACGTTGAACAACTTTCTCTGTCTCTCTCTCTCTCTCTCTCTCTCACACACACACGTGCGCGCGCACACACACACACACACACACACACTCTGGCCTCTGTGCCCTTGCGGTTGTAAGTAAAGTGCAGCCTTTGGGCTTGTCTGTGGACTCTCCCACTTACAGTCGGTGTGCTGTCATGTAAGATTACCCTCAGGGTCCAGGGGGGCTATAGAGTTTCAAAATGAGCTGTTCATTTACCCAGATCACTGTGACAGGCTATATGCAGCCCCTGGCTCTGACATGGTGCCGCAGCAGAGCTGAAGAACTGGGTGGGTTTAGTTGTTGCCCCACTTGTCGTGTGTAGTTCTTTAGCTCTGGCATCTGTTTCAAAGGCTGAGACCTGCAAACGTTTTTCTCTTAAGTACAGCAACTAGAAAAAACGCCTGGAGCTGATTTTCTGTCTGTGGGATCTCTATCATGACATGGTGTGATGAGCTTATCTTAAAGGAACACTCCAGTGCTTTTTCAACCTGATCTCAATCTGCTGCACCTGTAGCTGAGAGTCAGTTACCATGGAAAATAAGTTCAGTGTGTTTTGCCCTTCTTGGGAAAAGAAAAGGAAGACTATTGAGTCAACACACTTCTAATTGAAGCCAATGGGCCGATGCTTCAACTTATGTTATGAATGTGTTTTAGTACAATGATTTTTCTGTTCTGTTTCTGGTTTCGCTTCTATTCTGTTCTGTTCGAGGGATATTATTGTCCATATCAAGCAGTCAAAGAATTTATATCTGTAGTATTCTTTTAAATCTCTTTACATGGTAATTGCTTGTTCTGACCTAAATAAAAATTGACCGCATAGCATTTATGGGGTTTTGGTCATTACATTACACCTGAAATCTGTATTAAAAGCAGCTATGCATTCAAGGTATGCTATACCTGGGTGATATTGAAAATAGATAAACGTCTGCTGCTGATGTTTTGATTTCTCCAGCACAAAACATCCAGTTTCAGACACAGATCGACGGTGCTTAGAGGGCTCATTATCTTTCTGAAAGCAGTCTGTGCTCAGTAACTAATTATAAGAGAGAGAGAGAGAGAGCAAGAGAGACAAACACTAGGGAATATTCGATGGGCTCAGAAGTCCTCTCTCAGCACCACTATCAACAGACAAAATGCCCCAACAAGAAGTAGCGCTGGCGACTGAGAGTGAGTGCAATCATTTCCATCTGTTTGCTTGTATTATTAATCCTCTCTGCTGGTCCTGGCCTGTTCTGATTGAGATGTGTGGGTTGTTATGAATGATTATTTCAGAGAAGACAACTTGTAGTCTGAATTCAAAGCTACAGATTGAAAAATAAGCTTTTCTTAATAAATCAGATCATGTTTACTGAAAATGTTAATAGACTAAGGGTCTTTTTTGTTAGCAGTAGCATCTTAAAACAAATAGACTGATACTGTTAATAATTATTAATATCACTTAAATTATTGTGGATGAAAATATAACAAAATGATCACTGTTTGGTGTATTAGATCAAATATAACTAGTCAGTGGCATACATGTTTAGTTTAGTTAATTTCTTTATCGCCCAACAAACACCGTAGTCTGTACAGTCATCAAATGTCCTGCAATGCCTGCTTGGACATCTTTTGAAGAAAAGGAGTACAACCAGGTTGCGAGCTCTTAAATAGCAACATGTATTTATTTGGAAGACATGAAATGTTCTATATTAGGTCAGCAAATGTTGGAACATGTGAAGTTGATTAGTTAACTAGAGAGCAGCACCTATTAATTTTGTCTTCAACATGTTAAAACAAATACCCATGAATCTACATATAGATCTGTCTGCCTTTTCTTGGTTTGTTTGCTCTTTACACCAAGCTAATGGTTTAAAGATGGTGTTGTGTTTCCCAAATTTTATTAATTAATTTTTTTTAGGTTCATTTCTTCAGTTGGCATTAAAAAATGTCAATAAGGTTAGATTAAAAACCTTAACCTTACTGGGTGATTTTATCAACCAAACAATACATTGGTTAGACCCTGCAATCAACATCTGTGAAATAACTCTATGTTGCATCTTTAAATATTGTGCCCTAGTTTGGTCAAACATTCGTGGTATACACAAATCAGCCATATCATTAAAACCACTGTCAAATGGTACATTGATGAAAACATTGATTGATTATCCTAATTATTGACATCTATCAAGAGGTGGATATATTGGGCAGCTAGTAAACAGTCAGTTCTTGTGTTAGGTGCTGTGTTAGGTGACGTGTTAAAAGCAAATGAGCAAGAAGTGATGGCTGGACGACTGGGTCAGAGCCTCTCCAAAACATTAGGGTGACAGGTGACAGGGTAATGTCGCTGAAGTGATCCCTTGAGGACCCACCTCCCAATGTGGAGGACTTACTGTCCTAAGGATCTACTGCTAATGTCTTGGTCCCGAATTTTGTGGAGCCCATGCCTTTGATGGCATCAGGGGGGCCTACACAATACTAGGCAGGTGGTGTTAATGTTATGCCTGATCAGTGTCGCTGTGTTTTATTATTATTTCATAAACAGATGTGAGGTATGAAAGGCTTCTTTTTCCCCATACCAGCATTAGCACACTTAAAGTAACCTTAAAACATGGAGTTCCCCTGTAAAGGTGAAAACTGAAAGTGGAATGTTTGGGGTTTTCAGAGTGTGTATTTGCCTTTTGACAAGCCTTTGTCCTACCATGTGTCTAACCAATCTGTTGATGTGATTCTTCCTTGTTCCTGTAGCATGCCTCAGAGGTCCGGGATGTGCGTAGAGTTGATCATTCTCATGTGTTAGTCTTATGTTCAGGCGTGGGGAGGGGCCTACTATGAGAGTGGGGCAGAGAAATGGGATCTGGGCTTTTTATTTAAACATAGTTTGAAACC
Organism: Salminus brasiliensis; assembly: GCF_030463535.1. Lineage (NCBI taxonomy): Eukaryota > Metazoa > Chordata > Actinopteri > Characiformes > Bryconidae > Salminus > Salminus brasiliensis. The sequence goes on from NC_132879.1 coordinate 17,676,887, forward strand.
AAAATCATAGAAAATCTGTTAAAAAGTCTGCCTCATAGAAAAAAGGGGCTATCCTTGCTTTTCAGTGTAAAATTCCAAGCATACTAGTCTACTAGATTTTAGAATGAGATTCAGTTCCTTTCAGAGCAGGGCATATTTTACATAGTATCAGCACAGTAACATAATTGTAATTGACAAAGAGACATTAGAAATGGACATGTAACAAAGGATCCTGACTGTTTTGGTGCATAAATCCATTTACATAGGAATTTGGCCCTTTAAATATGACTGGGAGCAATAAACATGTCCAGTACCTTTCTGTCATCTCTTTCTCTCCCTCTCTCTCTCTTTCTTTTTCTCTTTACTTTACTGACCAGGCCTTAAAGGCCCATGTCAACGAACAGCAAACCCCAGCTGTGCCTTGTTTAGTGGGAGGGGTTACAGATAGGCAGATGCAATAACGCTCCAACTAGTTCATCAGCCGTGGCAGGGTGTGGTTGTGATCCTCTGCCTGCTAGCAGAGTCCAACAAATCAGTTTTTTTCATTATAGAGATCTGCTTGCAGGGATCTGCTAGGCTACTGTTAAAGGAGTAACTTTAGGAGAACTGCTAAATCGATATTTTGTTCCATATTATGTGCAAAAATACCGCTTCTCACTTCTTAGTATGATCAGTTATTTGTAGTCAGGATATCACTCCAAACTGACACTACGTGTCTATGATGGTGAATCATTGCTCACAGACTCACTGAACAACTTCTACGCATGGTTTGAAGCACATAAAAACTAGCCGAAAAGAAAAAAACCCACCTCCCATTGACCAAGGACTGAGAGTCTGTCCACAGCTGACATCAGGGCAACCCTTTCCAGAGTTGACACCACTTAAGGCTGCAGGCCCTGTTTGAATACTAATTCAGGATACTAATTAAATGTTCTGACTGGGAGACCTGAGTCTGTCAGGATTGGGCATATACCACCTCCAGCATCACCAGCACCGCCATACTGAAAACCCTGCTATTTACAGTACTGACTCAGGACTGTGCCGCAAAGCTTAGCTCAACTCTGAACCCCGGCTGGCAATAATTGCTATTGTTATGATAAATAATTGATAAACCACTAGGTATGTCTAATTTAATTTAAACATATATGAAAGAGAGAAATCTAATATGAAATAGAAAAATAATATGAAATTCTGTTTGTTTTAGAGGTGTAACGGTACACAAAAGTAGTCACCATAGTGTTATTCCTATGGTAAGCGTAGTGGATCTCCCTGGTTGCAGAGGTTGTTTAGACTTGATAAGAGGGGAGAGACATGTTAGCCTTGTGACTGGTCAGAGGAATAAAAACCTGAAAACAACAAACACTTAAACTGACCCACTTTTAGGAGCAACCCTGGTAAAATACAGCAGACATTTATTAGACTTTGGGAAGATGTTCATAAGACATACTTTATACATTTACACTGGGAACCATTGGAAGCCAAAAGAAAACTCCCAGAGGCTTTAAGATTTACGGGTTGTGAGATTTACATTAATAGTAGTCTCTGCTGTGTGTTTCCTGAATTGTAATATACTGTCTGAGAAAGAATCCAAGCTTTGAAATACAGAGTAGGTGTTCTGGTGGTTTGTATGTGTTGTAAAATAATATAATATTAAAAATAATGTGGGAGTCACATAAGTGTGGGTGCAGTTAATAATAAGTATAAAAATCTTGTTTGTTTATACTGATTATCAATTACACCACCGCTTAAAATGCCATCTCGGGGTGTTTGTTAAAAGCTAGATTTGTATCTAACTCTAACTGAGAGGCGTGATCCTGTTGCCGTTTTTTTTAAATCCCTGATTCCCCTATCTCTGAACATTATTCCCTGAAGTTTGGTAACCAGGGTATTTTGGCGGCAAGTGCTTGTTACAGGTGCTTTTTATTCCGTCAGGCAGCTTTTTTGCATGTAGAAGTTGTTGTTGTCATCTCCGGCACAAGCACTGGTCCTTCTCACAGGGCTAACAATGGCAAATATACTTCTAATTATATGACAACACACCCTGAGATCAAGATAGACTGTGTTCAAGGTCTGCTGGTTTCACTGCACAGGATGTTACTACTGTGTTGCTGCAGGCATATGTGGCTGTGTTTCTAACGAGGTATCTGTATTTTGGGACTCCCTGATAGTACTAGTTTTGAATTGCACTCCTGTAGTGCTTGTTAACTTATTATTGTTGTATATCTCAATGCATCTCTAAGTAGGTTTGCATCAGCTGATGTCTTCCTGAATGACTAGAAGCACTGTCACATTGAGCCATTACTAAATGCATCAGTGCAGGTGCTGAAATCAGACAACCTCAAATGGTCATTAATACATTCTTAGATTTGGGTAGATCATTGGATGTTTTGGATCGTTTGGACCTACAATTTTGCTTTGAAAACACTTTTACACAGAAAGTGTGACCAATTCCTGACACTTCTGGATGATGTACAAGATGGTGATGTGAACCTGACATCGTAACCACAAGCCAATTTAAGAGTGGAAGATTATAAGGAAATGTCTTTATATTCTTTATTATTTATTTAACCCATACAACTTAAAGTGTTCTGCATGGCTTTATGATTCATTTTTGATGAGTTTAACTTACAGCCATGATACATGTATCATAACACTAAGCAGGACTTGCAGCCTCTCTTAACTATATAGGAATTATGTATTAATACCACACACAGTTCATAGTTGCATATCTAGGAGGGACGAAATTTCATTAACTGACTTGTTGCAACGGTGGTGTCCTATTAAAGTACTACACTGGAATTCAATGTGCGATAACACTTTACTTGGTTGGTCCATATATCTCCTCAACCAGTATTGCTGTGTCATGACTGCACAGCTTGGCACAGAAGAACAGAACACAACTTTCAGTATCATCTGGACAACTGGTGAAGGGATGATTGTAAGCTTGACTTATCCTGGTAGTAGATGAAGGTTCATAGAGAGTCAGTAGCATTTTTGTTCATTTTTCTTCTTCTTTTTTTAAATATTTATTTATATTTCTAAATATTTCTGGAATATATATATATTTTTAAAATTTTCTTTATTTACACTAACCGTACTTGCATGGCCAACTGTAGATTACACGTAAGTGTGCATTAATTTAGTCTCTATGCTTAGAATCAGTGTAGCTGGTTGTGTATACAGTAATAGGATACTGGCACAGTAAGAGGTTAGGGTGCAGTGTGACACTGTTGGGCTGAAATGAATCCCATAATAAAAGGGTCCTGATTTATGTTCGTGACTGACTGCTTTAATGGCCCACTCCTTCACATAGAAACATAAGATCAGGAGAGGTAATGAAAGGTGCATCTGGTTGGCATAAAATATAGACAGCTGAGGGCACCATCGCAATGTTGGTTTATATACTTATCCAGAGACTGTACAAATGCTCCAATTACACTTGCATATTTGTATTTGTACCATATTAATTTCCTTATATACTCCTACTATCCTTTCTTGTCATTGTTTGCTCTGTTTCTTCGTCTATAAATCAGTTGCGTTAAAGCTGTTTCCCTATGGAATCCTGCAGGGCTGAGCAGTTGAAGAGGAGCTGAGAGAATGACTGAGTACAAGCTGGTGGTGGTGGGAGCTGGAGGCGTGGGCAAGAGCGCTCTCACCATCCAACTCATCCAGAACCACTTTGTGGATGAATATGACCCTACCATAGAGGTAAAGTGTGAGTGTGGGTGTATGTATATATGCCATATAGATGTGCATGTAGTTTAAATCTTTGGTAACTTGATCTCTGTTTGTCATTAAGCTGTTGAATTCAGCAGCTTTATTGGAACAAATGTTTAGAAAATACAAGATCATGAACAAGGTTTTCACATTGGTGGAACATAACAAATACACATAGTGAGCGACACATTAGGAACAACTCATTAATATAATTATATAATTAGCCAATCGTGCGGCAGCAGCACAGTGCATAAAATCATGTAAATATGGGCCAGCTGCTTCAATTTTGGCCGTGGCATGATGGTTAATACAGGATGAGCTAGAATATTGTACTATTAAAAATAAACATTAAATAATAAAATCCAAAAAGGCCTCTCCGATTATATAACATGTTCAACTTTGAGACAGATGACACAATAGCAACAGCAGAATACACATAGATTTTTGTCAGCTAAGAACAGAAAGCGAAGTCTGCAATAGGCACAGGCTCACCAAACTGGACAGCTAAAGACTGAAGAAACCTAGCCTGGTCTGACAAATCTTGATGAGATACACATATGGTAGGGTCAGAATTTGCCCAAAATGTGAATCCATATCTCTTGTCAACAGTTTAGACTGGTGGAGGTTGTGTAATAATGTGGGGAATGTTTTCTTGGCACACTTTATGCTTGTTAACCACAGATTATCCATCTTCTAATGGCTACTGCCAGCATGATAATGCACCATGTAACAGAGCAAAAACCGTCTCAAACTGGTGTCATGACCATGACAATGTGTTCAGTGTTCTTCAGTGGCCTTTCCAGTCACATTTAAGTAAAAAGATCTCCATATGAGACAAGCTGCCATAAAATGAACCTAATTTCTAAATTCAATGTTTTTGTCTTTTGCTTTTGTTCTAGTAGTAATCGGTTATTGTACTACTTTTGTTTTCTCCGCCTCTCGCACTCTGTCCCTCCTTTCTCTGTTCTACATGTCTATCTATCTCCTTCTTTCCCTCACTCCACTGCACTACACTCTTATGCTGTCACATGAACCTCAGGGTTATCTGTATACTGAAGCTTGAGCCAGTGATTGCTCTCAGAGACATAGGGAGGGGTGTGTGTGTGTGTGTGTGTGTGTGTGTGTGTGTGTGTGTGTGTGTGTGTGTGTGTGTGTGTGTGTGTGTGCGCGCGCGCACGCGCGCGCATGCATGTCCGCATGTCCGTGTCTTTCTGCCCTCTCTTTTCTCCTTTCCCACCACGCCTGCCTCTGGACAAACAATGTCCTTTTCATAGCTGTTCTCACTGCACTAACATTCAAGACCACTGGGCTGCATGTTTGTGTGCACTGGGCCCTACTGTCAGATTAAAAAAACACCACTACACTTCATTCAGTATTTCTTTTGACCTTTATTTTTATAAATAGTTCAGCCTCTATTACCTAATTAATTATCAATTAACTTGTATACCATACAGCTTGCCATGAGGATTTAGTCTTGTATCAAAACTGTTACTTACAAACTCATTTGGATTGGATTGGAGTGGTTAATAGTGTGTACCCGAGTTTTTGTTGACTGCTCTAGCTTTAGAACATTTCTAGATTTTATTTATTTATTTTTAGGACTCATACAGGAAGCAGGTGGTGATTGATGGAGAGACATGCCTACTGGACATCCTGGACACAGCAGGTCAGGAGGAGTACAGCGCCATGAGGGACCAGTACATGAGGACAGGAGAGGGCTTCCTCTGTGTCTTTGCCATTAATAACACCAAGTCTTTTGAGGACATTCACCAGTACAGGTCTGTTTTTCGTGTCAGATCGCAGAGTGATTGGCAGTGGCCGCTGTTTGCATGTTTAGTAAAATTTCCACTTAGTAAAATTCACTTTTGACGCATGTATTCACCGTATATAACTGATACAAAATCTTTTAAAATTGCAAGCATGTGGTTGGTGTGACTGGCAAACTCACATTGATTAACGCAGGTGTTGCTGTGTTTCGGCAGCATTGTAGAGACACTCTACACTGTTTGTTGTTTACTGTGGGGAGCAGGTTAGATAAACTAGTGAAATTAAAGCTAATTTTGGCATCCCATTCTAAGCAGAATTTGCAGGAAGGCATTCTTTTTTTTTCTTTCTTTTTTTTATTAAGGTAACAAACTCTGATTGAATTTAGTTACATCCAACTTAAATCCCACAGGGGAAAACTACTGAAGAAATCATTTTTATAGAGAAACTATAAAGAGGAGAGAATCATAAAAACTAAGTAGATGGGGAATTTAAAGTACTGTTTCAGGAAGACTTTCTTCTGTGTAACAAAAGAAATAGACCAACATACAAATAAAGACTTGAACATGGCTGCTTTGTCCATTTTTGTAGGTATCATTGGTACATCAGTGTCAGAAACCACAGAAAGAAGCTTACTAATAAGCTGCTAATTAGTGACTATAAGTTTCCCTTACTAATGACCTATATTAGCCTCGTAGCTCCAGTGCAAAAAAGAAGCAAACCTCAGATATCAAGCATGTCTTGGCTGATGGACTACTTTTTGTCCTGAACCTCTAAGCAAATGCAGATCTGTGTTTTTCAGTCATTTTTACAAATTGTGAAGCAAGAATTACAGATGAAGAACACAACATATGGCATCTGCCCCATTTCTGCTGCCTCTATTGTGGCTAGAGGAAATATGGCCTCAGAGTGAAAGATTACAGTAAGCTGCCAATGAAATCGATCCAAACTCAATTAGAGAGCAGACGGGAGCGTGGAAAGGAGATAGCGAGCACTCAAGGACATAAAAGAGGAACTAGAAAAGGGGGATAAATGAATTATGCTCTTTTTGTTATTTATGGGCAGTACATAGAGATAGTGGACGTTGTTTTGCTTTGGTGGAGTATAATAATGTATGTATACAATAGACAAAGCATCGGCTTGACCTGTTCAAGCTAATCTTGAAACATAGTTTAAGTCGTGATCATTAAATTTTAATCTTTGTTCATTCAGTGTCCTGCCCTCTTTAGGTCATCTGTGGTTTTATAATTTTCTGCAGTGATGAAGGGAAACTTCCTTTTGGCTTAATGTGAGCTAATCCTAGCCCTTGAAATTCAGTTATTGTTGATAATTAATTCAATACAAATATTATTTATTAATAAGTATTTAAAAAAAAGTAATGTAACACCACTGTTACACAAACATTGAATCTTCATTTTTAACTTTTTGACATAAATTAAAATTTGGCAGTAGTTCATTATGTTGTGTTGGAATTTCATGATGAATCGATCAATAGAAATGCTCCAAAATGACTTGGATTAAGATCTCTTTACATTGACTTCCATTGACAGTTAGAACTTGTTTTCCTTCTTCTGCAAATTCGCCATTTTGAAGATGCAAGGTTTTTGCATGACAGCAATAAGTTAAATGTATGTCAAACATAATAACTCTAGATTTTAAAGAGTTAAATTCTCACCTACATAAATCAATACACACTTTAGTTTTTTAGTTGCAGCCAGGGTAATTAAATTGGCACTCTGTCTGTCAGTTTTCCACACACACACACACACAACCACATACAGTTACAATACATGCTGTACAGTGGCATCGTCTTACTCCTAACCCCCTCACAGCCAGTACAGAGACAACTGGCAGAGCCCTGAAAGACACCCAGGGACATGATCATTGGCTCCATAGCTAACTACAAGCTTGAAAGCAAGATTGAGCTGCTGTGAGCACGCTTGCACCTGCACGTCATTTTACCATGAATTTGCAAAACATTAGCCGTTGCACAATAGACGCATAATATCCTCTTTGTCTCTGACCAGTGAATCTCATCACTTTGTGTTCCCTTTCACAGAGAACAGATCAAACGGGTAAAGGACTCGGACGATGTGCCGATGGTGCTCGTGGGTAATAAATGTGACCTCCCAGCTCGCACAGTGGATACGAGGCAAGCGCAGGAGCTAGCACGGAGCTACGGCATCCCATACATTGAAACCTCAGCCAAGACCAGACAAGTAAGCAGAGAAGAGCCACTGGAGGCTTTTATCCGCACACTTGCAGTACTGTGAAGTGACCTTGTCCTGTCACTTTTATACACAAACATGCGCGCAGATTCGCTCATACACAGGGGATGATGTGAGATGAGTGCATTGTATAACACTGCAGGTGATGGTGACTCATTAAGAGTCTGAAGACTGTAGAGAAAGAACGTCATTACAGTGTTCATCATCCAGTGCAATAAGTAATAGGAATAATAACGCAAGTAACTTTTATACAAAAAGTAGTGATCTAGTATGGTCACTTTTCTCAAGCTCTTCTCTTGGGAGACTAGTATTATTTTTAGTAATCACCCAACACTTGGTTTAGTAAATCAGTGCTTAATGCTGTTAAATCAGGTTGATTTAAAGTCGTTGAGCATTGATTTGCTAAATCAGGTGTTGGGTGGTAACTCCTAAGAGAAGGAGAAGATCTCTGGAAAAGTGACATAAAATCACTATGTTTTGCATAAAGGTTATTTGTATTTGTGGTGCCCCAGAGAAATCTGGAATCTTTGTTTTTCAAACCAGCTCATACAAAAAAATCCACTATTTTAGATTCTTGTTGTTATTTGTTGTATTTATATTTACTTCTGTTCTAATGTGATCTGATAATTTTGCAAGCAAAATGACTCTTATTGCTGAAAGAAATGGTTTAAATAATGTGCTTTGGTGCCTAAAATCTCAGTATAGTTCTGTGTACATATGTTATATATTAATGTTTAGTTCATGTCTAGAGTGTTTTATTGTCAGCATTCCTTTCACAAATGAGTGTGCTGATCTGTCGGACCTAGTGGCAAAGATGGGCCACAAAAACTGCTTTGAGTCTTTTTTTTTCTCTCTTTTTTTTTTTTTTTTTTAAATGAAAAGCCCTGGGTGTGACGAGAAGCATAAATAGCAGGTCCAGGCTGGCAGTAGAAGTTACAAAAACGAAAGTGTAACTTATTAAAGAAAATCCAAAACCAATACAACTCTAGATGCCCCTTTGGTGTCTGTTAAATCTTAAGTCTGCTCAGTTCACAGTGTTGTCCAAGTGCATAGGATTGAACTGTAACTTCAGTTAAATATGTAAGCTTGCAATCGTCTATTTCCAAACACCTCTCGAGCATAACTTCCTGTGATTCGGAATCACAGAGTTGTTGATTCCAAACAAATCAGGAAGTTGCGTAGATATTTTGAGCCTGTGAAAAAGAGCAGACTCTCTTAGGCATATTCCTATCAGATCAGATGGATCTGGAGCTCTGTTTTAAGAGTGTCTGAGACTCTATTGGAACTGCTGGCGTGTGGAGGTTAATGTGTGGATGTACTGTAAGGTGACCTTATGTGGAAGGTAATGTATGTGTACTGTGCTCCACAGGGCGTTGAAGATGCCTTTTACACACTAGTACGAGAGATCAGACAGCACAAGCTGAGGAAGCTCAATCCTCCTGATGAAAGCGGACAGGACTGCATGAACTGTCGTTGTGTGGTGTCGTGACTTAAGGTACTTAACACTTAACATAAAATCATACAATCTATTCTAAAACATCAGGTGAATGCCTAAGAATAGTCCTCTCAAGGGAATGCTAAAGTGTTAACCTTTCTATCACATTCAATCTATAGTGAAGCTTTTCTTTTCTCAAACATGGACACTTTTGTAACTCTGTGGTCTGAACACACCCTGCAGTTTGAATAGGAAATGTTATTTACTGCCTCCCTTACTGTAAATGAAGGAAGTGTGAAACAACAGACATAAAAGATAAAAATCACAGGAAGCTGTAATATCTGGGGTCGTCTTGGTCACGCGCACCAGAGTGCTGAGCTCTGCTTAGATTTTGTCCTCATAAATGCAGTTATTGCAGGCTGGGTGAGCTGGTCTTTGATCAGTCTCAGAATCTTACAATATAATCATTGTTGTGGAAAAGTGTCTGCCTGGGCAAAATGTCTGAATTGTTGCATGTTTGTCACATTACATTTTCTCTGTTTTTATAGTGGAGTGTAGTAGGGCAGGGCGATGTGGTAAAAATATCAGGATATTTAAAGATATTTTCACAATGCACGATATTTCACGATAGACGTGATTGCAGACAAAATGCATCAATAGTGAGATTTTAGTGAGTACCATCTAAACACTTCCATATTTAGTACAGTAACTTTTATTCAGACTAATTACACTGTTTGTAATGAAATGTGTTCTTTAAGCAGTGACCATATCATTGATATGCTTAGAAAAGCATATTGTGTATCACGATAACAAAATGTATTACGATATGATAAAATATTGTCATATTGCTCTACTTTAGCGTGTAGTAGTGTATAGCTAGTCTGGCAAAAAAAAAGGTTTGGGGCGTCCCAACATATTTCTAAAAGAAAAGTAACCAAGTACAACATCTAATAGACTGCAAGCCTCCTTAATGAGGGGGGGGGGGCGCACTAGAATAGGATCATCGGCAGAAACCATTGCTAAGTAAAATCAATATAAATGCTTGTCTTAAGCTTGCTAATAACCATCTAGATTATCTTCCTGAAACTATGTGTTCTGGATAGACGACTCAAAAGGACTGTGCTTGGCTGCATTAGAGCCTGGGTGCCTTTATGCCACTGAGGGAACTATGAATTCTGCTTTGTCAGAATGCAACAAGGAATGTCAGATCTGTCCATTTACTGAAACTGAAGAGCACGTTTGCTGCTTAACTCAGTAAGTTGGGTTAAGCAGCAAACTCCAAAGTACACAAGGCAGTCTACCTCACAGTGGTTTAAAAAAAAGAAAAAAAAGAAAGAAAAACAAGACATTTTTTTTAATGTATAGTTTAGGCTTGAAGGCCTGCAAATGTCACTGAGTTGTAGCAGTTCTGCTAAAAGGAGTTAGGTAAAGTAAAACGCTTTTTCACATAGAGGTATTGGATGTTTATTATCTTTTCTTAATAGACATTTTTGTTTGTGCACATTTTTAGTTTTAGAACTTTACAAGTTACAAGTTTGGATTTTGGTTTTCTCTGGTTCATAGAACATTTGACCTGTTCATTATAAAGAGGTTTATACATCTTAACAGTTTTTTTTTTTGGTTTTGTTTTTTTTTTGTTTTTTTTAAACAGTGATTGCCCTCAACATATTTAGTCATCCAAGGTACAAGGGTAATGTAGCTAAAAACAAATGTCAAATTGTTAGTATTGCCAATACCCGATATTACTTAGACGTACAGTAATCCATCTTGGTAACAATATATCAACCGTGTGTGAGACACACTGGCATTTCTTGCTTGTTGCACTGGCGGGATTCTGATAAATTGATTTCTCAGCATTAAAAACTTTCCTTTCCTTTTCCTCCTCAGGTGACCTTTAAGAGTTGAAAAGTGGACCTATGGTTCCACACGGCAGAGTGAACCACAGAAGGAGGATTATAGACCGAAAATCACAGCTGGAGATCAAACAGGCAAACACGGGGACTAAACTGACTGCAAAACGAGCAGTTTGCGGGAAGACGTTGCCTTGCTGTGACTGCAGTGACCTCCTCTGGCTGTTCATATCTGCCCCACAGAATACCACTAATGACTTGTATTGGTTTTCCTATTCTTTAACTCCAGTGCGCTAATACTGGGCAGCTCCTTGGATTTCATCTAATTTATTATACTCATGTCTCAACACTGGCTTTTACATGGACATCAGGCCTCTCGTGACCTATTTCACACAAACAAACCTCAGATTCTAAGGACTGGACACTAGTGACCTCATCCCAGGCACCCTGCGCCCATCTGCTGCTGTCCGAGGAAAGCATATAAAGGTCTACAATTGAGAGTGCTGCCGACTGCAAAGAGAAAGAAACGACCTCCCTCACAGGAGCTACTCTTCTCTTGACTGTTTAGCCATATTTGTTTTGCTTAACTTGCCGTCTTTTTAACATTGTTACTTGTGATTTGGGGGTTTGCTGCGATAACCATTGGGACTGTGTGTGTGCGTGTGCGCTCTGGTGCAGCACTAGAGACTGTATGTGTGGCCATTTAAGTGTATGTGTTTTACAAGATAAACTTATTGGGGAAGAGCTAAACTGGCTGACCTTCGGAATATTGGATTCCAATAAAAAAAAAGTAATGATCCACAAGTTTTGTTAGAGATATAAAGAGTACAGATGTTTGTGATTACAAAAAGGCATCAAAAACAATTTTCTGTGTGGAAAATGCAATGAACAAATATGTACACAATCTAATACTGTTCTGGGTAAATGAATTCACTGACAGCTGACATTAAAGTCCATGATTTTGGCTGACATTAAAATCCATGATTTTGCAAAACTAGATGAAAACATTTGTGTTTACACTCATTGAATTTCAAAGCAAGCTCATTTCAGTGGGCTTGAATTTGTAAAGCTACTAAAAAATGTGGAAGTGGAAAGAGTGGAAGGCATTCTGATGAATTTCTAGTGAACAACTTACAAAAGATGGCAATAAAAGGGAGGTGTCAGACACAGCGCCATCTACTGTTTTTACAGTTACTAGTTACAGCTTGATCTTAACTAGCTATATATATAAATTGTTTGACAAGGGTAATCATTTTATAATAATAATATTAACATAAGGGCAATCCTCATAGTATAGAATTATTATTCTGAATGCTCAACTGTGTTTTGCTTCAGATGATCTTTTTTAATTAAGTCATAGTTTTTGGTAAAAAAAAAAAAAGTTATGGTAAAGAATTGTTTGAGCCATAAGCTGAACCTTAGACAGCTTTACCTGTAAGATACTGAGGGGGGAGTTGTGTCAGTCTCTAGAGGAGTCTGATAATGGTTGTGGTGCAAAATGCTTGTAATGTAGTACATTTTTATGTTGGTTGAAGCATACAAGCTTTCCAACCTGAATACATAAAGAAAATATCTGCATCAAATAATATTGCATGATGGGCAGAAAGAGGCTGGTTCAAGCCCCTCAGTTGTCCTTAAGACTACATAATAAAGACCACTTGTTTTGTTTTAGTAATTGTTTTGAACATGTATGGAGCAGTTTAGAGACCCATTTACACCTGGTTCCTTTATATGTCGTTAGTATTAGGATTATATTTGGATGAGGTCAAGCCACATTTAAAACGGTTACAAATCCGATCCCTCAAACCACTTCGGAACGAGCTCTGAGACGCATTTGAGCCACATTTTACAGCAGTGTAGATGTATATGTCTCTCCAAGACAACTGAAACACCTGTAATAATTGCCATGTAATGAGCAAAATTGATTTGCATAGCAATCAGATTTCAGTCTGACTAACCAGAGACACTTTTGACTACTGAGTGTAAATGCATGTGGCTAAAATCATATCAGGACACAATCCAGATACTAGTTACACTAGTGGCCATGTTTAAAGGGGGTCTTCTTTTTTTAATAGCTTACATCCATTAAAACTAGTTAAAACTGCTCTGCAGCTAACCCTTATGTATGAGGACTGTTCTTTTGCTTGGTTAGCTCTGGCAGTAAGTTATTTACATGTTCCAAAATAGGGCTGTGTTACAGCTACCAAGAAAGTGATTAAAAATGTAAGTGGGAATTATGTGACTTCAAAAAAACAGGTGGTATGGTCTTCCAGATAAATCTTAAGAAACAGCAAAGTGTTTACAACATGTTTATCACTTTAATTACCGGCCTTTAAACAGACCTTAGAGCAAGGGTGGTTCTTGAAAATGCAATAGGCGTAACATAATCTATGTAGGCCAACCCGGAAGATCTGCACAACAGTTTCATCAGAATTGGTAAAAGAATAACCTACAAGAAAACAGGACAGACATGCCTTTTACACCTCTGTGTGTGTGTACGAGTGTGTGTGTAGCACAATTTATCTATATTTTCCTCTTGTGACTATTTGGTACTGACTCTGGGTTTATATAATTGTTTGTATAGTTGTTGTTTACATGTTGTTTTTTGCCTTTCCTGAAATGTTTGCTGTGTCTTATCAATAACTGAATTGCAGCTGCTCCCAGCCTTATCGATGTTGTGAACCCCATCACTCTAATGCTATTGGCTGTCGATGCTGGCAAAGACCATAATAGTGCAATAAACCTTAAGGAGGACCCAAACTAGTGATCCAATAACTACTTAAGCAAAAAACACACAACACTTATTCTGCTGGGGAGTTCAAGAGACACAGTTCGTTCCATCTGTTTTGGATTGGAGATATCAGAATCATGACGGTCACTACTATAGGGTCGGTGAAGAAAGTGCTACCCAAGGTAAGAGCTCTCTGTGGTCTTATATAACCATTGAAACTACAGGCGTATTACTCCATATATAGTATAATAACGTATTCAGTACCAACTATAAAACTACATGTACAATTGCTATGAATGAAGAATTTAAATGTAAGGTCACAAAGAGTGTGAGGCCTTGTAATGTCAGCCATTAATACAGTTACAGAAGCAAGGAAAGAGCAAACAAGAGCACCTAGGCCTAAGTGCTGTGCTATACGTGTGGTGTGATGTTTGCTGGTGTCTTTACAGACATATCAGCACAGGAGAAAGATGCTTACAGAGATCATGGCTGTCATGTCCCAGTACAAGTACCTGGAACCAGTGATGGACAGGTTTGGTGAGTGGGTTACAGTTTCCAAGCTCATTTACAATTCATCCTTATCATAACACGCTTGGTCGTCTTTAACACACACATTACCTTCAGCAGTTCATGACATTAAAATGCCACTTGTCCATATGTTGATCCAGTTTTCAACGATGGCACTGCCAAAGATCTGCTAAGCCTGGTGGGAACGGTTACAGTGCTGTACCAAGGTAAGTGACCGCACCACTTTCTTTTACAACTGTTAAGGTCCATGACAATGAGACTCGTCCTCATCTTGTCTGACACTGTGGTAATAAAGGCAAAGCAAAGTCTCAGAAGAGATAAGTGCGATGTGCTCAAGATAACAATACTCTGTGTTACAGAGAGACTTTATAACATCCCACTGTGCCTTTGGCTGGACGAAAGCTATCCCCGCACTGCCCCAATCTGCTATGTGAAACCCACCAAAGAGATGATGATCGTTCCGAGCAAACATGTGAACAGCAATGGGCAGATTCTGCTACCCTATCTGGAAGAATGGAGACATGTAAGCTTGCCATTCAGTATCTCACAGAAATAAGCAGAGAGTGACAAACACAAGTAAACAGGGGTGTAAAGTACAAAGAAACAGCGCTTAAAGGAATCGTTTGGTGAAAAGTCATATTAACATAATTTACCACTGTCCCCAGAGGCAGACATTAGACCTGGACTGTCACCAATCTCATCTCTGTAAAACTTTTTTTTACTTGTTTACAAAGATTTGAGAGCTACTTGAAGCAAATAATCAGATGTATATTATATATTTAATATAATTATATACAGAAAAGAGTGTGATGACAGTCCACGCCCAGTGTTTGTCAGCCATGTTAGCCTAGCATTTCTCCTTCTAAACTGAAGAGGCAGATGTCAGATGTGTCTTAGTTGATTGTCTGCGTCTGTTATCGATGCATCTGTCGAATGTGTCCACATTTAAGTAGTAAATCATTAAAAGTGGGTCCAAGTATGAATCCAAAAAATATTCTTGAGTTGAAGTCAGAAAACATCCACAGTTAAACATATGCAAGTGTTTAAAACTTAAAAACTTGTTATTTAGGGCCCTGAATAAGGCGAAAAAGGGTGCTGTCACTATGACCAGAGGATCGCTGGTTCGAATCCTGGTCATGCTGCTAACCATAGGCAGCTGGGGCACAACTGACCTTGCTCTCTCTAGGGTGGGTAGAAGGCTATTTCTCCCCACATCACTCCAGTGCAATGCTGGTCAGCACTGTCATCTGCTGGCTGATCAGAGCTGGGTGCATGTTGCTTTCCTCCAAGCGCGTTGGTGGCCCATGCACTAAACTCAACATGTTATATTTTATTATTATTATTTTTTTTTAAATTATTATTAGCTTAAGTCTTATGGCTGTGTGTGACAAGGCAATAAATCAGCAGAATTAGTAAACTACCATAATATTTGGTTAGATGTTTAAACTTATGGAAGTGTTTACATGCTGTACTTTGAAGGTCTAAGTGGAAAAGTAGAGAGTAATAAGCATGTACCAGTATTCGATTTCAGTCATACTCAAGTACAAATCTTCCAAAATAATTCTTAAGTACAGTAATGAAACAGTTACTTGCATATTTTCAGATTTGCATATCTGTTTATTATGGGGCAGTGGTGATTCAGTGTTTAGTCACTGTGTGTGTTTGATCACTAGTGTGTATGTGTGTGTTCAGTCGCTCGCTGTCTTCAAACGCAGACTGAAGACCCACCTCTTCAGAGAGTACTTGGACGAATAGTTCTATGGTCGCCTTATTGTATTGTGTTTAGTAATGTCTAAGCTTGGAGGTATCTTTTGTATTATTAGTCTATTCTAACTAGCTAAGGCTTTTCTTGGGTAAATAGCAAAGCACTTTGTAAGTCGCTCTGGATAAGAGCGTCTGCTAAATGCCGTAAATGTAAATGTAAATGTAAATGTAAATGTAAATGTTCACTGCACAAATGGGTTAAAGGCAGAGGCCAAATTCCATTTTTATCCAACCCAAATGGTGACTATGGTTGTCTTGTCTTGGAAATAAAGTCAGGTTAAGCTAACCTATTCAATTCAAATGTGAAAACTGTATAATTACATAAGTCATACAGAGCTTAATGGAACTAGGCCCTAGTTGTAGTTTATAGATGCAGTTTTAAAATAGGACAAACAGTTTAGAAAGATCTGTATAGCCACTGTTTATCACCTCCTGACAACGATCTGTCTTGTCTGTGTTTATCCCATGCTACAGACTCAGTGTGATCTCCACAGCCTGATCCAGGTGATAATGGCTGTCTTTGGTGAAACGCCTCCTCTGGTTATGCGGCCAGGTAGCTATCAGCATGAGTCACTCTACTGGAACTCCATCATTACCTCCTCAGACACGTTTTTAAAGTCAGTGTGTGCTGGTGAAATGTGTGTCTGAAACCACAGTGCACACGTGAGCTCTCGTGTTATCTTAATAACATGGCTTTGGTTCCATTTCTACCATAACAGCAGCTTTCTTGTGTCCTCATTGTTATAATCTTACACGGAAGTGAGATACAACAGGAAGGCTCTTCAACCTAGACCATAAAATACAAATGTCCAACAAAAAG
Organism: Salminus brasiliensis; assembly: GCF_030463535.1. NCBI lineage: Eukaryota > Metazoa > Chordata > Actinopteri > Characiformes > Bryconidae > Salminus > Salminus brasiliensis. The sequence goes on from NC_132879.1 coordinate 17,693,703, forward strand.
AAGTAAACAAAACCATTACACTGACCTTAGACATTATTGTGGACATAGATACAATATTAATCATTGAATAAAAGTTTTTTTGTTTTTTTTGTAAATTTAAGATGAATGTACATCGTTATTGTTAAAGAAATAAGAAAAACTACTAATACTAATATTATTTAAAATAAATATATAATATGTGCTACAAAATGCATATCTGTTGTAATTCTAAGGGATAAAGAGAGATAAAAAAAAGTTATGTACAAATGAATTATGGCTGTTTTTGGTAAATGAAACCCCCCAAGCACCATTAGACGTGCCCAGGGAAAAAGGCAAACATTATTGGCCCTATAAAGTTCAGTGGTTCTGCAATGAGCAGAACAAAACATGTTCTTTGTGTGTGTTTATCTTCATAAATGAGGAGCTGTGAGAATTGAAAACATACGATGTTGTGTTTCTTCCATTATGCTAACAGTAAATTAATTTTCTGCAGTTTCAGAAGAAGAGCCTCTGAGAAATTCCCACGCCTGCTCAGTGGCAGACAGATCCCACATGTCACTGTGGAGAGATGATGGGTTATCTTTCCAAGAAAACAATGAAACCAACTGCTAGCTGTGCAGCCTGTATTCATATTCTGTAATATAATGTCATTGTATATATTCATATTTAATGATGTATAATGTATGCATTTTATGTTTGATACACAATTAAAGAAAACAAAACAGGATTGTGCTGTTAATTGACATATTTCTCATGTTCTTCTTAACTAAAGAATGTATTTTTTTGTTTTTTTTGCTTTTAAATAAAGTAAAGTTGGATAGCATTGCATATTTACCTGTAATTCAACAGATAGTTTTGATCTTCATGGTTACAAATGTACAAAAAGACTTGATGGCATGAAATGGATGAAGGTTTCATATATTGTTCTGGTTTTGACTGTTAACCTTACCTCTCTTCTTTCTTTTTTTATTAAAAAACTTATTTCACACACATCTTTCATGATCTCTTTCACTTTTCTTGGTATAAACTGTAGACGTCTGCACTTATGATGAGAACGAAAAAGACTCTTATTTTGAAATCTGCACTCAGCGTCTGAAAGGGCTCGAGCTGTCCATTTTGGCTGAGTGCACTTGCTTTATTTACATTTCCTGAGAAGCTAGCTTGCCTCGGAGTTTGCCCTAAGTGGGACGATTAGCGCGGAGACAGTGTTAATGTTACCTGTACGGTTTATTAGACAGGTATCCGTCGTGTGCTTGTATTAGAAATTCAGATTTAGTTGCTAGAGTTTGTCGGTGAGACAGTTTCCTGGCCCTGGCTTGGATTAGCCGGGGACCAGGCCAGCGTTGCGGGAACTAGCGCTAGCGAGCACTAGCTGGGCTAACATTATCGCTACAAATATTAGATACAGCTGTATTTCACTTTACTGCAATTTATTTCTAAAAGACTGTAGTTCGGGGGGTCAACTATGGCTGTTGTCAACGAAAGCGCGCTTAAGAAGATGCTGAAGGTAAGCAGCTGGAGGGCTAGTGCTAGCTAGTTGTTGATGGGATGGGGTGAATGATTTTTAGGCAGCCTTACAGCTGGTTCATTAGCTAGATAGCTAGTGCTAGTCTGTGAGCTGTAAACTTTAACGATAAACACACTGGTCAGGTATCAAAAACAGGTTGTCATTAAGAGAAAAATACAATGAAGGTAGTTAGCGAGCGATAGATAATCACGGTAGATACATATTGAGACGGTTCCTTGATGGTTAGCTATAGTTAATAAACTGTTCCCTCAAATCAACGTTTTCATTAAAGTAAGGAAACAGCTTGTTAAATCGTGGGCATGGTTTATTAAATCAGATTATCAATTTAAGTGTGTAATTAGTATTATTTTTAGTGTGTAATTGTTTATTTCTATCTTGATACTTCAGGGCCTCCATAGATGAGTATCTACTTGTCTACAGTAAACTGCTGTTTCAGAATTTCAGAATCAGAATCTCTTTATTTCACCAAGTATGTTACACATACAAGGAATTTGTCTTGGTGAGAGCAACACATATGACAAGTAACAAAAAACACAGAACACAGTCTTAAACTAAAGGAAAATGACACTAAACAGTAAATAGGGTAGGGGATAAATTAAAAAAGTAAAAAGTACTAAAGGTAATACAGAGCTGAAAATATATTTACAGAAAAGAACATCTGTACAGGTGTGCAAATAGTCATAGTGCAGTTTAATGACTGAAGCCCCTTTATAACCACTTACAGTTAGCTATAGCTACTGTGCTTTTGACAACACTCGTGTTTTAGGCAGGGCTGTACGAAAATACAAAAGGACATTATGTTTTCTCGTAAAAACAACTTATTGTAATCCGAAGACAAGCTGATTCGTCGAGATCACAACTCCTACTTGTTTTGTCAAAAATATAGAAAGTGTTGCCACATCTTCAGATCCCAAGAAACAAAGTTCAGATCATGAGGAAACTTTTTTTTTTGTTGTGCTGAGATCACAGTACAGAAATATGTAATTTGATATATATTTAAAGCATGGGTATCACATTTTTTGTTTTCCCAAGAAAAAAAGTTGTGATCATTAGAAAACCTTTCGTTTTTATTTCTTTTGTTATCTTGAAATCACAAGAAAAGAAGTTGTGGCCGTGAGATAACTATGTATATAATATGATTATGGCCCTTCTGGACTTGTGTAGGGCTGATGTGTTTGTGCAGAGTGTTAAACTTATGTGGAAGCTTTACATTAGCAGTTAGGTTTGCTTAACAGGCTGTTATTGTCTCTGTAATAAGAGCCAATGTAAGACCATGTAATTCTTTTAACGTGTTGCAGGGATGTTTTCCCTAATCACTTATCACAAATACTTTTCTATCATCCTGTTCATCTTTGTCCACCTTTCAGCAATATAAATACCGCGACCTCACTGTCCGTGAGATAACAAACGTTATCTTGCAATACAAAGACCTAAAACCGCTGATGGATGCTTATGGTAAGTTTAAAAAATTTTTTTTTTTTAGACTGACATACTTTTATTATCCCTTTTCAATAACTATCTACCATGTGCTTGCATTGACTGACACTTTGTGATATCCACCTATCTTGAAAGTTAACTAAATAGATTAAAAGATGGACAATTACATACTGTAGCCTCTTTAGGGCAACACATTCAACTTGGAGAGCCTCCATGCACTTCTAATGTTTGGGCTTATATATAATATTTTTAGATAATAATAGTAATGATGATGATTATAATAATAATAATAATAGGCATCATCCATTTTATTTATTTGCTAAGAATTGCATACACATGAGGCTCTCTGGTGGCCTAAACCCCTAAGCGACTGCTTTTAGCGGTTGTGGTCAGTTTGTACCCTGTATAATCTTTGGTCAGTTTGTAATTCAAAAATGTGTGCTTTGTTTGCAGTGTTTAATGATGGAACGTCGAGAGAGTTAATGAGTTTGACAGGAACAGTGCCAGTAAGCTATAGAGGTATGAGAGGTTGACAAGCAAATATTCTGGCATTTTAATTCTGTTAATCTTTTATCTAAATAAATGCGTTTTATTTAAGGTTTTCTTCACATATCTCTCCATAGGAAATGTGTATAATATCCCTGTGTGTCTATGGCTGTTGGACACGTATCCCTACAACCCTCCTATTTGTTTTGTAAAACCGACCAGTGCGATGATGATCAAGACTGGGAAACACATCGATGCAAATGGCAAGATCTACCTGCCCTATCTGCATGAATGGAAACATGTAAGACACAATCAGCTCTGTTGTGACTTGTGTTAACTGATCATGAAACTGATCTTGCACATTTAAATGTATATAAGCAGCATATAGCTGCATTGCTTATGCCTGCTCTTACAGGTTAGTTTGGTAATGAATTTGGGGTGGATGTTACTGTTGTACTTTCCTTGTATGGTTAAATGTTTGGTCTCATAAATAAGGGGTAGGAAGACATTGTTTATACTAAGGCATTGAATAAGTGAATGTTTATAACTAACAGTATACAATAAAACACTATAAAATAGTTGGAATGTTTAAAATATGACTATATAGGCTATTTGGATAACTGTCAGATACTATACAGTATACCATGTGTAGTTATTTATGTGGGATAACTGCTGTTGGCCTGACTACATACCTTTTAATATGAATTGTAATTAATAATGTATTTAATGTCATTTTTGACTCCCTTTGATTCCCTGCTTGTGCAAGCTTATCACACTGTACCAATAAGAGGCTTTATTTTATTTAAGATTAATATTGCTGTATATCTTAGGTCTGTAACATGAGTATATTGTAAGTCAGTCTAGATAAAAATGATCTGCCAAATGCCATAAATGTCAAGTTTCAGATTTGCATGATTGTGACTACTTTCATCTGTGAGCTATGGCTTGGTCTATGATTTAAAGTGTTCTTATGTACATTTTGTCTCTGTGTGCGTTTGTGTCTCCAGCCTCAGTCGGACCTGTACGGTCTGATCCAAGTGATGATTGTTGTTTTTGGAGAAGAGCCTCCTGTGTTCTCACGGCCCACGACTCAGCCCCCCTACCAGGCCTTTCAGGCCACCGGGCCCCCAAATCGTAAGATGCCTCATTATGCTTGATTCCCACTTACGGGTTATATTTGGACATTTTTCCTGTGTGCCTGTATCAGTTGAGTATTAGATGCAAAATGCATCTGTACAGAGGAATGTATTCTCCCATGTAGAGAAACCTAACCTGGAAACGTCTATTTAGTGAAATAAGTGCCAATAATTATCAATGATGAGATTCATTTATTAAATTATATTTGAATGGTTCTCACCCTTAATAATAGTAATAGTCTTCAGTGAGCGGTCTAGTCATAATCTGTTGTTGAAAAACAAGCTTTTAGACTATTCTTTTTTTAAAAGGCAGCTCTGTTTTAATGTAATACTTTTTTATTTTATTTTTAATTTTTTTTTTTTTTATAAATATAAAAAAAAGATTAGTTTGTGCTGTGTTGCATAGAGTGACAATTCTCTCTGGTCAGTCCAGTGCTCTGCAAGGTTTACATCACGTTTTAGTCCCTACTAGGTACCGGTTCCAGGTACCAAATTTGGGAAAAGTAAAAAACAGAATAGAGCCAAACTGATTAGTGTAAGTATCATGCAGTAGAAAGGTTAATAGTGTGTCTGTGTTTTTCTGTGTGTATACAAGTGAGCTGTGTAATGCCTGCTTTGGACAGTAGATGTCGCTCATTACCAGCAGTGTTATACATGTTGCTATGTTTACTTTGTCTCCTCCCCTCTGTTCTAGAGTCCTATATGCCTGGCATGCCTGCTGTGTCTGCCTATGGGCCAAACCCAAATCCATGGTAATGCATATTTCAAATTACAGTATAGATGAAAATAACTTGCAATGTAATACACAGTTTGTGTATACAAACAAATGTTTGTTTGATTATTATGTTTGTATGATTTATTTATTTTTACCACATTTATATTGCATCTGTTTGTAATGTGTTTTATATGCAAAAACGCTCTTAATGCTGAGACAAATGGTTTTAAATAAAATGCTTAGGTGACTAAAACCTCTGCACAGTACTGTATATTTATATATATTTATTTCATAAATGTATTTCTTTCCCTGCTGTAGTGGTTACCCAGGCTATCCTTATCCTGGAGGGTCTACATATCCTGCCTCAGGGGGTCCTGCACACTATCCTTCCCAAACTCCAGTCACTACTGTGGGTGAGTTATGCTGCCCTGATGGATTCTGGGATGTGTAGTACATTTAAATACAGTATGTTTAAAACACATGTGTATAAACCATGCCATTGGAATGTGTTTAGAATTTAAACCAATGACAAATATCTGATCCGAATCTGCTACATGGAGCTCGGAAAATCATTGCTTTGGCAGCATAGAAATAGGAGTGTAATTTACTTTGACAGTTTTAGTCCCCTTTGCATGTTTGATCATAAATATATATATGATTATTTGTGATTGCTTTGCAATTAGGCTCCAGAGGGCAGTACAATAGACTGTATTATGCACCTGTTAATAACTCATCGCACCTGTCTGCAATTTCTAAGCTTTGCCGATCTGCTGACTGAGCAGTGACATGAGGCTGGGATAATGTTAGAGGTGAAGGTACAAAAGCATGTCACTTTCATGCCACTGACCTTTTTCTGCCCCTGACCTCTGACCTTTTGTTTGGGTCTACACCTATTCATTGTGACCTCGGTGGAGCGCTGGGAAAGGTCGAGTCTGTAACTGGATTCGGGGGTATAAAAGGTCAAAGTTCTGTTTGGATGTAGTTCGTAGTTTGAAAGGGCCAGCATGTAGCCCCTTGGCTCGTGGGAACCTATATTTAGAGTGCATGGACTAGGCTGGGAATAGGATATGGTTCCATGAAGAGCTCTCCAGTGCGGCTCTGATATTAACCGTGACATTCACACTGCTGACCGAAGGCTGGCAGCCTGTGCAACCTGTACAGATTTGAGGAGTAGACGTGCAGGCGTGACTGCATGAGCTACATAGTTTGTAAAATATTCAGCTTTTTCAGCATGTTTGTCGATCTTCATGTTTGTTCTGGACTTCTCAGACACGTCTTTAAAAAATATTCCATTGTCAGCCCTGTGCTGATTAAGAATTACGATGTAATTACTGTTGAACATAGTAGCATCAGCAAAGAAGGGGCTGGTGACTGAAGTAAAATCAGTGCAGACAATAGACCATTTATACAATACAATAATACTATACAAGCATTACGCACAGGACAAGAGACACAATAGACAATATGGTAACTTGTGGTTAGGACACCTATATTGCAGCTATATTGCATAAACATTCACTGTATTTCAGACTTCCAAATGCCTCATTCTCTAATGTCTTTCTAAGACTTTAAAAAACTTTTTATTTATTCTTAAAAAGTCATATTAAAAAGTCTACGTCTGAATCGTAATGTGTTTTTAAAATTAAGGTATTTCCTGGCAACTCTGCTCTTATAAGGATAAACTATGCGTTTTTTTAGCTCGATTTTAACCAAGATTCTGCACTTCCAGCTGCACTTCCAAATGAAAATGATACACTGGTCGGGAGGTGTTTCGGAAAACGATTGTCACACGGATAATCTGGTAGCCTGTCCACAGCAACAGGTGAATTCTAAACCTTCCGAGTAGGCCCCTGAACTGGTTTGTGGCCTTCCGATTTTTATTTATTTTTTATTTTATTTTTATGTTTTTATTTTTTTCACAACTGAAACCTTGAGTGAATCCTCTTGCATAAGATGACTTGTGGACACGCTTCAGCCAATACCATTCTAAGAGAAAATATCAAAGTGAGTAAGCCCTTGCCATGAACTCCAGAAGTGGAAGCTGCACTCTCAGAGCTCTGGAAAACATGTGTTGGATGTTACATGTGTAGTTCACTTTTCTTTTTCTTTTTTTTTCTTTTCTTTTGAACACAAAATCACAGATGACGAGGGCAGCCAGGTTCGCTTTTTTCACGTCTGTGTTTGTATCAAGCTGATTCAGACAAAGGAGGGTGTTGGATATTATGATGTTTGTGTCATTCTAACTACCAGTTTTTTGCCGGGTTACAAATTTATCACAAATTTGATAAATATCTGCTTATAGGTTTCCTCAAAGCTGCCAGCTGACCCTAACGGCACATAAACAGCAGCATCATAGTAAAGGTTGCGTTCTCTTCCCCATTTCTCCAGGGCCGAGCCGAGATGGCACCATCGGGGAGGACACTATCCGTGCCTCACTCATATCGGCTGTGAGCGATAAGCTCCGCTGGAGGATGAAGGAGGAGATGGACAGGGCTCAGGCTGAGCTGGATGCTCTCAAGCGTACAGAGGAGGACCTAAAGAAAGGCCACCAGAAGCTGGAGGAGATGGTGTCTCGTCTGGACCAGGAAGTGGTAAGAATGCGGCTACAAGTGGCCTCAAAAAGAAGCATGCTTTTCAAGTCAGTTTCTGCATTTGGAACGCTCTGGGTCATGTCTCATTGGAAATAATGTAAAAGGCAAAAAGCTCTGAACATAACATGGGTAGAACTCTTTACAATGCATCAGATTTGTGTGGTTGCAACTAACTGTGATGTATACATTTCAGGCTGAGGTGGACAGGAATATTGACCTCCTTAAGAAGAAGGATGAGGAACTGACAGAGGCTCTAGAGAAGATGGAGAATCAGTCGGAAAACAATGACATTGATGATGTCATTGTTCCCACAGCACCGCTTTATAAGCAGATCCTGAATTTGTATGCGGAGGAGAACGCCATTGAGGACACCATCTTCTACCTCGGGGAGGCTCTGCGTAGAGGCGTCATCGATCTGGAGGTCTTTCTCAAGGTACATTCATCTTTTTAAATTTCAGGACTTCCATCCGATTTCTTTGTCACTTTGCTCACACTAATACCTATTTACCTAATACCTGTCTGGAAGCTTCCTGGAGTGGACGCTGACTGACCTCTGTGTATTTCTTTATTACAGCATGTGCGGCTACTGTCACGCAAGCAGTTCCAGCTTCGAGCACTGATGCAGAAAGCCCGAAAGACTGCTGGACTCAGTGACCTCTACTGACCCCACTGCCATCTGATTTCCCCCCCCAACCCCCCCCCCCCGCCCCCTTCGTTTTTTCTTTCCTCCACTATGAGTGTTTTACATAGATTTCAACAGCATCCCTTTTAAACTGACGACTACTTGCCTCCTTTGAATTCTGGAAAAATTGAAATCTTCAGGATGCCAAGGCTCTAGATCATGTGTTGATATCAGAAGAAATTTTCTAATCAGTAATGAAGCACAACAGTGATTAACTGTTCAACAGATTGGGGACAGGATGACCGGGTGACTTTGTTTCTTCATGCATGTAGGAAGAATATTAGATGTTCTGCACATCTTTTGCTATCTTAGGGCTTCCTTGACCTCTGTCGCTGTTGGTTCTTCTGGGTTTTCACATGCTTCACGTAGGTCATGATGACTCTTATTTTACTCTTATAATATCAAAGTGTGTCTCAGAATATTTTTTGGGGGGGAAGGGGGGGGGGCTTGGGAATACTGACTCCAGCATGTAGCAAGTGAGAAACTGCTGAATGACTACTCCACGCTCCATCAGAAGTTGTTTTTTTGTTTGTTTGTTTATTTTTCTGTGGAAAAAGAAAGTTATTACTTTCAGAAAGGAACTGTTTAATGTACTGTGAGGTTCTGCATCTCAATAATTGTATTTCACTGAGTATTTATGTTACCCCTCAGCTGTCAAGGGGACGACCTGCTGTGTTTTGTTTCTGAGTTGTTGCTATAACGGTGCAACTGTCATTCATGTAGCTATTTAAACTGAATTATATGTCTGACATTTCAAGTGTTACAAATTTAGAAAGGCTGCAAAGCATTTTCCCTCACATTTCTGAGAGTGAGAAATTGTGTGTGTGTGAGAAAGTGTTCGCACACATCTGCCGAGACCTTGACTCCAAGCTTGATTCCAACATCCGCTTTGGGGTGATGACTACTCTTATTTTTAACAAGTTTCAAAGGAATTAACAAGGAAAAGTGCTTTTGACAAAATACTTACAAAAATAACTTTCTGGGTTCATTCTGGGTTTTTTTTTTATGCACTTTTGTGACCAGCAAGCTTTTGTTCATTTGACGAGATCTTTTTATTACAAGGATTCTTCCTACAGTTTCTTTCTTGTTTTTAGATCTTTAGTTGTTAATATCTGCAGCTCAATAAAACCGAGAGGATTTGGTTCTGTGAGACGTCTAAGAAGTAGCTCACCAGCCAATGTGGTAAAAAATCTATATATAATAAATAAGCAATCGCTAAACTGCTGTAAGCATACTTTCCTGCATTGTGCTTGAATGCTGCTGTAGTCTCTTAAGCAAGATTGTAAAAACTAGAAAACCACTTTTTCATGATGTAGCTGGAAGCCTTGGAAAAAATATAACTGCTTTGGCATGGGTAGTACATTACTCGAATGACTGAAATGTGTTGAGCTAAAGATCTAGTTAGCAAGGTAGTTAGCTGGCCCCCAGTTTTCTCATTTGTGCTGAATAGTAATAATAATATTATATTACCAAATGTTTTTGGTGATTGGTTTGATTGACTGTTGAGGTTGCTCCAGTGCTAGCTAACATGGTTATTAGTAATCTTAGTGGCTAGGCTAAGGGTTAAGATAACAAACCTTTAAGTAAACTTCTTAAGGTTTAACTTCTTAAAATCTTTTAAAAGGTGTCACTCAAAGGGTACTCCTACCTTGTACTCGGGGTAGACTTTGTTCAAAAGGCGATGGAAGGATATTCCCTTTCATGTAATGATCAGTACACTGCTCTTTTTGCTCGTTTGGCCTTTAATGTAGAGGGTAGGGTATACAATGCCTCACTTTGTCAACCAATTAAACTCATTCAAAAACATGCTAAAACCTCTAAAAAGAAAGTGGACCTATGAGCCAGTGTGTGCTTCTGTGCAATCAGCTCTTCTTTCCACACAGTCTACAAGCCTTTCAGTCTTTCCACACACAAAAGAAGGAAACAAAAGCATGGATTGTTTTAAGTCAACCTTTATTTCGAGGTGGAGTGAGTTGATAGCAAATCTGTTTGCTCTGACACAACAGGTTCTGTGTTCAGCTCTGTGTCGGAGCAAAATGCCACTGGGAGTGCTTTGGTAGGAACCAAGCTCAGTTCACAAATAAAAATACAAAAATAACCTTTCTAGCTGATATATAAGGTGTACAGATATACATATCACAAGTAGGTTCGACTGTCACGTAAACGCACACATCTCTATTAGTAGTAATAATACGTTTAACATTTACTCTGCCAGAAGCTGCAACGAGCCACAACAAAATTCCATTTGGTTCTCAGTCAAGTTATTTGTCCCACATTCAGTTTAAAGCAAATGAGCCAGTGAAATGAGCAGTTCTGTCCAGCTGAACCTGTATTTGTATTACTGAGCTGTGAAGTGCTTGTCTTTAGCGATAAAGACTAGCCTCAGTGCACTTGTGGTTGTTGATATTGTGTACAGAAAGGCATGCCTCGATGCAGGCCACTGGCTAGTTCAGGTAAAGGTATAGCTTTGGTGTCACAAGTTGTTGGTCTTGATAACGGACTGTTTTTGCATTGGGAACAAAATGGTACGGAATGCTTGTTGAGCTCAGAATACAAATACCGAACTGGCAAGTTTTCCTGATCTTAAATAGGTTTCCTTCCTTTTTTAACTTGAAAAATAATCTATCAGAAGTGCGAGAAAAACACGAAGCACAAACATATACCCACACACATGGACACTCAACTTTACAAAGGCCATATAACATGAAATGACTAAGTACATATAACCTCCTCTGCAGCTATGACAAAGAGTGTTAAGGTCTATGGGTCTGAGGTCTGCTTCAAGACATCTGAATGATGGGGGGAGGAGGGGTAGGAACAGGGACAGGAAAAGGAAATGGGTGCCAGGACAGGTGAGGATAAGGGGGAGAGTTTGGGAAGTCACTTTTGAGGTTTGTCTTTAGAGACAGGAGGCTATATCTTGGAGGGGGGAGTGGTTCATAAGGTCAGCTCCTTCTGTACACCCCACAGTGTCTCGGCACTCTTCATCAGCTGCTTCTCCTCATCGGGCTTCAGGGTCATGCGCACTACGTCAGTCAGGCCGCTGCTGCCCAAGACGCAGGGAACGCTCAGGAAAACTTCGTCTTTCACTCCGTGCATTCCCTGGAAACACGGGCCAAGACATCAGCATGTGTGCTATACCAAGGTTCCTTATTGTCTCAATGACCCAAAATAAGTATTATATATGAATACAGCAACCTCGAATATTCTTTAGTGCAGTTACTAATGTACACAAAGCAGTTCATATCAGACCAGAGGTTTAATTCAGTACATTCTGTGATTCACTGTATACTGTAGGTGTTTTCACTCAGAAAAAGACATAGACACAAAGGTCAAAGGCCGGCCAGGATACAAACGGCATAAACACAGTCGTAAAAAAAAAAATCAATGCTGTAGGGTGTGGATAAACTTTTTTGCTTCATATGGACCGTGCAGATGGAGGCCGTACTCACCTTGACCAGGGTGGACACAGGGTGACACTTGTGCATGTTCTTCAGGATACTCTCACACAGGTCAGCCACGGACATTCCGATAGCCCAGGAGGTGTATCCCTTCAGCTTAATAACCTCATATGCACTGTGAATGCAGACAGAGCAACCAGACCACATTGAGATTCTGAGTCTGCATTTAAAACGTATTCAGTCGAGTGGTCCTTATTGGCCAAGAAGTTCCCACTAGTGAAGGAATCATAGATCAAAGCTTGGGCAAAGGGCTGATCAAGTAACCCTTTCAGTTTGCCACAGCATGTGATAACCTGGGCAAAGTACATAATCAAAGGTCTTGATCTGGTCATGAAGCTAGAACGTGAATGAAGCACATCATGGTACTTGGCCTAGAATGCCTGGGTTCACGTGTTCTCTAAACTCTAAAGGAATTGAAGCCACTAAAAAAGGCCAGGCTGGATCCCGTTTGTGACCTACTTCTCACCTGTCAACCACCATCTTGTGGACGCTCTTCCAGTCCTCTTTGTCCTTCTCTGTGCCAATGTCAGGGTTAAGACCTTGCAGAGAAACGCCAGCCACATTCACACCACTCCAGACAGGCACTGCAAAAGACACGGTAAATGTCACATCTCAGCCACAGGCTTTTAGATCATCTGATTTCCCTAAAATCACACTCTAATTATGTTAGCCCATTATTCTGCCATCCACTCTAATCTGGGCTGGGTTTCCTGAAAGCATCTCAGCACAAAGCTGATTCTCTGTGTGGTAATGGTGGTGCGAGCACTGCATAGAACACTCTCTCTTGCAGTTAAGATGATCTTAACATTAAGATGCTTTTGTAAAACTGGACCCTGGGTGGTTAATTCAACTTAATTTAAGTCAGTTTAAATAATAATTTCAAACATTTTAGAGAGGAAATAATATGTATGAGCTAACTCAATATAAATGGTTAAACTTAAAGAGTTGTAGGTCTCACCGCTGGAGTCTCCATGCTCTCCGATCACCCAGCCGTGGCAGCTGGAGGGGTGCAGGCCCAGTTTCTCACCCATCAGGAAGCGGAAGCGAGCTGAGTCCAAGTTAGTGCCGCTGCCAATCACACGGTTTCTAGGAAGGCCGCTCAGCTTCCAGGCCACATAGGTCAGGATATCGACTAAACAGAGCCCACAGTTCATTACTTTACTTAAGTGTGGCATCAAGAGAGAACAAATACATTTCGGTATCTCCTGAAAGTACAGTACAACCTGTGATGCTAGAGTTATTTGATGTCATTTGATCTGATACTCTTTTAATATGAAAGGTCAATAGAAGCTGTGCTGGAAAAAAGGGCTAACCTGGGTTGGACACCACGAGGATGATGCAGTTGGGGCTGTACTTTACGATGTTGGGGATGATAAACTTGAAGATGTTGACGTTCCTCTGCACCAGGTTCAGTCTGCTCTCACCCTCCTGCTGACGAGCCCCAGCGGTCACCACCACCACCCTGGAGTTGGCAGTCACACTGTAGTCTGGAGCACACACAGAAAACACTCACTTTGAAGCACGGTTTGGCCAGAGGTGGTTTGGCTTGGTAAGCCTGCTGTAATTATTAACTAAGGCGTGGCTATTAATTGCCTTTTGCTCAAATTCAGCATTCAGTCAACACATCTTATCTGAACTAATTTCATTGTCATCTCAACTTTAGGCCTTGGTGCAACATGGACCACACAGTTATTACAGGAACACACAGTATCAGTGATTCTTATATTGACTATAGTCGTGGGCTAATCACTGATATTATGAAATACTGTGATATGTGCTTAATGATCTGTCTTTCTTTTTCGAGATGTGACTTCAGTACATCTAGGGTAGGATGAGCTTAGGTTGGCAATATTTTGGTTTCAACCAAACAATCATAAATATGGATGTTAACAATGTTTGCACAGTAGATAATTATACAATAGTTATATTACTATTAGGGAAAATGTGAGCTGTAGTGTAAGGCTCTGTTATGCTCACATGGGGTACTTGATAACTGAATTTGGATCATTACTATAATATACGTTATTGTGATTTTTCTGTGGACCATACTTGTTTGTCTAATTTTAGTTAATTTTAATCTAGTGTACACTGTACAGTGACAAATACGTGCACCTTTAAATGACATTATCCAGACATTACCCAAGCTGAACAGACTACATATAGTGCCAGTAATCAAGACAGTACAGAATCACAACCCATTAAGTCCACAATAGTGCAAACTAGGCTTAATAGCAAAGAAACCTTATTCAGAGGTTCCCCTCACCTTTGTCAGCCACAATCTTGTGGGTCTTGAGGAAGAGACTGCCATGCTGCAGGTCCATAGCCTCACCCTTCAGCTTATCCTCCATCACATCAACCAGAGCCAGCTCATCAGTCAGGTCCTGGACAAAATTCACACATGTACTTCAGGTCAGGTTTGCTATTTGGTATTTGAAAGCTAAATTCTATAGCTGCTATAGCTGACAGGTGCCATAATTTCATTTATAGCTAAACGAGTTGTTGAAATGTTGAGAATTTGAGAATGAGGTACTCTCATACCCTGTTACGAAAATTAGGTGTAAGCCCATGGATGAGCAATTTCCTCTGTATAATACATGTTGACAAAGGGGAAGTGTCAAGAAGAATCTAGTGAATTTGCTTAGTCTTGAGCTCCAGGGATGAAAGATGATTGTTGGCAGAGCCTTCATTCAGAAACCTCAGCAAATAGCTTGAGGCCAGCATAGACTCTGCACTGTTCCTTTACATATAGAGTCAGCGTTTAGCTTATTTCTACCTAGTGAACAATGCTAAACTATGCTATGAAACTTGTCTCAAAGACTGCTGAAAACCAAGAGCAAACACATGCTATTCATTTATAGCTAAAAGCAACCGGAGTGGCTGGTGGAGTAGCTTTCAGCCAGTCTCCTTTTTGCTCCACTAAGCACTCATGGAGCTGGAATGTCCCTCGACCATCTGACCCTGTTCATGGTTGTCTGACCTCATTCTGTCTAGACACCACAAACATCCACATAGCTTAGATTTAACACCTCAGCATTTGTGGCCCATACTTAGGAATCATTTATTACGTATATTCAAAATATACTGGTATCCAAATGTATTTAAAACAGAGTACAATTTAATATGTTACATGCAATTACCTTACTTTCATTATCAACATGATATGATCTTTATCAGCACAGTAACAAACTGACTCACCTTGAGCAGGATGCTGACAGCAGCAGCCATGCCCACCATACCAACACCAACCACGGTCACCTTGCACTTGCTGCCCACTGCCTGCTCAGTGCTCACATGAGCAATCAGCTTCTCCTTGGTGGATGCCATTTTCTGTGAAGAGACACAGAGACATTTACTACATACAGGGATCAGTTTGTTTTATTGCACTATATCTATATCCCCTTCTACCAAGAAGCCTCATCTGCATGTGCTGCATATGTTTTATGAAATGCTGTGCATTTTAGCCACTGCAAACAGTGTCTGACAAGAGTTGATGAGCTTTCCACACCAATAACTCCAACCAGCTCTGGTTTCGCCTTTGTTGCCATTATGGGACGGCACTATTTTTACTTGCTTGTAAGGTGTGGTCAGTAGAAAAGGTTAAGCGTTGGAGATGCTATTTACATCCCAGCAGCCCCCTCCAGTGTTGCATGGAGAGAGGCACGTAGTGGTTAGGGCGTATAATGGATAAGTGGTTTCTAAAGGATAAATACTTAATCAGGCTCCTTGAAGGACATCCACACACATAGCATGTCAGCCACTGGAGATCAACACAGTGACCAAATTACCCATACCATTTATTTATATGCTTGTTTTTCAGTTTATACACACATTTCTGATAAATTCTGTGTATTAATTTTAGATTTAAGTGTATTAACATTATCATCTAGAAGTTATTTATTTATTTATTTTATTTCCACCCTTTTATTGTATTTATATCTCTGTTACAATGATAGGGTTTTTTCTTTTACTGTATGTCTATCTATCTGTCTGTCTAACTGTATGAATGATAATTAGGTTAAGTACACTCAGGCTAGAATTAGACTTTAGACACTGGCCTAATTTAAGCATCAGTCTTATCTATCTCCACACTCTCTTATGAAACGACCATCATTTACTGCCCTGTCTGGGCGGTGCAGCACTTATGCAACACTGGAAAGGTGATGATGATGATAGTATCCGGACAGCTGCACACGAGAAGCAAACGCCTGGGCTTTTTTTTCCAGATTGTGAATTAATTAGCTCCATAGTACTGAATAGAGATCACGCGTGTCAGAATAACGCACATGTCTACGCCGGGAAGCCCCCTAGCTTGTGAAACGTCCCCCGCTGCTCGATTACTAATAAGGAACTACAGCAACCATGATTCACAGCGGAAGCATCGTGACAGCACACTGCGGCTACTGCTGCGAGACGATTCACCAGGCACGTAGGCTCACAGCATCAGGAAGGTGGTGGGGGGCACATCTTGTCTCACGGTCGTGCTTTTGAGCAAGTTAACATGAAGCTTAGGAGGGGGGATTAGCGTAGCTACCGCAGATTAGGCTATCTAATGATGTGCTGCAGGTCTAGTCTTGTTCTGGGAAGGAGGTGAGGTCAACAGGTGATGTTTCTGAAACAGGGCACGCTCATTGGTTTGGTCGTCCTCTGAATGGACACACGATTACATAACAGCAGCATAACGATATGCTGAAGAATGAAGTCTTACAGTGTGCATTTTACTGAATGCTAATAGATCACTACACAGAGGGCGTGCCCAGTTCATATATACGGGATTGTGTATATTGCTACTATAAGCACCATATTATATATATATATATATATATGTATATATGCATTGCAAAACGACCACATATCAACATATTAACAAGTTGTACTACAGCCTATCGATAGTCCTTATTGATAATAATAACAACACTAATACATAAACATCTTTTTAAACTGTTAATAACTTGCTCACTCAGTTCAAAGTCTAAATGAATGAATGAATGAATGGCATGCTATTGAGTTTCCATAAAAAAAACCAGACTACGCCCACCACAGAATAAGCAGATCCCCCCCACCGTGAGCCCACTCACTCACCTTTAGACTGAGTGTGAATTGGGGCTGGTAAAGAAGCTGGAATGTCTCGGGCCGGCCTGCTCTTGCGGGATCTCTGCAGATGTGCGGCTCGCGAAGGGGCGGTGCGCGAGCTTTAAGAGGGAGCGCGAGCGCGCCCTTCTTTGCATATGAATGAGGCAGGCGTGGTCTCGTGCCTCGTGGTGGAAGTCACGTCCCCGTTATGGAAACGTCACGCGCGCTGCGGATGTGGTGGAGTGACTCAACTGTGGAGAGTGTCCGTCATCCCCTCCGACCAAGGGCCTTTTCTGTTACTCACGTACATCACTGCACCAGCACGGCTCACAAGGGCTTGCGCTCACGGGTGGGACTAGAGAATCTGTTCAGATAGACCGATTAATAGAGGTGGATCGATAGACAGATGGACAGGTAGATAGACAGGTAGATAGACAGACAGATAGACAGACAGATAGACAGGTAGATAGCTTTGAAATGTGTGTGTTTGTCTACTGCAAACGTTTATCTGGAGGCAGGGAGTTATTCCTTTATTGATATAGGAAACAATAATGATATTAGATTAGATTAGATTAGATTAACCAGAAGTGTACAGTAGCATCACATATAGTGCAACTGATATAGTCCAATTGACCAGAATGAGGTGTAAAAAGTCAAGATTCAAGTAGAGAATAAAAGTACAACGCGAGAAGGTGAGAACATTGGTCACTCTAAGGTGATCTATATTACCTGGGCAGGAAGCATTTATTTGTTTAAGAAAAAACACAAACATTGGCAGTAGAGCTGAAGAGGTCAGTGACTTTGAAGTGACCTTGACCTGGGCACTGTCATATGATGCCACTAGTCCAAGAAGCCACTGCATTCCAGTGCTACATTCATTGTAGATATTTTCTGTCATGTTCCAGTATGATGATGAGCACTATGTGAGGTTCATAAACAAATGGTTTATCGAGGGGCCTGACCTTAGTCCAATCCCGCACCTTAGGGATGAACTGGACCCTTGACTGCAAACCAGGCGCAACCAGGCCCAACATCAGTTCCAGACCTCACTAATGTTTTGGTGAGTGAATTGTCAGTGTTCCAAAATCTGGTGAAAAGCCCTCCCACAAAAGTAGAGGTTGTTATGGAAGTTAAGCACGAACCAAGTGGCCAAAAATATTTGGACAATCGCATCACATCCATGAAATTCAACAAGTGAATGTGAACTTACTTTACTGGCTTTGCTACCACTAATGTTTAATAGTACTACACAGTAATGTAATGACTATACATACACACACACACACACATATATATATATATATGACATAATAAAAGAACAACATATACTTATACATATAATCAGAATGCACAGTTTCTCTGTCTTTTATATAATAAAAAAGCTAAATAATTAGCATGGCCTGTGCAAAAGTTTGACCCACAAGGCAGGGGAAGGCTATGAGAAAAGAAATTGAGTGTGTTTAGCTTACGGTTTCTACAGGACACAATATTATCAAGAAATTACAGTTCAGGGGAACTGTGGAGATCAAGATGAAAGACTAAGGCTGCATCCCGATTTGTAATACAAACTAATACTATAAGGTAAATACTATATACTAACCCTAAAAATACACGTCTGGCATGTAGTACGCAAAATGTTAATGTACTTACCTGTTTTCTTCTAACAGGAAGTGATGAAGCGTTGCTATGCCAGCATAAGTCATTGCTTATGACTTATGAACTCACATCAACTCAAATCTTTTGTTCTCAGATCTTTAGACAGTTACTTAGATAGGCCCAGGTTTGATGTGGTTTAAAGAGTCAAAGAATTTACAAAGCTTGCAAATGTAATTCAGCTTGCAGTTCTTAAATATGTCTGGTGCTGTATTTTGCAAACACTTTGCATTTGCAGTGTTTACACTAATACACTAATATACTAGCGATTTTGTATTTTGTTTATATTATGACTGTATCATTTGGCCAAGAGTGCTCAAAAGTTGCAAAATACATATATCATATATACATGTATATATCATAACACCTTATTGGATTGATATCACCTCATTACCGCATTTTGTTTGGCTGTGATTCTGGCCAGCCATGTGTATGATCACATTATACTGTAAACCCCTGGATTCACAGGTGTAAATATTGGCAGTGCAGTTGTATCCTCTTGCAGCAGCCAAGCCCCTAACAACCACTTATATTGCTACTTTTGCAACTCATTGATTGCTTATTGATAACAATAATCAGTGCACTTCAACCATTAGCCAAGATCAGCATAGTGCCATGTGCCACTGCAGTGCTTATTGAGAAATCGATGTAATTTAAGGGGGTTTGCACTGTGGGCCCATAAAATCCTAGTTATGCGACAGTCTGGATTTATTGAATTTAGCATGTTCATGAAATATAAACCCTTTACATCCACTACAAACAAACCTTCTTCCTGAAGACTGTGGTCTTGTCTGCCTTGCCCTTTGGTATCCTGGTGCACATATCTACTTTATCACCCCTGAATTGGTTTGTAGATTTTATGGCCTTATTCATGACCTGTTTAATGGCTAAACCAGAACACCTTGTTATGTTACCAGATGCTGAACCTTTCCTTTACATAGCCTACAGTATTAAAACCCTTATCATCTGGACTAGGCTATTTATCAGATGTTTAACTGCCAAAATTAATTTCGATAAAATGCTTGTAACAGTCAGGACAAGCCAGACGAATGCTTAATAAGCAAAAGCAGAAAAGACTGAGGAAGAAACCAACCGGTTTAATCTTGTCATGCAAACCTTTAATAATCCTGAATAATTCCCCTACTCATAAAATGATGGATAAAGCATGTGGTCTGTTTAATTGCTCCCTCTATAGAAATAAATGTATGCTTCATTGCTTTAGTAAGTTCTGATTAAGAGGCCATCATTCAGATGAGAGCTCAAATGATGAAGATATGTGAATATAATTTAAACATATTAACAAACATAAGGTCTAAGAGACAAGCATAGACCAGCCCAGACAAGCATAAAGTTGAATACATTTTTTTGCTCTAAAAGTGGTGATTTAACACTGGCAAATTTACTGTGTATGGTATGATGACAACTACATGCAATGCTTCACCAAAAAGACTACTAGGAATGTATTTGGCTTTTTTGGGGCATTTAATGCATGGTTATTAATACTATACTACAAAATGTTTCATATTTTCAAACATCAAGCTGATGTTTAAACCAGTCATTCATGTTTTTATTCCTGACAAAATCCTTTGGTGACATCTAGTGGTGATGGACTGTAGTGCCATTCTTTTAAACAGGACAACTGCTGTGCCTTTCATACAAAGTTTGGTCTGTGTCTATTGGCAATATTATACTCCAACCTAGAGTTAAATATAAGTGACCAGTGGGAAATTACTGCAAAAATTGTATCATTACATCAATTACACCAGATTTTACTAGAATAATAAATAATGACCAAATAATGAAAAAGTGATACCCTGCGGTGGACTGGTACCCTGTCGAGGGGGTCTTCCTGCCGTGTGCCCTGTCATGTTAAGCTCTGATATAGACTTGTGATTTATACAAAGGTTCATGTCTAATCAAAATGTACCCTCGCCATGGATGGAATTATGGAATTATGGGGATTAGGACCACCAAAAGGGGTCAAAACGACAGTTTGACAACATTTATGTAAGCTTCTTACCTGTGCGTGTAAAAAAACTGCAATAGATTCCTTAATTAATGCCTGTATATTATGTCTTATAATCTTATAATGAGTTCTACACATCTCTAAAGTGGACTGTATCATTTCTTGGCCTTGTCTTTAGTTTTCATCTCGCACAGTGGCTCGCGTCCCTTTGTTGTGTAAGCCAGTCAGACACTGTAAAAGCTATTTATTAGGCTGATTTACTACACTTCACATTTTTACCTTCAGAGTTTCTCAACCAAATTGTGTAAAGCATCAATAGATGAAGGCTAAGGTTAGTTTTCAACATTT
This sequence comes from Salminus brasiliensis, assembly GCF_030463535.1. NCBI lineage: Eukaryota > Metazoa > Chordata > Actinopteri > Characiformes > Bryconidae > Salminus > Salminus brasiliensis. The sequence goes on from NC_132879.1 coordinate 17,714,755, forward strand.
GCTTTTCCTATCTAGTGTTAAGTAGCTAGCTAACTAGCTGATAGCCTGTCCTTCCATTTGCAGTGTTGGCTTGCCATTTAATTACCAATATTAAATATCATATATTACCTAATGTTGGATAACACTGGTAATTAGCAGTGAGATAAATTAGGATTAGTTAGCTAGCTAAGTAGTTAGCCATAGAGATACATTTTGACCTCAGTGAAGAGGTTAGAGATAGACTTTATTTTGGTGTTTTAATGTTAGCATCTCTTTGTTTTGACTCAGAAATTATTTTTCCCCCCTGGGTGGATAGTTGAACAACATTAAAATCTGGATGTGTTGGATGCTGAGTAATTGTATTTCATTCACAGGGTCAACATGAGCAAGAGGAGAGAAGATGCACGGCTATTGTGTTGGTGCTAAAAAAAGTGAATCGAAAGAATTAGGACATATTTACAGCTCCGGAAAAAAGAAAGAGACCACCCTACATCACTTTCTCTGGTTTTACTATTTAAAGGCAATGTGTTTAGGGATTAATGAACATTTGTGTTGTATTTCATAAACCATGAACATAAAACATTTCCCCTGAATTTCAAATAAAAATATTGCATTTATTTGCAGAAATAACAACTGCTCAAAATCAACTGCTCAAATAATGCAACTAAATGATTATAATAATTAAAATGCAAATAAGTTATTATTCAATTTAAACAACACTGTACTAATATTTGAACTGTGAGAGCATTTAGAACTCACCTTGACTGCCAATCACAGCTTTCATGTCTTTGCAGGCTCTCCACTAGTCTTTCACATTGCTGTTGGGTGAATTTACGTCAGTCATAGTCTGCAGATTCAGCTAAGTCAGCTTTGTTTGATGAAATGCCTGGTCCCACTAGCAAACAGGTCAGTTAGACAGGAGGCTGCACTTAAAGATTCAAGATGTATGTTGTCACTGAAAACTGATGTGATGCCCAACAATCATACCCTACTGTTCTCCACTAAACACTAGGGCTTTTAATACAGTGGCTACTGAGTCAAGAAATAACTAAGAAGGCTGAGGCCAAAGATCCTGTAGAATATGGACGTTCAAGAGAAGAAAAAACAGCAGATTTTTAGACGATTGGGTGATTACATGGGTTCATTTCAGCAGGAGATACAGCATGTTTAACATTAATTAGTGATGGTGCAATTCATTAGGGACATACTGGATAGACAGATGGGTGGATGGATGAATGCATGCTTGATATGGGGTCATACTATTACAGTAATGATGAATTTTAATTCTTTAATTTTAGTTTTTTGAAGAGCCAGATCAAGCTAGTGGTCACCAACTTCTCTCTGGTGAGCAACTTCCCAGCAGATCTTACATTTCATTTACATAAAGAAGCCCTCCTAAAGGCACTAATTAGACAGATCAGGCAGGGTTGATTAGCCTTGGAGATGAAGTCTTGGTGACCACAGCTGTAGCCATACAGGACTTGAAAGAACTATGACTTCTAGTGGTGATAAATGGTAGTGCTGCTCATTTCCAGATACTGTACTTACCTGCTTCCTGGCCTGCTGAGTCATAGTGAATTTCTTTTACGTTTTCAGATTGAATTGTTCATCCTTAATCATCAGCAGGGGTTTTACTGTCATCGTGAATCAGTTGAAATGAAGCCTAATAACCCTGGAAATGCTTTGCAAGTTATTTCACTGGTGGTTCATTGTCATTTTACATTCTGTTATAATTCAGGATCCAGCAGATTATTACAGAAATGAATTATTATCATTATGAAACCTTGTGAAGAGGTCCTCATTTATTTTATTTTTTTTTGTCATGCTCCTACCTCAAAGCTGCCCTTAACTCTAGCCTAAAGCCTTCAGAGTTCACCTCCCCGTTCCAGCTCCCTCGGGTGTGGTCCATACTGGCAAAGAACAGTCTTAAAGGCAAGAAGTCGCATAAAAATGTATTGCGATTATTGTTGGTATCATAAGTAGACCTCATAGGGGAAACAGTGGAAGATAAATGTAGGATATGGGTAATTTTTCATGTTACATGAAGCTTTATGCATTATGGTTTTAATGCTAGACAGAGGTCAATTATAACAATTTCTGGAATATATATGTTGGATTGGACTATATGTTGATCTGACTAGAGACAGTGGTTTTGCTAATGTGTTTCCTAGACAATAGAGAATGTGAGTAGAAAATATGCAGCTAATGTTGATCTATAAACCCTATTACAACCCCATAATGCTACATTAAATATCTGTGATGAACTGATGCAATTTATTGAATAAGTTGGCAGCTTAGGCCTTTAGATTTGACACTTTTAAAACATTAGCAGGGTCTGTGTGAAACAGCTTTGGCAGAAATTTCATTTTAGTGCGAGTCAGTCACTCTGCTGTTCATATTACAGCTCGGCATTCGGTACTGTCCCCAACCAAACTGTGAGGGGAGATTTATTTCATCATTTATCGTTTCCCCCAGCCCACCGTCACGGCTCCATCGTAAATGTTTGTGTGTTTCCTCGTGTGTTTGGGGTCAGCTGTCATCAGTGTGTTATTACACTCAGTGTCTTGCTGAGGGCGGCTGTCACTGTGTAATGGCCCATAATCACATCCCAGCTTTCAGCACTGTAATTCCTGCCCCGGACATCCAGCTGGGCCAGACGGGCCCCAAAACACATCAGCATTCATCATCACACACACCGATGTGCCCCGCTTTTCACCTTCAAACATTTAAACCCCTCTGTCCTGCACTGCGTCTCTCTATCTTTCCACTATCTCTCTCCTTCACTACATCTCTTTGTAATCTCCCCCTATTTACGGCGTGTCCAATAGTGCTGCATTATGAAGATTGTAAGATATGAGCTCATGCAATTACAACCCAATCAAGGCCAATTAGGTGCTGATAGAAATTTCAGGCTCTGCTGGGCCACAGTTTGAAGGACACAGTGTAAGCGTTGGCCACCGCTCCAGGGATGCTGTAATCTGTGTTATCAGAATTATCCCACCACAGGGAAGCACAGAGTTCCCCACCATATAATTGCCCCTATTACACAATATTCCAAATAAGAAGTGAAATCAGTGATTAGTCCCCAGATCCTAATCAGGTGTTAACTGGAATGATCAGTGTGTATTTGTTCACATGCTGTGTGTGTGTGTGTGTGTGTGTGTGTGTGTGTGTGTGTGTGTGTGTTTGTGTGTTGGAATAGAAGGCTACAGGCCTGGTGAGATCTGAAAGGTGAAAAACAGAAAGTGAGGTTATTTTATTTGTATTATTTTATCAAAAAAAGCAAAAAGCAACCCCCCACCCCCACTACAGCCCCCAGAGGCACCATATCATACTAAAGCAACATTATGTAGACGTTATATCTTAAAAGAACGTCATTGTGATGGTACACTTGACTTAAATTAGATAGAATGGCATGTACAAGACCTTTTGAACAGAACAGCATAACACTGTTTAACGCTAGTCATAAAATAAAATCCTGTAAGGTTATTTCATCAGGATGCTTATCACATGCTTCTTTCATGGTTGTGTAACATTTAGCTTGTCAATGAATGCATGTGTACAGCTGTCCATGACATGGGGTCTCAAAGCATGATCTGTGTTTATGACAGTAGTGTAAAAGTGAATTACACTCCCTAACTGTAGTGGGAACACACCAGTTATTGCATAATACTGCTTTAAGCAATCAATTATTTCATCAATTATACCTTGCTAGATCTAAATGCAAATATAGAGCCTTAAAGGAATAGTGACTGACAACCATAGCGTCAGAATTGTATGACCTATATAGTGCAATACACAGAGAGTAGCGAGCTATTTAAGATGCAGCCTCAGAGCAAATGTGTCTAATTCAGTTCCTGGCAGGCCACAGCTCTACAGATATTAGTGTACTCCCTCTTCTTATTAACAAAGGCCTTTATAATTAGTTAAGAAGTGTACATTTTGTGTCATTGTCATTTCTTTATAACCTTTGACCCCACCCCGGCCATGCTCTTCTAACTGACTTCAGTAGTACGTTCAGATAGGTGAAGTTTCTGTGTGTGTGTGTTTGTGTGTTTTGCCTGCAGCCAGTGTGTACCCTGATGTCTTGCTGAGGGAGTTTAAGGCTGGCTTGGGGTGTATACTCTCTTTATGTTGGATCATAGAGCCCACAGGCAGTTTCCGGCAACTCTGTGGCTCCTCAGGCTACAGCTTTATTCATTGTGGGCAGAGACTGCTGTTCTATTGTGCATTAAGCTGGAAACATTGGAAATCTGCATCTTTGGTTTTAAGTATCTTTTTTCAGTTAAATAATATTCAGCAATAGTGAGGAGGACACTGTGATGAAAAAATAGTGCATGTATCTGTGGGATTTTTCACAAATGCGTCCATATTTCAAACTGAATCTTTTAAAAATGAAAACTACCAGGGCACTACACAGCGTGAGGATAGAGATGCAATATTAAAGTCTGTGGAGGACAAGATCTGTCACGCTGAAATATCACAGGAGCCTTGTCTGCCCATCATTTCTCTTGATTTCAGTGCTGAGATCCATCCCAAAACCTCACCTGACACTATCCCATCTGACATGTGTGTGTCATGATCTACTGTCTTTAATCTCACTCTATCCATCACAGGGCTTGAGCTGGAACAGCAGTGAAAGCAAAGATGCCTCTAGCTGTTGCAGATTTTGTTTGACGGTCATACTACATTTGTGTTATAGGGACACAATCACCCTGACAACAATTCTGACCTAAAAATGTCAATATAAATGAACCAGAAGATTGATTAAAAGTCTTTGTTAAAACCTAGCTGGACACCGTCAATAAGCATTGATATCTAGTAGAATGTAGGTTTTGATGTCAGGCGAACAAAATTCAATGTCAGGGTGTCAAATTGTCATAGAATTCTAAAGACTCCCCAATTTTAGTTACACATGTAATGTTCCCAATTTTTGGATGAGGATTAACACATGCCTCCCCCGAAATGCTGTTGATGCAACATCACTGGGCAACCAATGCACTCAAAGGAAAACGCTGGAAACCCCACATTGATACGGGGTACAATTTGCACCCCCAACTTGCAAACCCCATGCTGGCTAGCATTACACTAAAGTGATGTAGAGAGGCAGCGAGCCACTTACCCACCCGGAGAGAGCATGGCCACATGACCCAGGATTTGAACAAGCGATCCTCGGGTCATGGTGGTGTTTTGTTGGACCACTTGGAGACCTTACATGTTGAATGATTTTTAGTCATGGGCCAAAATCCAACATTTGGTCAATGTCATAATCTTAAAGCCCATGCAACTTGATATTGTAACATCCATAAACGCTGATATAAAATTGTGGTGTCAGGTAACCACAATGCAATGTTGGTGATGCAAACCCAACGAAAAAAAGGCAACTAGTGATGAAAATCCAATATCTGCTAAATGTTGGAACATTAACATCCACACAACATTAAATTCTAATGCGGTTAGATGTTGATATGTTAGTTGTTTAAACTCTGAATAACAAAAGTTCAATATCTGTCTAACACTGGAGCATGATGTCAACCCAGTGCTGGTTTTAGACGAACTTTCATTTCCAATCAAAAGGACGTTGATGTCAACCCGATTTTCATTTAGAAACTAACATTTAACATCTGTCCAACGTTACAGTCCAACGTATTTCTGATGACTGGGTATATAAGAAGATCAGTCTTAAATACAGTGCACTTCATAGTCTTAGATGTGAGCAGGGCCAGACTATTATTCAGGCCGGGAATGCAATGTGCGCACCGATGAGCCTAAATATTATACTTTCCCATGTCATTACATGGTTCTGAACTTTTAAACAGTATCTGTGTCACGACATGAGTCTCTTGGAAATGCTCCACTTCATTCTGAACGTTTGGACACATGGGATTAAAGCTCAGTACACAAATGCTACACACAAATTTGAATGTAAATATAAACCCTACATGGACAAAATTATTAGGACACACCTCTTAATAATTAAATTTGGTTGTTTCATTCCGTCTCATTGCCCCGGGTATATAAACATGAAGCACCTAGCCTTGCAGTCTGCCTCTATAAACATAAGTGAAAGAATGGGTCGTTCTGAAGAGCTCACTGAATTCCAGCATTGTGCTGGAATAGGATTCAACTATTTCACCAGTTCATGAAGTTCATGAAATTCCATGGTCAACTGTGAGTGGCATTATTAAAAAATGAAAGCGTTTAGGAACCACAGCAACAGATTAAAGTTACAGAACAGGGTCTCAGAGTGCTGCCGCTCATAGTGCATAAAAGTCTCCAGTGCTCTGCAGACTCAGTAAGTGCAAATGTTCAAACCTGCTGTTAGAGCTGCAAAGAGGGACCAACTCCACATTAATGCCATTGGATGTAGAATGAGCTCCTGTCAGAAGAGCTCCTGTAGGTGTAATGTGTAGGTGTTCCAATACTTTTGTTTAGGGTCAGTTTAGCTAAGTGTATCATTGCATCTGGTCTGACAACCCGGACCAACTGACAGGCCAGGCCGCTGGGAAATTGCTCATTCCTACCGATGGCAGTAGGGCCTGAATAGGAGCCATCTTTCCTGAGAGCTTTGTGAAACTGTGTAGTGCAACTGTGAAACATGAAGAGGTGATATTTGAACACTAGGGACTGGTTACAAAGCCCCAGATTAAACCTGGACTAATAAGGATTTTCAGTGGTGAATAATCATTGCCATTGACATTTAGGATTTAATATTCTAAACTAAACTGTTAGGTTAGTGGAAAATAAGATAATTGCTCATTTTGTGAAGCACTTCTTTTGTTGTTCTGTTAAGACTGAGATGTAACCTCCGTTCTGACTGACTCATATATAAACCTATTGGTTTTTGTGACATCTGAATCTTTCAACAGCAGAATCTCATGCAGCTTGACTTTCTCATTCTGTGTCAACTTGGTCCACAAGTACATTTTTTTTACCTTTCATTGCAGCAAATAATCACATGTTGATGCTCATCAGTTCATTCAAATCGGGAAATGGGGGCCATGATCTGATTTGAGTGTTATATCTCACCGCATACTCTGTGCATTGTGGTTTGGACTGGAAAGAATTTTACTTAGGATGAGTAAAACACCAGAGATCATCAATTCCGCTCCTCTGAGGCTAGCTCTGTTAATTACACACCACCTAAACCTGCTAATTAACTGCTGAGATGAATCAGGTGCATCTGAGCAGGGGAATCATCAATCTATGCTGGACACTCCCCCCTCCTGGACCAGAATTGATGACCCTTGCTTTAAACTGTCGTGTTATTCATGATCAGGTTACAGTAACAGCTTGGGCCTCCCTCCATTAATGTACAACTCTCAGCTTAGGGTGAGAAGGCAGATGTCATGCTCAGGAGGTGAACTGGGGTTAATTGAAGTTGTTAAAGTGGAAGCATCTCTCACCATGGAGGGCAGAGGCTGAGACAAGGTGAGGTGAGGCCCAGATAGTGATAGTGTACAGAGAAAAAGAAAAGAGAAAGTCGGACAAAGAGAAAGATTCATTGACACCCCCACCCTCTGGCATGATTCATGCAGAATATGAGTCTGCTTCTTCTCCTTCAATCTCCTTTTTCTCACTCGCTCACTCCTCCTGAACCTTACCTTGTATGGAAGTTCCTCTATCTGTCCATCTCAACCTGATTTCACAGATGCCAGGCTCCAGTGTGGGATGCAGCAGCTGGCCATGTAGTTCGGCATGGGACGGGTTGTGGAGGCGTTCCTGACTGGACCCTTTTGCTCTAACCAGTCTTAATTGCACTCAAGGGACAGAATAGAGCAGGTTTCTGACTCCTCAGCTGTTCTGCTTCTGGGAAAGCTCTTCTCCTCAGCATAGTGGTAAAGGATGAGCAGTAGGTAACGACTATGGCCATTCAGCTCGGGACCTGGAGGTCCTTGGTCCAGAACAGTTTGTTGATTTTTTGCTTAAACACACCTCATTAAACGCATCTGTTGGTTATCTGGTTTAGTAGGTGTGGTAGAGCAGGGAAATTGCCAAATTGTGGAACTGAGCATCCCTACTGTAGACAATCAGGGTGCATTTAACAGGTCAGGCTTTTGACCTAATGTACAAGTTAAAGTATAGTGTGTCTGTATATCTGGTTATCATTACTCCACTCAGCACATGGTATGCTCTCAGGGAGTCAGGCAATCTGTCACTAAATGCCACCCCTCTGATCTCACCCCTGCTGTCTTTATTATGTGTCATTAGCTCAGCACTGGGGCAGCCCTCATTATTATAGCCACACATTTCTGATTGTTTTTGAATAATAAGACATACTTTTTGCTCACTCTGCGAGCAGCAAGTGTTTGGTCATGCTAATTATTTTTTAGTCTTCTAAATGAGTGCACACGGCTGCTGTGTTATGTTAATGCTGTGCATCATGATAATATTGTTAATATCAGATGAAGGGTTTGTTAACCAAAAAAACATTCATTAAGATCTGTTATAAGCCCCAGGAATTACCAATATGAATGGAAAGAAATACCAATTTGTCTTGGGTCTAACTGAATGCTTCTTGTCCTGGCTGTGGCAAAAACACCGTCCCTGCCTAAATAATAGTGTGTGGGCCTAAGTAAAGTGTGTGCCTAACTCTAGTTTGACCCTCCAAGAGGAAAACCCGAGTCACAGATTCACCTTGAAAGGGGGTTGGGCCAAGTTAATCCTTGAGTCTGTGGTGAATAGCTCAAGCAGTGTTCATGGTAGCGTTCAGGTATTTTTGGTTAATGGGTTGGGCACTCCAACATAAAATCAAAAGTCCAGGGAAAAGCTGTTGCTCCCATCAGTTGACTGCAAAGTAGAGAGAGAGAGAGAGAGAGAGAGAGAGAGAGAGAGAGGGAGGAAAAGACAGAGCCAGTGTCCCAGCTAGCCATTCCTTTTATACATACTCTGTGCATATGTGAGTGTGTGTGTGAGCATGTATTTGTCTAGCTCAGAGGACATAGGCTGGGATAAGACACAGACGGCCGTTAGTTGCACAGCTCAGCTAGAAGCCATCCAAAGCTCTGCTTTCAATCCATCAGTGTAGCAGTCAGAGGGAGGTGGAGTGAGCCGGACTCAGCGGGGATAGAGTTGTCTGTGCTAATGCATCTGCCATCACTACTCACACTCGGCAACCCCCGACAAGCCTGCATCCACCGCTACTGTCGCCTCCTTTCCTCCCTCCATCCATCTCTCTGTCTCCTTCTCTCTCTCCTCTCCCTATCTCTCAGCACCTTCCCATTCCCTCTCTCCCTAGGAGAGAAAAGACAAAAGCTGGGGATTAAAACCGCTTTCTCCTTCGCTTTCTCCTTCCTTGACGATGTAGCCCTGAGCTGTTAGCATACTGCTAGCAAATCTCAATCAATGTAGGGAATGGCAATGAGCAGGCCTTTTTCCCCTTATTTAGTAAATGCTCTTATCCAGAGCAACTTACAGTGTAATCATGTTACCAAGCTGAGTTAATGGCAGTGGTGTTACCATTACACTATACAAAGTACTTTTTCTTGTGTATTACAGTATGTGAACATACCTGACACATGTGCCCCCCTCAATCTTCCCCAGATTCCACCCACTAGCTAGGCCTCTTCATGTTATACTATCAAGCCGGGAGATTAAGAGCAAGCACAGGCTTCCTCCTAGTCTTGTGAAGCCACCAGTTCATTTTGAACTAGGCATGTCTAAGCAAAAATAAGTCTGTGAGCTGTAATTATAGTGGAACTCTTTTTAACAGATGAGTTTAAAATATATACAGGCATATACCAATATGATGACCACCCCAGCTCCACTTGCCTTATAGGCGCACTTCCATATAGGATCAGTTCTATAAATATAGACGATAGTCCATCTGTTTCTGTGCATACTTTGTTAGCCTCCTGTCACCCTGTTCTTCAGTATTAATATTATAATCATTCTCAGCACCGCAGTGACACTGACATGGTGGTGGTGTGTCAGTGTGTGTTGTGTTTGTACAAGTGATGCTGGAGTTTTTAAACACTGTGTCCACTTACTGTCCACTCTATTAGACACCCCTACTTAGTTCGTCCACCTTGTAGATGTACAGTCAGAGACAGAAGCTTATCTGTAGCTGACACACTAACACACCACCATCAGTGTTACTGCAGTGTTGAGAATGACCCTCCACCCAAATAATACATGCTCTGTGGTAAGTAGAGCAAAGTAGTGCAAAGTATTCATAACATTCTGCTATGACTGCTATGATATATATATGGAATATATATATATATATATATATATATATATATATATATATATATATATATATGCACCAATCTGAGGAACCTTCTAGTTAGCCAAATAGCTATTCAAGCATTCAAATACTTGTTATGATTCTGGATAGAAACATTGCCTTTACTAAAAACATTGAAGAACACTTTTTTTAAGAGAGTGTATCAGTTGTGCCTGTTGTGCACAGTTGTGTGTACAATCAGTTGTGCCTAGTACTTTTAGCTTTACACGAGTTTAAGTCTGACCAATAAGCTCAATGTCAACAGCATGCCTTAATCCTCATAGCTGTGAATACACTAGCTGTGGGTTAAAATATTATTACACTGCAAATAGGCAGAGATTATTAGTATGTTGCACTTATAGTCAAAATTCTTGATTTGACAAAAGAATGAGAACACAGGGATCTTGTACCACATCCTTAATGGCCATTTCAGGAAAAAGTGCTATTCTCACTGGAACAGCTTGCTCAGTTACTTCCAACGAATGAAGTGTAACCCATTTAAAATGCCACAGAGCTAAGGCCTTTGTCAGAGACACCAAGGTTTGTTTTGGGACAAACAATTGCAGAGCTGTGTGACGCTTTTTGTGAATTTGTAAAGCTCTCTGTGAATAATTACGTTGCTTGTGCTTAATGTAATTGCAGTGATTATGTCCTGATGAATCCTCAACGCTGCAATTCGCATTAGCACAGGCTGCAATTATTTAGGCCCAGCAAACCCAATTATCCACACCACTGCCAAATTCTGCATTTGATGGCCAACAATTAGCATCTTATATAGCAGTAACTCACCTTATAATCAGTACAGATGAAAAAAAAACACTTGTTTCCATGTGCTCCTTTCTCTTCTCTCCCCTGGTGCCTTGTTAATGGTCTCCTTAACTCTGCCCTGCCACCTCTTAACTACAGTGCCCTCGGGTGCATTGCTTAATCACCATTAATAAAACGGCATTGTTGTTTCAATTGGGTTACATGTTTATTCGTTTTACAGCTTTGTTAGGTAGCATTCCTACTGAGTGTTTGTCATTGCTCAATAAATAAATTCCTCTCCTGGGGAAAATTGTTTCTCTGGCAGACCTGTAAGGAACTGCTGTGTTTTAGTTCAGTGGCCTGCGAACACTAGTATTTGAATAAAACTCAGAGTGCTGATATTTAAATGCACAATTTGTTTTCTAGTCACAAACAGTCGGTTTCACTGTTGTGCTGTCAATGGTCCACTGTCTAAATAATACCTGGTTAGTGGTGGATCTAGGTTGGCCCCTTTCTATTGATGGACTGGTGGAGGGTGGCTGACAAATTGAGTGCATCAGTACCACTGTTGAGATCACTGTTGTGTTGAGAATGGCTGGAACTCATGGCAACATTCAGAACATGGAGCAAAGACAGGCTTGCACAAACAACTGTTAAGTAGTCATGCTAATATTGTACCATAATATGTCAAAGCAGAAACATTAAGTTACTTTTTACTGTGTCACACACACTTTAGGGCACTTTTTGTGCTTCAGCAATACTCCAATGCTTTTGGTCATATACTTTTAAAGGTGTTGCAGAAGAACCTTTACATTGGGAAAGACAGTTTACATCATGTTAGGGTTCTCTAGACCTTTACAAGATGCTTGCAAGACACTCACACATCTCTATTACTGACATTAAGACTGTATATTTATTCACAACCTCTATTTCTGTATATATTTCTATTTCTGCATATATGTTTTATTCAGTTTTATCTGTTCATATTTCTATTTTTTAAACCCACATATTTTGATCTTGTCTTCTCTCTAGTTTTTTATATGACCAGACAGTGGTTTGATTTGATTTGATTTGACATCACTCAAATTACCTTTTGTAGAAAACCGTTTACACCTGGTCACATCATGTTTTTAACCACATGCATTTACATTTGGTAGCTGCTTGCTCCCTCTTTGTCCAGCAGGTAGCGCTAGTTCTCTACCTTTTCTCCCCTGCTCTATGCACTGGGTAATCTGTTCTGGAACCAGCATGCTTTGCCACAAGGCACAATGAGGCTGGAACAAAGCCAGCCAATGTTTTGTGGTCTGCAGAATCAATCGCTCACTCTGAGCGCTCTGTAAGAGCATATCAGATTACCAGATGACATGTTTGTGTACCTTTGGGCTGTCCCTTCACAGTGTACACACACACATATTCTCACACATTTTTCTTGTCCTCATGCAGGCATACAACACACACAAATCCACTTATGTCTGAAAGTAATAAACTAACACATGCTGAAACTGACATGCCATATGAACGTGTCTCTGTCCTGTAATGTAATGTAATATAGTGTAGTCTAAAGGGACTTGGCCCATATCACTCCTTCTGCCATAGGGTAATCTGAGAGGAAATGCTGTGTCTGCTGTGTTACTGTATATGTGCCGCAATCTTTGGCCTCTATACATAGCTTTAAATGTGCACATTGGTTAGATGAACAGGGTTGGAAGAACACAGCTAGAAGACTGTTAATAGGAAAATATACGTGAGAAGTGTTTGGAGGTTTTTCAGTTTACAAATGTGGTGAAACTTCCTAAGATGTTTTAGGGAACCTTCAAAAAAGGTTATTAAAAGGCTTTGCAAAGGAACCCCTAGATTCTTGGAGTAACCTAGATGTTCTTCAAGGAACTACTTGTTTTTTACAGTGAAGAACACGGGTTTATATTAAATACATGTTTATATATCATGCCTACTGTACACATGACCATTAGCCATCATTATCAGTTGCTCAGACAAAATCTTGCTAACTTTGAGCCAATACAAGTGAAGAACACAGGTTTGGGTGCTGATCTTCTCTGTTCACTCCAGACACTGTTTGGATTTGTTCAGTTCCACCAGCAACTCACCTGGTTCACTTCAATGGAGGACTAATTAGATACACCAGGTGTTAGATAAGCAATGATCAAAATGCTGGGGTTTTGTTTATATATTAAATAAATGCCTACTGTATATATGACCAATAGCAATCATCATCAGTTGCTCAGACAAAATCTTGTTAACTTTGAGTCAATAAAATGTAAAACATTAAGAGTCTTACATTTCTCTGTTCACATATCTCAGAATGTGCCTAGCAATATAAAGAGGCTACAATGTGGAATGAAGTCAAGCCCAGATGTGTTGTAAATTACGTACCATATGGACTATGGCTACTGTCCTGTTTTTAATGTTTTTTTTTTCATTTTTAGCAGTTGTGTTTTTCTTCCTGCGAATGGCAGCCCATCAAATTAGGACTAAACAGGATTGTGGACTAAACACTTTGCATACAGCAACCCTGGTCAAATGTCATATTTTATTGATTTCTTAAGTGAAAATGCCATATGCTGCACAGAGAACACACGTCTAAACATTTAAATGCAAATGTACTGTTCATTAGTTTGTGTGTGTGACTGGAAGTAGGACAGTCTTCACATAGAACAAATACAGTATGTGTACATATTGTAGATGCCAAAACAAAATCATCAACTCCGAAATGGTCTTCACTCTTCATGTAACTTAATGCAACAATATTTAAGTAATTTCAAGTAATTCTGAAACATTTCTACTGGTCCATTCATCATGAGTGTTTACATAATGTGGAAATACAATGAAGTGACAATATATTTCCTTATATCCAAACTGTATGTTTAATATATCCAAACATAAGGAAAGTCTTACTGACAAAATGTCTAATAGTGCAGCTAATATGGAACTTTTTCCAAATCCTGAAGAAGGTTGCAAACCTATTATTAAAAAGGAAAGAAATTAATAGGTCAAAAGCTCAGACAGACAATGTCTCAAAAGCATAACGTTCACAAAGCACGTAAAAGTGGTCTTAACCCTGATCAAGGGAAGGAACTTCTTGTTAGCTTGTGGGCCCATAAAACCCTTAACTCTCACAGCGGGTAAAAGTGGCCCAAATCCAACCTTTTTGGTCATATGTGACACAGATGTGTTATCTGTGTGGCAGTGTGAATGGCAAAATACACAGAATCTGACATTTTCAGATCTGCTTTGGGACACTTTCATATGTGCAAACCAAATATGTGTGTGTGGCCTAATAATGTGCCCCATTTGCAGCGAGCTTGAATGCCTTCTCTGTGATAAGCTGTTCAGCTGTCAGTCACTGGAACTCCTTGATAGTTCTTGTGATGCTGGCAAAGTTAAAGCCTAAACTTCATGTGAAGCCTCAGTTTATGAGCGTGAACTGTTTAGACGAATGTCAGAAATAGGTAATATTAAAAAGACGTTAAAAAGTGTTAGATTCTCAGCCTTTGTTGATGAGAAAGTAGGATTTGGTCAAATTTACCTGCTGAATGTACACTAAAAATTCTTACAAAAGCTTTAAACTCTAAATGTAGTCAGTCTGAGGACAGGAAACAGGTGTACATGGTTCCACGAAAGAGTTAGGTTCTTCTTAAGCATTGCTGTCAGTAGGCCTCCTTCTCCTGCTTGGATGAGGGTTCTTTAGCATCACTCTCGTCCAAATGTGTATTTATTATCACTGCTTATAAAATGGATTGTAGGTTCATGATAATCATCTGAATATCTCCACTATCTCCATTAAAGTTAGCAAGGCAGCGATAGCGACTTTCTCCCTCTCTCTTCTATCTCTCTCCATTTCGCCCAGTCCCTTCAATGTGTGTTCCAAACCTTGGCGCACTGGTGTGCCAGTAAGGATGAGAGATATTGGTGACAGAGAGGGAGAGTGCTTCTCCAGCTCCTAAACGCTTACAGATGGAGCGTAATGGGCTCCTCTGTCTAACACTGACGCTCTCATTAATCAGCCTCTCTGGCCAGGCAGCTCAAACTGATATCCATGCCCAACTCTGACTACATGATGCCCTTTTGTACTGAAGCCAGTTCTCCATGTCCAAAATCCTACTTTAACCGTTTTAAAAGTAACCACAGTAACAGTCAGTCAGTTGGATCAGTGTGAAATGAGAAGCTCTGCCAGCTAGCCATGTGTGTACTCCAGGAAAGTTGATATCCTAGTGCTCACCAATCCAACTACTAGATATCTACCTTTAAGCACCCTAATTGACCATTTTAGTATGGTAGGAACTTTCTGTTACCTTGTGGGCCCATAAAACCGTACTCTCTCATAAAAAAGGGGTTCTTCGGAGTTCCTTTAGAGAAGAATAGCATGCAGAGCCATGACCACATCAAGCTTAAATTAAGGTTATATGCCTGTTTTAAAGCTGAGTTGTGTAAAAATTGGCAGAGAATCCTTGCTCATTAGCAAGTACCCCTACAGTTGGGAAATGTAATTCACACTTATAGTCACCCCTAAAGGACACACTGTACACATGCATTTTTGGACAAGCTGAGAGATACAGACCCATTGTTGAAATTGAAAAAGCATGTGGACTGACACAGTGGAGGAGTACTACAGGATTTTACACAAATATGACTTCATCAGACTTGCTGAGCCTGGAGTGGCAATGATAGCGACACTATTCTTCCTATTACTGGTCAGTGGAGCATCAGCAAGATTTTGAAGCTGTTATTTTAAGGTAAAAATGCTACATAATGTTGCTTTAATAAGTCTTTGCAATGGTGGAAAACCTTTTGGTGATGGTTAAATACAGTTCAACAGTCAATATAGCATCAGAAATGGTTCCACTATTGTTATGAGTGCTCAGTACTATATATGGGGCACTTTTTGCTTAGAATGCAGGAAGGCCATTAGATGATGAAGCTGCCCATCTCCAGTGTTTTTTGCAAACTGAATCCAGACACAGTTTCAAGGAGAGCTATAAGCACTTTTTTAGAAGAGCTGAAGAAAGGGTAAAGGTCCACGTATTTGTGTCCTCCACATTTATCCTTTAGCCCGGGAATTGAACCCACAACCCTGTTATCAATATCCCGGCGCTCTAACCGCTGAGCCATCACTGCCCTGGTGGGTAGACGTTGAGAAATGTGTACTATATAGTTCTTCCTATCGTTGATTATGTCTTAAAAGCTTCCTGCTTATTTGGAAGGTGAATGTAGCTCAGTCCTTGAGAGAAATATATTGCTAAGTGCATCCCTGTGCTGTGCACAACTGTATATATTGTAATCCCATCCTTTTTATGGGCTGTTTATTACTCAATGTACAAGAACAAAGCATGTCACCTAAGACTAAACTAGGAATCATGAAGAAAGTTGTGAGACGTTCTGCAGTTTCTCCACTGTAGCACTTTCTCACTCATGCTAATGTAGGTCATTTTCACTAGGAACAAATTTCACCCTCACATCTGCCAGCCCTTCTGCTCTCTTTCTCTCTCTCTCTCTCGCTTGCTCTCTCTCTTTCTAACAGACACACATGCATAGCCGAACACACCCCTTTAAACCGTGTTCCTGTGATAAGCAGAGGTGATGTGTTAGCCAGTGTGTTGGCTCCCTCATTACAGGCCCCCTTAGATCTATGGGCCTCGTTTCGCTCTCCATCCTTCTATCTTCCATGTGTATCTGCATGCCATTAGCATAGATCTGTATAATAATCCTGACCTGCCAGCTTCTGCACACAAACGGTGGGGAAATTGCCAATCAGACACACGGCGGACGATGTTTGCTTGGCTTATTTGGCTGGGCTTGTCAGTGTGTAAACAGTAAACAACGTGGCTGCTCACTTCGCCTCCCGATTAATCTCGCTGTGGTGGGAGCGCAGGCGAGCGGCTGGTCTTCATCATTACACACAACAGGTGCAGATGTTTCTGAAGACTTCAAAGTGTTCTGGCTGCAGATTCTGAGCGAGGTATTCTGCGCCTTGTCTGGAGATTCTGCTGCAGGAATTTGGTGCCATATTTCTCAAATTGATGGATCTCTGTGAACAAGAACTGTAGAAACACCATTACACAAACTAGAAGAATGGCAGGGGCATAACCCAGCAGAGCTTGGCTTTTGAGCAAATTTAATACATTTATGGCATTTAGCAGACACTCTTATCCAAAGCGACTTACAAAAGTGCTTTGCTATAATATTTTAATAATAATATTAATAATATTTTAGATTCTAAAAGGTGCATTTAATTGCAACAGATGGAGGAGCTAGTTGTAAGAGTCACTAGGCAAATCTGGTGGATGCATGCAAACACACCTAATTCAATGCAGTTTTATACCATTGGAACAACACAAGCTGTACGTCTAGAATGAGGTGTAGTAATTGTCAATTTGACCACAAATTGAAAAAGAATCATGTAAAAAAAATCAAATGTATTTTATGTGATTCACATATATAATACTTATTTCATGAATTTGTCAATAAAATGTTTTACATTGTGTTACAACTAACCCCTGATGGACCCCTTGTGGAGGTAGTATAGCCTGGTGTCAATAGGAATTTGTATATATGTGACTACAAGACCATGTGCCTGAATATACACCTAAACCTAGTTCTAACCTTAACCTAAACCCTACCTAACCATGACTTTAACCCTAATATTAACCATATTAGAATGGGAAATTCTTACTGTTTCTGCAGGATATAGCCACACTGTTTTCTCAATTCTTCTTAAAGTATATGGCAGAAAGGTTGTGTGTATTTGACAAAACAGTGCCATCAGTGGATGGGAGCTGTAGTATGAGTTGTAATAAATGTTTAAAAATATCTTCGTACAAACGCTATGAATTTCTTGGGGTACACCTTCAGTCGTATATGTACACATTTTATAAGATCTTATTGAGCTCTTACTGGGAGTTGTTTACACGCTTCAAAATGGTGCTGCATTACAGTCACGAGGCTAGGTGTGAATTCTGAGTTCTCACATCTCTAACAAAAAATACTTTCATGGTCTTCACGTTGAATCTTGAGAAATATCAGGCCTATAGTGTGGTATGAAAAGATAATCACAATGCAGATTCAACTTCAATCTGTTTATATATGTTTAGAAATATATATTTTAAAAAGCTGTATTACATTTTATCCTGAGTTAGGTCATGCCCAGGTTATGTGTCTGGTATATCATTCCATGTGCCACTTATACACTTATACTCTTGAATAATAGAATAATCTAGTCTGTGTATAATAATAATCTGTGTACAAACTTCTGTATCCAGTAGTAAACTACAGTGATTGTCTGTAGTAATTTGCTACAGGTTTCTAAGA
Organism: Salminus brasiliensis; assembly: GCF_030463535.1. Classification (NCBI taxonomy): domain Eukaryota; kingdom Metazoa; phylum Chordata; class Actinopteri; order Characiformes; family Bryconidae; genus Salminus; species Salminus brasiliensis. The sequence goes on from NC_132879.1 coordinate 17,733,032, forward strand.
GGAATTCTACCAAAGTTACAGTAGTAGTACTGTCACTCTTTTTCAGGAGGAATAAGTGATGAGGGACGTATTAGAGTGCCAGTGTTGGTCTTTGCAGATTTCTACTAAATGATAGCACTTTTGCATTTCCATTACAAGTACATTTGTGCCATTCTTTTACTACAGCTAACTCTCTCTTAGTGTTTGAAGTTGATATAGCAACTGTTGCTCACAACTCTCACTTTCAGGCTTTATTATTTTGTTTCGGATCCAAAAAAGAGAACAATAGGGCCTTACAAGTTTCACTTTCTGTGCTATGAGATGCAGAACTAAGACGTCCCACTGCAGCTGCTTCCTCCGGGTCACATAAAGCCAAGCCAACCATATATTTTCCAGCTGATTTGGGAGCCAGGTGACTTTTGAACTTTAACAGTGAATATGTTAAAGTTGGAGGAGAGCACTGACTGATCAACTCAAATTTACATCAAATTTAGTCATTGAGGGAGAGAGTGATGACAGTTACACTGTCTGAGACTCCTGGCCTCAGATGACTGTGGCATCGCCAGGGATCGAACCTGCAATCTTTTGATATTCACAGTGATGCTTAAACAGCTGCACCACCCAGGTTTTATGATGGGCTGTCTTACTTAGCTCTGGTTGTAAGATTCTGCAGCCAGTTTCTACAGTAAATGCTCTGATCTCCTCATCACACGGGTGGGTTATTTTCAGGCAAGCAGCGTCATAAGATGTCAGTGTTTTTTTCTGAGGCATTGCTGGCAATATATCCTCCATGTCCTAACCTTTGCAAAATGACCATTATGCTCAGCTACTGTGTGCCTTTGAGTGCTTGTCTTGTTGTTCATTGGAAAGCAGTTTGTTCATAGGGTTGCAGTTGATGCAGCTGTGAAATGAGAAATGGAGTGAATGAAACAATGTCACATATAGAGCTGTTCAGTATACACACAGTGTATTTAATGTTGCTTGCCTTTGTGTGGACACACACACACATACACACACACAGTTACTCACACACAGATGCAGGAAGGTGCTCTCACATCCCTCACAGCGCAGCGGTTAGCCAGGATTGAGTGCTGTCAGACTTGGAGAAGCATGTCATCATGGGAGTCCCCTGATACTTCTGCTTCACTACTAACACACACACACACGGGCCTATATTTGGACAGAGACCAGTAGTTAGTGAATTACGGGCAGGTTTCTCAAAATCTCAGAAAAGAAACCATGTATACAGTTTCCATTTTTTTTCTTAGATTAAGGAAAGCCTAAATTCACTCACTTCCAAATTTACCAAATTTACCAATCCCTGCAAATAACCTGGAAAATCAACCGTATGCATTCATGCCTTAAATAGCCTATGCATTCAGCCTGCCTGTTCATCAATATATCTTTTCAGTTCATGTTCAAGCAGAAAAATAATTTACACATATATTTACATATACAGTCATATCAGAATATTATCACCACCCCTGGTTTGGAATTAACTTGGCTCAGAATGTCACAGAAGCCACATGACGGAGTTTGCTGCACGTATAAAAAAGCGCACACCAGTCGGTTGTAGCAATAGGACCTGATTATAGGGTACCGGGCAAAGAGTGGTAGCATCTTGGAAACTGCTAGCATTGTGGGACGTTCTAGAGCCACTGTACTAAAGGTGTACCTAGAACAGACTTCTTGCACATTGAGTTTCTCCCAATGGCAAAACAGTGGTGCCCCAGGGGCCACTGATGCCAGAGGGGAACAACAACTCCAGCAAGTGGTACAGAGCAATTAGCGCACCACTATGGAGCGGTTAACCTCTATAATGAAGTCCCTACATCACATAATATGATCCATGCCAAGGATGGTTGTTCCTACAATGAAGTAGAGGTCATAATATTTGGATATGACTGTGTATATTGTCACTGTCACACAAAATCTTTGATTCTACACTTTTGCCATTTAGGACTTTTTAAATATGATATAAATGACATTTGTTTTTTAGATGGTAAAATTGCAAGCTAAGATTTTTAATTTTTTCCTGGTCAGGTAAAAATAATTATGCTGAGAGGCACATAATAATAAGTGCATCTCAGATGAAAGAAATGATAAAAATAGTACTTTCTATCCCTATTCTAATCCGTATTAGACAAGAAAACAATGATTACAGAAGGGTACACTAGGTTAAATACAATGCATATTTAATCACAAATGTACAGCAGCTAGTCACTCATTTAAATAAATCTCCATTATTTTAGGCTTATTTTCCAGCACTGGACTTGGTGGGTGTCACTGTTTAAGTGGGACAGCCCCCTTCTTAGCAGGTGCCTTATGTACCCACTGTCTTAGACTTCGCCTTGTTTAATATCACTATTAAAAAATATATATCTGCTTCAAATAAAGATGAGTTAGAAGTTAAATATATTCTTTAGGTTTTTCATCCTGTTCAAACCGACGGCCACAGCATTGCACCACCAACTCGTGGTTTGCGGCAAAGAGTGAAGCCCGCTGATTGGCCCGTTTCCACGTCAATCATTCTCAGGAGGTTGCGGAGCTTCCCGGCCACCCCTGCACCGGCACTGAGTTCATTTTTGTTTCCCACCTGTATTCGTACATAACCCCGCCCCTGCGGTGCAGGGATTGGCTGGGAGGTAGAAGTGTGTAGAGAGGACTGATCCCATGCTGAAGTAAAGACTCTCTCACTTCAGTGAAGTAATGACTCAACATAGAAGTAGCTAAAGACAGCTTGAGTAGGAGTAAAAAAAACTTGAGTAGGCATTAAAAAAACCCCAAAGGAAGCTATTTGTAGAAATGCACTTGACGTACATGTCATTATCGAGACTGGGGCCTTTTTAGGTATGAAATAAAACGGAAAAGCTCAAGGTAGAGGTGTAGGAAACAGCGAAGATGTTGAGATTACGTCACCAACGCAATAAAAAACACTAATTAGACGTGACATAGGGATGATTAATACAAATGTACATTTCGTACAAATAATTTTAAATGTGAGTAAAACTTACTGTTTAAAAAGCTAAGCGTCAAAATGATACATTTAGGTCGATATAACTGAATAATAAAAATAAAATAACCGTTTACAACCTGTGGTGGGACCGAGCAGCCAATCATGGCGCGGTGGGCGGGGCCTGTCTGAATACGGGTGGGGAAAGAACTGAACGCCCCACGCCGACAGCGGCAGGCAGCTCCACTCGGGCTTGAGGGAAGCCGCGCTGCTCCTCGCTCCACGATGCTCCTCGGACCATAAACACTCCGCTCACCTGCTCCAGAGGAGAGAGGAGGCACCACCACCGGACTTCTTTACTCTTCGCTCAGGAGAAAGCGAGCGACACAAAAAGAGAAAGACAGACAGAGAGAGAGAGAGAGAGCGAGAGAAAAGCAACCCAAAGGCAAAAGGGATTGTGGAATAGACCAAAGCCTCCAGTCCTCCCCGTTTAAGAGGATTGCGTTGCTCTCCTGCTAACGACGCTTTCACCGCAGACGGCCAACCGTCACGATGTCCTCGTGTGGGAAGGAAAACAGCGCTGCCCTGCACGCCAGTTACGTGGGACCGTACCGCTTGGAGAAGACCCTCGGGAAAGGGCAGACAGGTTTGTCCCACCTTTCTTCGTCTTCTTCTTCTAGGCTACTACAGCAAGCTCCTGGTCGCCACCAATGACTTGCTGTTTCCAACTGTCACGGTTGACTGGGGCTTGACTGCATGGCAGGTGGATGGCTACGTGTGTCTGTCCTTCTGTTGTTGGCTCTCTGGTTGAGAGAGAGAGAGAGAGAGAGAGAGAGAGAGAAGGGCTGGAGATGTTCCCTGTTCCTCCTTCAGCCTTTAACTTGGGTGTGTGCTGGGGATGCTCCCTGTGTCTCCTCCAGACTCTAGTTAGAGGCTGGATGAGACATGAGACGCAGGGAACATATCCAGCCCCCTGGAAAAGACCTGTGTCACATTCAGCCTCTAACCTGGGTGGAAGCCCAGCCCTTCAGGGCAGAGCCTGAGGGATTTACTTGGGGTAAATGGTAACTTTCCCTGGTTTTTAACATGCTGATTCCTCTGCTCCCCCTTTTTCTGGAATGAGGGTCCTTTGATAAGGCATACAAGTCCAGCTCCTTAGTTACATAGAAAAGGACTCTGCCTCTTTCCCATCACCCTTGTTGCCATGCAAGGACATAAGCTGCATGCTGTTGTGTATCAGGCAGATACGAGCCTGATCGTGAGACTGTGAAGATGATCAGGCCTGGAAATCACAGTTAGACACTGCATACTCTCTCTGTCTCTCTCCCTCTCTCTCTCTCTCTCTCTGTCTCTCTCTCTCTGTCTCTCTCTCTTTCATATGTGCATTGCTCAGAGTGCTGCATTAAGTGTGTTTGATGGAGAGAGACCAAGTAGCAAGCTGTGAGGGCAGAAGGTGAAGCAGCCCTGTAAGCTTTTGGCCCGGGCCCCTGCAAAGGGAGAAGATGTGGTGCTGTTTGCAGACACTCGCTCCATCTGTCCCCTCGAGTGCTTACAGTAGGCGTTAGCATGGCCAGGCCAGCCGGTCGAGCTGCTGTGTGAGGGAGTGAGTGTGTTCTACTAGCTGCAAAAGCTTTGCTGGAAGTGTGTTGAAAGGAGTGGTTCACAGAGAAATCAGATTTGCATGTGCGGTGTTTGATGCTTGCTTTTTGAGTTGGTACGAAAACTAATGGAAGTCTGGGTCACCCAAAATCCTCTTGAGGAACATGGGCTTCTAATGTTAGCCTCAAAGCTCTAGTACAGAACTTCATGACGAAAGATGCCAAACATTGTGTATTTGGGTTAATAGGGAATTCCAAAATGAGTATTCCTCATTACTGACTTTCCAAAGCAAGGTTGTTATTAACAGACAAATACTGCCTTTAGAGAGAGCGTTCAGCTTGTAGAGCAGGTGCTGAATGTGCTCTTCACGCTTTAGTAAACCCAGAGTGTGGGTGATCAGCTACTGTCCAGTAAGGTGAGGCTTTTCCATTTAGACTTTTTCGGAGACCAATACAGGTTCTGATGTATGCGGTTTGATGTTTGCTTCTTTAGTGTAACGCTGGAGCTTTAAGGCCAATGTGAATGAAATTGAATTGAGGTCTGTGTCACCTGACATGTCATTCAGTCCTTCTCCTGTAAAGTTTTGGAGCATTTTGGAGACACAACAAGATCTTTCAGTGACAGCAACGATAGGCTACTAATAGACGACCCTTGCAGCTCCAAGAAAGACAACTTCATGACTAAAGACATCAAACATCTTGGTGTTGGCTGGACAAGTATATGTGAGTTAATGGGAACATCTGACTTTTGCTTTTTAGGTAAACTGCTGGCATTCAAGTATTCCTCATTACTCATTTACCAAAGCAGACCTAGACAGTTATTAACAGCCAAATGCTACACTTTGTAGAGCATTTAGTAGACCCCAGTGTTGGGTGCTCAGCTGCTGTCCAGTATGGCAAGGCTTTTTAATTTAAACTAAGCAGGGAAAATGCACAGTTTGGTGTTTTCCATGGTTCAGCATACCTGATTCCATTCATCCATCAATGATCACGCTGAATCAGGTGGGCACAGACAGGGAAAACGCTGAACTGTGCAGTACTTCAGCCCTGTCGGACTGGAGTTAGGAGAACCAAGACTTCTTTAACCTACAGTGTGGTTGACTGACATTCTCACACCTCTCTCATGACTGTTGAACTGTAAATACTCATCCATACATTACAGCACGAGGCTGTCATTGCCTTTTGCTACATATGACAAATGTCACATCATGAATGTTATCGTGTGGATCACAGGCAAACCCCAAGAGGGTTAGAAACAGCAGCAGCACGGTAAAGAATGGTGTATTTTCAGTGTGCAGTGACTGATGGCTGTTTGAGTGTAAGTGTTCTGCTGTGGGTGCAGGTTTTGATGTTTGGCTCTGGATCTCTGCTGTAGACTTGTTATTTATAGTGCAGGGCGGAAGGCCTGGGCTGATCTGCCGATCTTGTGCAGTGCCACCATCATTATGTGATTAGAGTCCCACACAAACACACAGACGCACACTGGCCATGTTTGTAATCTTCTATGCTAAAGTCCCCACTGTACACTCTCCCTCACGTGGACCAGGAGCCGGCAGGACCATGTGTTCTGGTGCCTGGTGTTTCCAGTGCTGGTAATAGTGGTCATTCCTTTTGGGGATGCACAGTGATATAGGCACTAGATCGGTATCGGAGGATATTTGTGTTGGTCAGATGTTTGTAATATTTCATATTAATATCTGGCAGTGTATTTATAATTCAATTCCAGAAAAGGGGTAAGAGAGGTCCAGCGGAACAAGGCACTGTCACTATGGCCAGAGGACCGCTGGTTCAAATTCTGGTCATGCTGCTAACCTTTGGCAGCTGTGGCCCCAAGTGGGTAGATGGCACTTTCTGCCTACAACACTCCAGTGGTGTCTGCTTGCCGATGCAACAGAGCCGGGTACACAGCGCTGTCTTCTGAGTGCGGTGAAGTTGCACTGGCCATAAATGTCATAAATGTAAATTGAACAATCCCTAAAATGCATAATTTGGTTTCACATGATACAGTGGATCAAGTGAATTATGAGTTTGTCCAGCTTTTATTGGAGAAACTATCTCTACTGTCCAGGGAGTCCTATTGTGTTCTCTACAGGGACTACACAAGCTGTGTGCGTGTCTGTGTGTATTTGCACATCTGTGTCAGGTGCATATTAAAGTAGGTGAATGCCTTCATTAGAAGGGGTGTCTGCAAATATGTGGACATTTAGTGTAAGTTAACACAATGTGGGCTTTTCCTCTTTATACTCAATGTTGCTCTTGGATGCAGCCACAATAACAGTTGATTCACAGGTTGCTTGACAACTACCCACTGTGTAGCCGAATTCTCTAAATGCTGAACGGACATAGTGTGGTATATTGCTGGGATCTTCACTCCGGTGTGGCCGTTTCTACCCACAGTGCATTTCACCCATTCCCTGTCCATGTGCAGTGGCGCTTGGAAGGAAGGTTTATAGAGTCCTGCATGGCTGGCTCCTGCTCAGTAGCCCTAGCACCTTTTCAAGGTTGCTGATGCAGTGGCTGTGGTTCAGTGTAGGGGTTTTGCGTAGCTTTGATTAGGGTGCAGGAGGCTTCCTCAAAGGGCCATGTGCTTTGTTGAGTGGCAAGCCTGTTTCTCCCTTACATGACAATGTGTGCCTTGGCAGTTCATTCCATAGGTTGCAGAAGTGCAGTTTAAATTGCAGAAGAAGCGAGGATTGCAAAACTTTGTGACTTCTGTTGACAGTGGTTGTAGAAATGAGAAGTAGTTAATGCCACAGGTTCACCTCCAGGTGATCTGTCTTTGCTTTAAGGTTCATTAAGCATTAGAGCCAGCATGGGTTAAACTCACACCCAGCGGCTATAGCTAATGCATAGTCCATATGTGGTGTATACATATGTATGTTGAACCCAGAAACCAGTGGTGCCACATACCAAGAAAATCTGTTCTTGGCCTTCATGGTTCACTAAAGACAGTGGTTCTGTACCGAACCATAACAAGTCAAAGTAAAGTATTCTTTGGATTGGTGGAAAAAAAAATATTTTGTAGATTTCATAAAAAAGGTCCTATATACCACCAAAAAAGGTTCCATTATTCTGAGCCAAAAAAACCCTTTTGCTTAGAGTGTATACAAGACCAAGAATGTGTTTTCCTGGTGTTTGGTGCCCTTGGTTTCTGGGTTTAAGGTCAATGTACATGCCCAAACAAGAACTGTAGCTAGTTTTAAGGATTGGCTCACTTTGCTAATGGAAGCCCAGAGATAGGCTCTGTGTAAGGGTAGTATGTGGTCTTCTACCTTAGAAAGTAGTGGTTCATGTCTTCGCAGTCAAGCTTTATAGTGTACCATTTAAGTGAGCTCAAAGCATAGCTTAAAAAATAACAATAAATAAAAAATGTTTCCCCAAACTGGAAACTTCAGGAAACGGCCAAAAACGTCCTCAGCTTTCAATGTAAGTTAAAGTGAAGCGATTTTATTTAAGTAATATTATGATTATTCTGGATTATTTGTTGGTCCATTCATTGTGAAATGCTTGTGCAGTGATAAATCCATCTGCTGTGTTCAAATGATGAACATTTGAGGACAAATTATGTTGATTTTTAGGTATATTTATAAACTACTGCTAATACGGCGTCTTTGGACAGCTGAACACATTTGGGGGAGGCGAAAACTGCCAGTTCTGTTACATCAGTGAACAAACATTTGGTGTAGGCCCATCTTACCCATCCAAGGCCAAATGGGCTCTCTGGGACCCATGGACATGGATAAATTGTAGGTCAATAATGTATGTTGACGTGAGCAGGTTACGGATTGTGTGTTTTAGCCACAAGATTAAAGCCTCCAACGCCATTGTTATTTTGTTATTTCATAATTGAATAGATTATCTCATCTTATTATCTAAAGTCTTGGTTTCATGCCATTATATCATGTTTTTCTTTGATTTTTTTGTGTTCTAAGATATTTAATTCCAGTCCCATCTTTCTGAAGCCAAAATGAATCTGTATTCAACAGACTGTAAAACCTGACAGGCTATGGTATGGAATCTAGCTCCTTGTCTCCAAGCCGATGTAGCTTTAATTTGACTGTGAGTAATAACTGCCGATCAGCGAGTCAAATCAATAAAAACTCTTACAGCTGTTGTGGCAGTAGAGATCTATACCATTTCATTTTGGATTGGATGATGATAAATGAGCAGGGGAAGAACTCTGTGCACTCTGGCGGTCCTATTGTGAGCTGATCCAGAATACGATACTTGAGCAAGTCCGTTTTGGTACAGCAGTGCGTTCAAGCATAGCATAATCTTTATGTTCCTCTCTGAAATTCATTTGCATGAGGTAAACAAACACATCATTTATATTCCTCTCATGGCTGTGGCCTGTGCCGTTCCTAATTATCAGGTGACATGAGCTGATCTTGGCATCACTGCTGGAGAAGGCTGCGATTAATAATGACATGTGCACCCCGGGCTAGGCAGGCACAATGACCCTGCAACCACGTGCTTGCTAACCTGCTGTGCCATGGTAGCTGTACAAAAGGGATAAAATTCAGCTGCTCTATTTGGGCTGTTCTACTCGGGCTCTAGGGTGGAGCTCACATGAAATGTAGACTTTGATGCCTGGTGTATCCTAAGTCCTAAAAACCCCACTGCAGCCAAAACATTTTTGTCCAAACTCAACTGCAGCAGGCAAAATTTCCTCTGAACCTGGTTGCATCCAATTAAAAATCTTTACAACCTGACTGTGGGCCAACAAAAATATTGGCAACTGCAGCCAAGAAACTTCTTTACAAACCCAACTGGAGCCAAAAGAAATCTTTACAAACCCAACTGGAGCCAAAAGAAATCTTTACAAACCCAACTGGAACCAAAAGAAATCTTTACAAACCCAACTGCAGCTAAACTAAATCTTTACAAACCCAACTGCAGCCAGAAGAAATCTTTACAAACCCAACTGCAGCCAGAAGAAATCTTTACAAACCCAACTGCAGCCAACAGAAATCTTTACAAACCCAACTGCAGCCAACAGAAATCTTTACAAACCCAACTGCAGCCAACAGAAATCTTTACAAACCCAACTGCATAAATCTTTACAAACCCAACTGCAGCCATAAGAAATCTTTACAAACCCAACTGCGACCAATAAAATTCCATCTAACCCAGCTGCAGGCCAACAAAATACTATACAACCTGACCGTAGCCAACAAATTTCTGTTTAAACCTGGCTGCAGACAACAAAATTCCTTCCGATCCAGACTGTAGGCCAGCAAAATTCTTTACAAACCCAACTGCAGCCTGAAAAATTTCAGGTATAGCCTGGCTGCAGCCTGACAAATTTCAGGTATAGCCTGGCTGCAGCCTGACAAATTTCAGGTATAGCCTGACTGCAGCCTGAAAAATTTCAGGTATAGCCTGACTGCAGCTGACAAAACTCCCTCCGGACCTGACCGCAGCCAACAGAATTCTCTCCAAACCCAACTGCAGCCTGACAGACTTCCATCAGAATCTGACTGTAGTCCCACAAAATTCACTCTGAACCTGACTGCATCCTGACAGAATGCTCAAAAGTTTAGACAAAATTGTGTCCGATTCTGACTGCAGCAATAAGAAAATATGAAACATGTAATTAATGTAGGCAGGAATAATTAAATAAGAAGACGGACACAGAGTAAAGCCAGAGTGAAATCCGTTAAAGGTGGGACATGGACTCTGAACACGAAATTTGCCTACTGTTGGCTTCAGAAAGACATTTCAGCTCTATTTCATGGTGATCACAGCACCTGACTGGGCCAGTGGGGAGGCACTGGGTGAATACACTGCCATGCTGAACCGGTGTATAGGAATCTGTTGCTGTGTCATGCCTGGGCTCTGTGTCTTACTTTAGAGATTAGTGATTAGTGGGGATTGTGGTAGTGGTGATATGTGGGGGAGGGGTGGTTTATGTGTGGCGGTGGAGGATGGGATGATTCTGTTTTGTTAGTTTGTCCTTTTAAAGGTTACTCTTTCCCCTCTCTGCTCGTCAGTCTGTGTAGATATAGACAAGAAAAATCACTTATGTGACCAATTACTGTCTGGTGTGACTGGAGACTGGATGTATGTGAATATGGGTGTGTGTGTGGTCCTCTGTCTCTGTACGCCTATAAAGGGGAATTAAAAGGAGTCTGAATTCTCCACAAACCTAAAGTATTTAATGCCTCTAAAAGCTGCCTCGCAGGATGCTGTCACATGACATGGGTACAAAAACAATGCCAGCAGATTTCCCCATGAACTGTACTGACGTACAGCAGAAATGTATGGCTAAGGCCTCATGTATTTAATAAAGATGCGTGAAGTGTGAAGAACCTTCAAGAATTGGTAAAGAATCTTTACATCAATTGCAGATTATCTAGAACTTTAAAGCTTACACATGTCTATTACAGACTTGGTACCAAAAGTGGTTCTTCTGTGGCATTGCTCGAAGATCCCTGAAGCACCTTTATTTATAAGCCTGTTCCAGTCTTTCTGTTGTGGAACGATGGTTGTTAAATGCGTGTTAGGTTTACTAATGTTGCTGTGGTTAGCTGGGTAATGGATTTATTAGGGTTGATGGAAGGTTCAGCTTTTAACCCTGATTCTCAGGTTAGTTTCATAAGGTTTGCTTTCACAAGGGCGAAGCTGGTTATAGATTGGTGTGAAATGGCAACATCTCCCCAGTATTTGGCAGTGGACAGTTTGGACAGGTCCTGTTGGATTCTGTTTAGGGAGTAATGCACCGTGTCAGAAGCTCATGTTGCTAGCCCCTTTTTTTCTGACACAGGGAAAAGCAGAGGAATTGTTGCGGCACGACGGGGCTGCCATGGTCAATTTTCCCTCAATTTTGAACACCATCAGACATTTTGTGTTTCCAAGTCCCTGCCCCGTGGTGCTGACTGTCACCTCTCCACAGTACGTTGCCGATTGCTAGTTGTCCTCTCCACCTGAGTGTGTACATCCTAATGGAAAGGTTTGATCTTACTGAATGGGATTGGTCCGCAGTGTGCATTGTGCTTGTGTGCACATCTCGCATCCAAGCTGGTACAGCGCCTGTCTTTACTAATGCTCTCCAAAAGTGGCTCTTGTGTTTTAAGGTGACCTTGACTAAATGGACCGTCATGTTTGGATTTTGAGTGTGAAAGTTGCTCATTTCGGCATACTCGTAGGATCTGGGCAGTGACATTTAGTCAGTGGAAGGTCAGTTTCATGCTTAAAGTGATTTGAGACTAGTCACCACTATATAGCATTGGTCCTTTTTATCATGCCAGCTGATGGTAGTCCTCTTTCACTTATTCTTAGCAGTATATAGCGTTTTCTGACTGAACGGTTTCATTAAGCTCTCACAGACCTGTACAGATAAGACAGTCATTTCTCCTGTGTAGGTTTTGACATATATATCTATCCCTGAGGTCCTGGGTATCATTACCCCGCATTACACTCCTAACAATGATGATGCTTCCCTAGAGAACCATGTTTAAAATAGAAATTTGTGAGAAGGGTGTGAAGAATCTTTACATTTACACACATACATTTTTAGGAACCAAAAGTGGTTCTTCTGTCACTCAAAGAACTGTCCAAAGCATCTTTTTAGGGTCATCACAATACCAGTATTTGGAATTTGATACCAGGTGTAGTGTTACAGTACTCAGTACTAAATACTACAGCAAAGCAATTAAAAAATGCCCATCATTCTCTGAACACCAAGGGCTGGCTTCCTGGACACTGATTAAGCCTAGATCATGAATTAGATTGTTGTCTAGTAAGCAAGCTACACTGGATTGGACATAGAAGAATAATCATCTACCCTCCTATCTCTCCTGGTCCGGCTGGTGATGGCAGGCAGCATTACCCGGGGCTCAACCCAGCGATCCTTGGGTCAGAGTGGCAACACCTTAGTCCACTGGACCATTTAGTGCCCGTGGATCTATGCTTTTTATGGCTACGCATAACTATGTCAGGTGACATGAGCTGGGGAGTTCATACTTGGGAGTATGGAAACCCAGTGTGGTTTAGGAAGAGTCTATGTAGGGATCAGTCTTGACATGGGAATGTGTGCAGCATGCTGGTGCTGGTAAAGTCGCCTAGATTATGTTACATTGTTTGGTAAGTTACAGTGTGGAAAGAGTATTGAACAGTAAAAAGCTGTTCTGGGAGTGTATGTAGCCTGTGTGTGTAAATGTGTCTGTGTATGTGTGTTAGTGAGAGAGCTACACACCTGCTGACCTGTCTAAAGGTAGGGTGAGAGTGTGTGTCCCTGATGTAGCGTATGTGGAGGGACTTTGCTCTCTCACACTCTCACAAACATGCACATTTCTCTCTCTCCCAGACCTCATTGCTCTTTTTTGTGTCGTCCTCACATGTACTCAGGGATTACTTTTGTCCTGGTTGGCTCTGTTTTGTTGTGCTTGGCAATCTCATGAATAAATACATTTTCCTCATGAATAAATACTTTTGAGGGAAAAGCTTCTGTCCCAAAATATTCTGCGGTAGCTCTCTGACCTGTGAGGAGATTAGCGCATGATCAGAGGTTCCAGAGTTACATGTGCACTCTTGCCATTGGTTATGTACTGTAGGTACAGATGCAACTTTTGGACAATGGGCGTGTTTTTCAGCGATTCTTGGAGAGGAGTGGTAGTGTGGAGTGGTGTAGTGTCCTGTATATGGCCTAATATGACATTTCTGTGTCATGGGGATGGTCTCCACACCAGGGCTAATGTACTGTACTAGCTAATGCACTGTGAACATTTAGAGCATCGCCGTCTCCCTGCGCTGAGAGACCAGCCGTGATAGAGGCACTGATAGATGTCCGTGCCCATTACAGTCCAAATCTATGACTTTTCGAGTATGAAATAAAATACTGGGTCCTAGTCTCTCTGGTAGAGTGACTGCGTGTAGATTTATTTATTTATTTATTTATTTCTCTCCTTGGGTCATGGAAACCAGTTCCACACTACAACAGTTTCTGATGTAGTCCATTTCTTTTCATGCAAGCCAGGTTATAGAAAAAGGCTAAATTTGGAGAAAGAAAGTAAGGAACTTTATTTTTCTGTCTGGAATTCTTACACCCCATCATCATTCTCAGCCTTTTTCCTTATAGATAACGCTTGATTCTTCAGGAAAAGGGAAAGGTCTTACCTTGTAGTGCAGTGCTAAAGATACCCCAAACTTAACCCTGAGTTCTGTGAGCTCCTTACCATGCTGCAGTTCTGCATTCACTTCTCAAACACAGTCTGTTGAAGGTGTGTTTTTTACCTCATGAATAAATACACCAACAATACTGGAATCACTGCAGTTGGTATCTTCAGAATTGAGCTCTCACTTCTAGGTCTACAGAGTATGATCGAGCTGCTAATTACAGCGCTTGCAAAGTAAAGCAGTGTATTGTTATCCCTTGGCGGCTTCTTTTTCGTATTCTTCTGAGATCAATAACTCAAAAACCACTTAACATAGAAACTTTGTTCAAACTTTGTTGCATAGGTCTTATAAATGGCAAATGTTCCCTATTATCTATTTGTCATACTTTTAAATATATTACAGAAAAACTAGGATTTTTTCCCCCATAGACATATAATGAGCCATTGGACATCTGCTGATTATCGCAGTGAATAAATGGGTAAATGAGTTAGAAACAGTAAAAATGGATTTAACTAAACGAAAACAAATCCAATCACATGTAGCCTTTCAGAAAATCCAAAAGACTCTATTGGAAAACATGTGTGCATGTCTAATGATGATGATGATAATAATAATCATAATAATAATAATAGTAATGATGATGTTATTAATTTTATTCTTATTGTTGTTACTATTATTATTCATATCAACATCCTATCATAACCTATTGGAAAACAATTAATTGTCTGTATGATACTACTACTACTACTACTACTAATAATAATAATCAGAAATATAGTATTAATCACAGGAGGGAAATTTCAGATGATGATAATAATAATAATAATAATAATAATAATAATAATAATTATTACAGTGTATTATATGTGAGTTTTTTAAGCATTCAGTTAGATTGACTTACTGATTGGCCATAGAAAACAACCTTGTACAGTGCAGCACCAGAATGCTGTGCAACCAGGAGGCTAGGGAAATCTAACAAGGATGACCTCTTTTCTGCTTTTATCCAAAAATAACTCCTCTTGACTCCATTTGGGGGAGGTGGAGGGGCTGTTGTGTGTGTGTGTGTGTGTGTGTGTGTGTGTGTGTGTGTGTGTGTGTGTGTGTGTCTTTTTTTTGCTTTGTTAGCTGCTGTTTCTGAACTTTGGAAAGAGGTTGCAGCTTTTGGGTCATGATTGGAAAAAAGATGAGGTCAGTGAAGATGACGCTATGTGGACAGATGGAGTGAGAGATGGCGTGAGAGAGATGGAGCGAGAGATGGAGGGAGTTGGTGTGAGGACATCACAGCAGCAGGTCTCAGGGTCACTAACTCCATTATCATTTGAGTCATTCTAGCACTGCCGCTAGTGTCTCAGATGAACATACCTGTTCAGGCTCATTCCAAAGAATAGATCAAGCTCAAAGGCAATTTCCATCCAAAGCAATAGCTTTTCCACTGTTTTATTGACCGTCTTTCACATTACGTGAAAAACATTTGAAAGTGCTGCTGCCAAAGTCCTTCCAAGGTACAGAATACACACTTTCTGTTTTGGGAAATGTGCAGTAGATCTCAAAATCTCAGGCAGGGCAGATTTGAAGGTGAGCATCTTGGTGGTATTTTGGGATGAAATGCTGCTGTTTTAGAGTACGTTGTTCTGCTTGTGTATTAGAAGCCACCAATGACAGAATTGGGAGGCTAGCACACTGCAAAGTGCTGACAGGATAAAAAAAAAAAAGAAAGAACACCAAACCCATGTGTTGATGATCATTACCCATCGCTAATGTGTGGTTTGGGTTTCCATGGCAACTCTCAGGCACCTTTATGTGGTATGTGGATGTAACTTACTATGTATGTGTGGATTCATGGTTTTAAATGTGTGCTTCTTGAGCTATTATTGCCTATAAGGTGGTGTGGGGGGTGGTGAAAGATCTCTTCTTGGTCTACTTGTAATAGTGGGTGTCACCATTAACTGGCTGGAATGGAGCGATTCACTAAGGTTTTTAATAATTTCATGCATGATGATTAGATCTCACTGGCTCCTAATGGGATTTACCCAGCTGAGCAAGCGGACTTCTCTTTCACAATATCAACCATTCAATTAACACTGCTCTCACTCGCTTGCTCTCTCGTGCTCTCTCTCTTACGCGCCCTTGCTCTCTCGCTCTTTCGCTCTCTCTGTAGTTATAACAGTCCGCCTCGTGCCATGATTCTTTATTGTTTTTGATGAAAACATGACCAAAGCCACACAGACACATGCATACACACACTGCTATTTTGGTAGTTTGGCATCACTTCTCATTAATCGGTTAAGGCGCCTGGTATCTGGCACTGAGCCATTAGCAAGAGATCTTTTAAGCCATGTAAATTATGACTCCATTTTGCCAATTCACTGTTTGGTCTTTTCTAGGACCATTTTGATAGGTACTAACCACTGCATACTGAGGAACCCCACAAGACCTGCCTGATGTTTTAGTGAGATGATCTGACCCAGTCATCTATTAATAACAATTTGGCTCATGTCAGAATGGCTCAGATCCTTATGAAGAAATGGTGAACAAATCAGGATCATGTACACCAATTAAATGCATTTTTATACCACATTAACTCTCTCTTTAAAATTATTTGAGGCCATTCATGATTTGTAAAATGCTTTTTTTCATATCTGCTGGCTGCTGTGTCTCTTCAGAATACTGTCCCTTCTATTATAACCACACTAATGAGGACGTCGGCTCGCACTGCTTTCATCTTTTTTCTTTCCAGAGGTGAGCTTCAGGTTGACTTTTTCTGTTCCCTACGCTCTACTCAACTCACAACTTGCTGGACACAGAACATAGATAGACCCGACTTACCAGAGTGGCCAACACGGAGGAAAAGGAGCGTTTAATCACTCGTGGCCTAGAAAACCTAGTAAATTGTCTGCTCTCTGGAAGCTCTCCTGATTGGCGCTGGCTGTTCTGTCCTCCTGCTGAGAACTCGCAACATGACTTTTGGAGAGATGAGCCGAGGACTTCATCCTTGCCCAGGCAGACAGAATAAATCAGGCTGGACCATTTAATTAAGTCCAGTGTCCACCTGGCTCAGAGATCAGACCGCATGTTTCCAGAGATCACACAGAAATATGTGGAGTGAGGACCTCCTGCTGGCTCACGGTTACAAAATTATCCACCATGTCTGATCTGCTAGAGGGCTGAACTTTAGAGAATGCTATTACAGCAGTCTGCCCTCATAAAAATAGTGACCGGGATTCCCACTCATACACCACTGTTGAAAAGTTTGTCATTACAATGTTTTCAATAATGTGAAGCCAAATTTGAAAAGACATACTGATTCTGTGTGGTCTGTGTGGTCTGTGTGATCATCTATATATTGTTGGATCTCTACAGTTTAATAGATTTTAAATGGTTTATAACACACCACACCATATAGATGGCTTTTTGTACCCACATTAAACCAGCGATGCTCATCTTTCCTGATAGGTACAATAATATGGGATATGATTATAAATTATATAATTAAAATGATAAATTATGACACTTATTGTTATTGTTACTTCTCATAATTACAAATGTCAATATTGCCTAAGTTGAAATGAGTAAAATGAAGAGGTTGAATGGAACTATAGTACTGTGCAGGCGTTTTAGGAACTTAAGCGTGTTATTTGAAATCATCTCTCTGGGCAATGAGTGTTTTTACTTGTCTTAACACCAGCTCACATTAGAACAGATGCACATAATAATAAATAGTTGGTATCTTGTCAGCACGTTTGGAGAGCAAAGCCAGGTTCTAGATTTATCCTGGTTCTAGACGCGCTCAGGCCATGGGTCACATTTGTGTAAATCAATCATCATTAAGCTCTGACTTGCCAAACCAGGTGGATGATACCTATGAATACATACCTATGTATGAATGTTATTTATATTTATTCTATTATTATATGTTATATGTTTTACAGAGGAAATGCACATTTACTGCCCAGAACAGGTGCCTGTAACCTTTGTATGTGTCACTTGTACTCACTTCTCATTGATGATTCAGCCAGCACCATTCTGTTGAGATGTTGAGGATTAGGTTTACGCTAAAAGATGTTCGTTATCTGTGCTCTGAGCCTTCGGCTGGAGTCTCAAACCAAGTGGCTCTTGGCTGTTTAAAGATCAGTTGAAGACCTCTACTTGCTTTCAACCGTGTGCACTGTAGCCTGCTAAATGCGCTCTGTGGGCTGGGTTGTGGCCTCTGGTGCTGACGGGCTTCTCACTGCATGGAGGTCGAGTGTGTATCAGTGCCCTGGTCACATACAGTTTTACGGGTTAGAAAGTACTGGTACCTGCTCCGTGCTTCAGTTGGGAGCAGCTGCTGAGTTCCCTTGCCAAATCATAGACGTCAGTTTCGCAAATGGGCTTGGGGTTGTTTTTCTGTGCGGCTGAATTTAATACATGGGCCGTAAGCAGCCAAACATTGAGCTCCTTAATTCTTAATGCTGGCAAATTTGCCAAGCAGCGATATACTTAGGGATTTCATTGCTTTGTTTTGTGTCCAAGTAGATGTTTTCTCTGTTCCTTTACATACACATTAAGAGACCAAGTAATATGGAGACAAGATTTATTGTTTGCTTTTTGAAAAATGAGAAATTAGAGATGTTTTCTGTCTGCCTGCCCAGTCAGTGAGATATGGGTTTCTGCATTCTTCCAAGGGCCAGAAGAATGCCGTCTGAGAACTGATCTATAGCTAGAAGAGATGGAGAGCATCCACCTGTGCCTCCACCCATTCATTAGTTTCCTCCAAGGACTGCTGAGATTTATTGCCCCAGGTTGAGGGACTGAATCCACCGGCCTGCTCCTCGATGGCTGTGTGCTGCCCCATTATTACCTTGACCCACATGGCGTCCCCCCCTGGGGGATTTCATGCACCGCCACACTGCCGACCTCATGACTCTTCTGCATGAACGTTTTACATAGATTAACAATTATTTTGATTGTGTTATACGTTTATAGGCAGATTTTTTTTTTGGACTACATGGATCAAACGTAGTCTTAAGCTAAGTTGCAGTACCAATTTCGAATCAGCACTGGAAATTCTTTTTAGTCTATGTTTTGGCTTCATTTTGGTCTGAGAAACTTAGTAAATGTTTAAAATGTTAACAAATTAAAGTTAAAATTGAACACCTACAAAGCATTGACATCGAAGGTACACCATCAAAATCAGAACTGCCAATAGTTCTTGTCACAATAATTCAGTAAAGACAGTAAACTCAATCTACATTCAAAGTATTGAGTTCTGTTGCTGGCTTATGGCTGTATTTGTCAGTTGGGTGGTATTGAGGAGGTTGCTGTGCTCAGTGCTGACCAAATGCCAGCAGACATGTCCTGTTTTTCTGAGCCATTCAAGTGAATAGGGAGTAGGCCTGCTTGAAATGTGTGTGTGTGTGTGTGTGTGTGTGTGTGTGTGTGTGTGTGTGTGTGTGTGTGTGTGTGTGTGTGTGTGTGTGTGTGTGAGAGAGATTTTATTTATTTATTTATTTATTTTTTGAACAATGCTTTAAGTTTTATGTGACCTCCAACCCTTAAAAATGAATTATGCCACTTTAGCCTTAGTGAAGTCTGTAGTCCTTGGAGAGTTGAGGTGAGAGTGTGAGCAGAGGTTTGTATTAATATGAACACCTTCTTTATCCATCCTCTCATTGATTGCATTTTGGATTTAGGCCCCGTCCACACTTTTCCAGATATTTTCAAAAACAGAGGCGAAAACGCTTTCCAACATGCAGATTTTTGAAAACGCAGTTTCCACAATGTAGCCATTTGAATGTGAAATCTAAGCTTTTAGAAAACACTGACGTTTCTCAAATACCTCTATCACTAGATTTTAGATCTCGACATCTAAATAAATGTAAATATTATTCTATTACAAATATATAATGCTTTATTCAGTTGTTTAGTTTTAGGTTCTGTCAGTTTAAGTCCAGATCTAGACTACACAGCATTTCATGTGGAACTTGGGTATTTAGTGTCATTATATTCCAGTTGTTTTGGAGTTTCTTCTGATCATTTGTTTGAGTTTATATGAGCTGACAGACACCTAAAACATTTATCCACCAACATTTATCAGTTATCAAATGCTTTAACTGTAACTGTATGTTTCTTTCTCTCGTTCTCTCTCTGGATTTCTCCTGCTCTCTCCTTCTTGGTGCTGTAGCATGAAGGTTAATACCTGTTCTTGGCCTTTAACCGGCTGCAGCCTCTCCTCACTGAAAGATAGTAGACAGAGCTGAGCAGGCTTTAGAGCTCTGTCCAATCGCTCCTTATTTCCCTCTAAGATCTACATCACCTGGGATTGGCCTCTGCTGACCAGTCGGATCATGCTGCTTGGTTAGTGGTCAAGAAGTTAATGAACTCCAGCAGCTAAGCTGTTGCATCAGCTACTTTTCTCAGCATAATGTTCATACTGGGAATGTGGTGTGCCTTATAATGTATTAAACATACATTTACATTTACATTTATGGCATTTAGCAGACGCTCTTATCCAGAGAGACTTACAAAGTGCTTTGCTATTTACCCAAGAAAACCTCAGCTAGTTAGAATAGACTAATAATACAAAAGATACCACCAAGCTTAGACATTGCTAAACACAATACAATAAGGCGTCCATAGAACTATTCGTCCAAGTACTCTCTGAAGAGGTGGGTCTTCAGTCTGCGTTTGAAGACAGCGAGCGACTCGGCCGTTCGGACACCCAGGGGCAGCTCGTTCCACCACTTTGGTGCCAGGACAGAAAAAAGCCTGGACGCTTGTCTTCCGCGGATTTTGAGGGATGGCGGGTCGAGCCGAGCCGTACTTGAAGCTCGAAGGGCTCTTGGTGCGGATTGGCTTTTGACCATTGCCATCAGATACGGAGGGGCTGGTCCGTTCTTGGCTTTGTAGGCCAGCGTCAGGGTTTTAAATCTGATGCGGGCAGCTACAGGAAGCCAGTGGCGAGAACGTGACATGGCTAAATTTTGGGACATTGAAGACGACCCGTGCCACTGCATTCTGGATAAGTTGCAGGGGCCTGATGGTGCGCAGAGGGAGACCAGCCAGAAGAGAGTTGCAGTAGTCAAGTCTGGAAGTGACAAGAGACTGAACATACACTGGTGAATCCCTGATAACACAATATGTCGAAGGCCTGTTTCATTTTAAACTTCATCTGAAGTTTAGATTTGAGATACTGGTTGGTATGATGTGCAGTGATTCATGAAAACACTCATAGAAACACTTATGAGGAACATCCTTGGGTTGTCAGTATCACCAAGGCCAGCGTTGCAGTAGCAAACAAAGCACTGTCCAGTATCCAGACTTCCCATCCCTTCTAGCTGCTCTAGGGACTGTTACATCCCTGTTGATACCATTGATTTCAGAAGATACATTAAACAGGGTGGTGACTTAGACTTTTGGAGATCTAGTGTTTTTTTTTTTTTTCCTTTCATATCCCTGCTGTATGGCAAGGCTTGGTGGTTGGTGGCTTGGTGGTTATTTTCTCCTTTGTTAGCATCTATGTGTGGTACAAGAACAGAACCATAAAAATGTGGTTCCTGTTGCTGCTAAATATCATCATTCACACTAGGAAGAGGAAAACCACGGCAGTGTGTGTGAGGGTGTTTGCCTGTGGTGAGAGTGGTATGCATGTGGTGTCTCTGTGTGAGCTTATTTGTGTTTTGAATGATGAACAGGTGGGTGTTCTTCACTAGAACCTGGATGTATCAGAGCCTACAGCAACTTAACGGCCTAAAGCTTAGAGATGTGTGCTTAGGACCGCAAGGTCGCCAGATTGATCCTCTTGACGTTGTACTCCATTTCTGAAATGTGTTTCTAATTCTAACAACATTACATTGCTGACTTACAAACATCCATATAAACACACACACACACACACATTATGACTGCACAATGAACTGTAATTCCTTCATACACTGCTGTGTACAAATGGTGATCTTGGCCTGTGCTGAAGTTAAGTGTAAAAGCCTGTGATTTATGCATTTAATTTTGGAGCCTGCCCACAGCAACACAGACGAACACTGGCACTTATAAACAGCACCATTCACCACGTCCGTGCAGAGCTGACCAATCAGAGGCAGTCACATGCTGTCAAATGCTCTGAGTGCTCTTGCGTGTTAACAAATCCTGGAGTGTTCAGTGAAATGGTGCAGTTAATAATTGTAATTGCTGTATGATTTTAAAATAATCAGCACTTCATTTATTAATCACGGTGCAGTATAAATATACACACAACATCCAGAAATAGATGTAGAGCTGTGTTATTATTATGGGTTATGAAATTTCTGTCCTGTCAGACACACTTATTCTTTGATCTTCTTCAGCTGAGACTGTGGGTTTGGCTTTAAATAGAAAGAGACTGCCATGTACAGAAAGCTTGAGGTATGTTCTACCTACCTAGCCTCTCGTTTCTATGGAGACTGCCATAAGAATGTGCATGTTTGTGTGATCCAATCATGGCTTCAGAAAAACACATTTCCACTTCAGGGCTGATGGCACACAAACCCATGCCTTTCTCTCTGGTGTATAATCAGAAAGCATTGGGCTGTTGGGTCAGATGGTTACTGAAATGTTGCATGTGCCCAAGATTTAGGGAAGTTTTATGGACATACGTGGTTGTGGCAGAATTGTACGTGTTACTATGCCTGTGCTAGTAACAAGAGTCCTCTTAACTATGTGGGAAGTAACTGGAGTGAACGGTTTAAAGTAACACTATGCAGCATTTTTACCTCAAAATAACCAATTCAAAATCCGAGCTCCACTGACCTGTAATACGGCCACTCAGGGCAAGGCTAATGCTGCTAACTGCAGTGTGTAACTTTTATAGAAGCAGGGCAGGATGATACTTGTGTAACGCTGCTTCATTTTTCCACACTTCCACACTCTTCTTCTTTAATTTCTGTGATGGTTCTGTATCTCCCAGCTTGTCCAGAACATGTGTCCTTTAGGGGTGGCTCAAAGCACGCATTGTACTTCCCGAATGTAGGGGGAGCCAAGGAGCAAGAAATGACAATTTTTCATAGTGTTTCTTTAAACCAGGGGGTGTGATGAGGGGGTATGTTTTTACATTTGCTTTAGGGCTGCAATTCAATTCAATTTAAGGTAAAAAGAAACTTTGACTAAGGCTAGGGCAGCGTAATCAGTGGCATCGGTTACAGAAAAATGGCGAGTTTCATAACGTTTGGCATATCGGCCACTGATAACATGAATTTCTCCGGAGAGCATGATGTTGCTAAAAAAGAATATTCTAAAATGTAGGAGTCTTTTAAATGGAGATCCGACAGTGTGGCGCTCTGTAAGCTTTGCAAAGTGGAGGTGGTTTAACACAGCAGAACAACTGCTAGACTTAAAGTGTGCAGGCATCCCGGAGAGCTTTGTCAAGGCAGCAGGATAACAATACCTGTAGCAAGGGATGTGCTAAAAGTCATCTCTGCATCAATGCTGTTATGGGTAATGTAACAATCTAATGTCTACGTTATTATTGTTTCTCTGCTTCTATATGCAAAAATACATCTGCCAGTGGTTACCTTAACTATATGTTACCCCAGTGATGAAACCAAGTTATAAGCATTTTAAGTTTTAAGTCTAGTAGTTAAGTAAAAATATTGATACTGAGTTTGAGGTAAAGGGTTGCTAAAAAAAACTTTAAAAAGTTGATAATTAGTTATTAAACGAATCGATTAATTATTAGATGAATTTAAAAACAAACAAAAAACATAAGTGCAGCCCTATATCTGATTATTCCCAATTGATCATATTTATCATAACAGTTGGTACAACAGTGTTGAACTAAAACTACTGTACTGTACTAAAACTACTGTACTGTACTGTAAAGTTTTACTTTATTTCCCTGCCATTATTGTTATTGTATAATGATATTAAATGATACTGTTAAATTCTGTACTTGTACCTGTACTACTCTAATAAGTGAGTGTTCCTGTGGGAAAGTGTTAGGGGTGATGCAGGGCTGAACCCTGACCAGCACTGAGACCTTTGTGTGTTGCTGCCACAG
The DNA here is from genome assembly GCF_030463535.1 of Salminus brasiliensis. Lineage (NCBI taxonomy): Eukaryota > Metazoa > Chordata > Actinopteri > Characiformes > Bryconidae > Salminus > Salminus brasiliensis. Next base: position 17,756,688 of record NC_132879.1, read on the forward strand.
CTCCAGGCTTTGTCTGTCTGCACTGATAGGCTGCTGAGAGCTAAACTGCATATTTCCACCCTGCCTTTGATCTCGCACCCTCTCTGATCACTCACTTTCTCCGAGTCAGGCGGGGTGAGGGAGTGAGAGTGAAGGAGTGAGAGCCCTCCATCTCTCTCTCTCTCATTTTTTTTCTTTCTCCTCTCAGAGCAGTGTTTAAATGTGTGTTTTCCCTCCACAGGTAGCCTTGCCTTCAGCACCACAGACCTAAAACACACCTGATCAGAGTGAGAGAGGGGGGAGGGAGAGGGAGAGAAAGAGAGGGTGGATAAAGAGGACATCCGATGGGTACAGTGATTGCAGATTGTGGAAAGACTTTCAGCTTGGGGTGGTAAAGGGGGATTAAAGTGTGCTGCTGGTAACGCTGTGTTTCGGCCGGCTGCAGCAGATGGCTGGACTGTGTTCTCTGGAGATTACGTAACCAGACAAACCTCCTTTCATCCAGAATCTCTCTCTCTCTCTCTCTCGTTCTCTCGCTGTACACGCATGCTTACGCACATGCACTCTGATTTCTCCATCATGCTAAGGTCCACAGTATAGCTGTGTGTTGGCAAGAACCTGTAAATATGATATGAATCACAATACAGGGGTACTGCGTTACTGTAAGCAAGATGATAAATTGCAAGATTGTATTTATTTATTTTATTTTAAATAAAATTTTAGGCAACCTGTCAGTGTAAGACCCCCCCCCTTCTCAGTTTACACACAGTGTGTACTCGAGGGTTCAGTGTGTCGTCGTTTTGGGTTCTGAATAAAATTGGGTGCTGCTGAAGATGACATCCTGTTAGTGTGTGTGTGTGTGTGTGTGTGTGTGTGTGTGTGTGTGTGTGTGTGTGTGTGTGTGTGTGTGTGTGTGTGTGTGTTCTGCATTCTGCAGAGGGAAGAGAGGGAGACCTCATTTACCCGGCTACTATTCTTAGCTCATCTCTTATTTATGCTTACACGTCTGTGCTTGCATCCATATTCACATCGTGGGACTGATACACTGCTCTCAAGGGGAAGGAGGGTGACTGGCACATGAGAGTGTGTGTCTGTGTGTGTCTGTGTGTGTCTGTGTGTGTCTGTGTGTGTGTCAGGAGGGGCTTGGTGGGAAACGCACCTTCAGGCGACAGTGTGACGGGGCCAGGTTGACACGTTTCTGATAAGACAGTAGATAATTACAATGCCACACACACACACACACACACACACTCACACATACATACAACTTTACTGGGCCCTTAGACTTGGACTTATTTACGCACTCTTTTCGGTTGACATTGCCTCATAATTGGTGAAAGGTACAGCTCTGGCTGTCTACAGTGCCTGTCCAATGAACTGACCGACCTGTCCACTAGATCATACCACACACTGGACTCAGTGTGACACTGAATAGACGATCATGTATACAAAATACAAAACTTTACTTGAGAAAGACAAGTAAATGTTTAAAAGGTCAAATCAGGTTCCTAAATGGTTCTTTGCTTGGACACACAGTTCTAGTGAAAAGCTTTAATTGGTCTACAACCTTTCCATAATGTTGAATTTCTTTATAATTAATGTTGCAAAAATGGTTCTTTAAGGTCCTATTGGAGCCAAGAAATGCCTTAAAAACCCCATTGTGCTTCTCTTTTCATTCTGATTGCAATTTCATTTTTTTCTGGATAATGAAAAGGATTTATTAATGTTCTGGATAATGAAAAGGTTGTTCAGAGGGAGGATGGGAACCAGAGGCCTGTAGCATTTAATGCTTTTAGGAAGCTGATACATGAGATGATTGTCACACACACACACACACACACACACACACACACACACACACACATCACTCTTGTATGTGAAACGTTTACTTTTATGGCATTTAGCCGACGCTCTTATCCAAAGCAACTTACATGGTCACTCGTATTACAGCGGCGGGGCCAATGTAGTGTTAGGAGTCTTGCCCAAGGACTCTTATTCGTGTAGCGCAGCATAGCCATCCAGACCGGGAATCAAATCCCAGTCTCCAACATGGTGTGGTAGCTCAGTGGAAGGTAGTGGTGTTATCTGTTGCGCCACACCAACCACCTCTCTACCCCTCAGCGATGGAACAGAATGAAAAAAAAAAAAAAAAAGAACATAAGAGATAAGCTTAATTACAGACACACCGTGTCAAAATAAGTCACTAACAAAAACGAACAGACTATGTTGAAATATGTCACTAATACAAACAGAGCAGTCACACACAATACTTTCATAAAATCATTTTTTCTTTTTTACTGCTCTGAAAAATGTTTCAAACACAGTGATCTGATCCAAACTGTGTCATCAGATACTTCTACTTCCAGTGGAATTCAATGGAAAAAGATTGTGAAAACATATAAAACTACAAAAATGGAGATGCAGTGTTTTTGTGTTGAAAATGTCTTTAGGATGAAAAAGGAAGAGACTGTGAGGAAAGAGAGATGTGTGTGTGTGTGTGTGTGTGTGGACTGGGGTCTGCAGAAGGGGCAGAAGGGCCTCGTAAATGAATAGGAAAGCATGCTACTTTCTCCTCACAGCCAGGGACAGCCAGCACACTTTTATGTACAATTTGCAGTAATGAATGTGAAAGGGGTCCCCAGGAACAGATGCACTGTGGAGGACAGAGTGAAGAGGTTTCACTAAAGAGGCAGCAGTGCTGGTGAGTTACATCACTGTGGTTAAGAGCAGACACAAGTGTCTTTTCCTCTGTTTCTTTGTGCTAGCAAAGAAATCAGAGAGCAAACGTATAACTGTGTTTAACCTTTGTGTGCTTTAAATGCTTCTCATTCATCAGTCTTAATGAAGTGATTTATAAGAGGTCGCCTGTAGTAAGGCTGTGGTATTGCACATGTCTTCTCTGATCGTGTACGGATGTTGGCATGGAGCTTTGTTGTGTTGAGCATTGCAGTGCGTCCCAAGAACATAAAGAGGCGTTTCATTTTTGGTCAGTATATTAATTAGCTGCATGTTTTTTATAGGTACATCCGTTTATAGGTACATCCGTCATTGAAAACAAGGAAGCGTATGTGAGTTAATGAATTTGCAGATTAACACTTATTTAATTACAGTTACAAATGGAGTCAATGAATAAAATGCAGATATTTTAGCCTAATAGCTTTTCTGGAGTTCAGTACACACATCAGTCAAATGTTTTATTTTTATTCCAATCATGCTTCCCTGTTGAATGTGTGTATAACCTTCCAAAATGAGTTTCATTACATGATTGTCTTGTAAACGAAACTGTAAGACTTGAATGTGAACAGCAATTTATAATTCAGGAGATTCAGAGGTGAAGACGTTGATTGTTCAACCATGTGTGCATGTTGCTCTTGATGCTCAGCATGGAAAAGTATCCTCAAAGTAGCAGAAGTAGAAGTAAAGAACCATTGCTCTGTTCCAGTTGAGTATGACACACTATGACACACACTTTTATGGATATTACATACTACATACTCAAAACCTTGTTAGTATTGCTAATTAATTTGCAGTTGGGACGCACCAAATGATTTGACACTTCGTCAAATGTAGCTTCGATACAATCCAGTGTTGTAAGGTTCTTGGAACCTTATGGAACCTTACCATTATTTAATGGTAATGGTATGTCATGTTTTCCCTCCTGATTTGGTCATTTCCAATTCCCACCTGCTGGTTACAAATCCATCTCGCAGTGCTGCCAGTGCTGGGAGGGTGAGGCATGTGCTTACATGTAGCAAGTCACTCCACTGTATTGCTGGCTATGCACTGGATCAATGAGGGAGAGGGAGGCCCATGGAGGAAAAGACAGTTGTGAGATCGTGCCATGGATTGCTGTATCATCGCCAGGGACTGAACCTGTAAGCTCCTGCGATGAAGATACGTGACTGCTTGTGTTGTCGTGCTCTCTGTCAGCACATAACACTGCTCAAAGTCAAACCCGAACACCGGTACAAGAGCACACTCCTAGACACGGCACCCTCAGGGTGTCCGCTTCTTTGATGGGATACAAATTATGAACATGACATTTAACAGTGACCTGAGTGCAGAAACTCCGCAGCTGCAATGCTGCTCTCTCCAGTGGAGACCCACTTTTGAGGAGAAACAAAGCCCAGCCTAAGCCAGAAAGAGAGCCCACTTCCGCCGGCGTACGCCCACAGAAAGACACTGCGTGTTTCAGCTTTGGCTGAGAAGCCCAAAGTGAGCGACTTTGATCTGGGCCTGTTTTCCGCAGCATGGTTGACAGGTGTTCGTTTAAGCTCCGCGTGGGACAGACGAGGCTTTGCTTCTCGCTTCAGGCGATGCAGGACCGAGCAAGGTAAACAGTAACGACAAACAAAAACAAACAAACACACCTAGGCTAACGATGAGGCGGCGGAGGCGTGCGGCCTTGTCAGATACACAGCAGGGGGCATTGCGGTGAGCAGAGCAAGGGATTATTCCGGAGGACAGAGTGGGAGCTTTGGGATGTACATGACTGGTAAAGTTTGGAAACAAAAAAAAAAAAAAAAAAATTTTTTTTGCAGGTAGTAATATGATGCTGGCACTATTTTAAAAACGGCTGGCTAACATGGTTACAAGAAATATTAGTATTTTTAATTTTAGTAAGTAATTTAATTTTAGTAAGTTTTGCCAGTAAATCTTTAGTGGTTATTGAAATACTGTGGACTATGCAAAAATGAATGTAAATAAAATATTCGCAAGCACATAGAGTACTTAAATACTTATGAACATAATTGCTAAAATCCAGTATTAAAAATAAAGCCTGTTTTTCCACAGTAGAACACCTTCATCTTTCTTTCGTACCATTTTCAATCATTGGATTTAGACTGAGAGGGACATAAAAGCAATTTCTAAAAGAATACAAGCAATGTATTGGAATGAAATCTTTTTAACTTGGATACTAGGGGTGTACCATGTCTATGTACGTATATTAATACCGAACCTTTAAAGTACTACAGTGTAGTACATGCATTTGTATGGAAAAATCACAGTAAGCTGTAGAACCAGATCTCATAAGCTTGGGTTCCACACGGAAACCTGTGTGCTACCGCAGTATCAGCCACACTTGGATACCGTTCAACATTCTCCATAAATCCAATCAGAGCTAATTCTATCTTTACCTTCTCTGAGTTAATGACTGCCAACTTCTCTGGCCTGACCTGCACCTGGACCCCCTGCACCCGCGTCAGACCAGCTATGTTAGTTACCATGGACTCCTAACTGTATTATTATGACCGCCATTATCCATCATTACATCTCTACTATGATAATGTGTTGTATTATATTATAATTATTGTATATTATATCAACAAACCTGAGCAGTAAGCAGCTCTGATCGGAGGAGGATGGGTCCCCCTTGTAAGTCTTGGTTCCTCTTATTGTTCCTTCTTCCAGCACTGAGGGAGTTTTTCCTTGCCACAGTTGCTGTTTGGCTTGTTTACCAGGGTTTAAGTTTTGTTGATCTCTTGTCCTGTTACTGGATTTATGCCACGACCAAAATATGACTATTGTGTACCGTTAGACCCATAGGCAATATTTTATAATAACATTTTTTTTTTTTGGCAGCAAAACAATTCATTGATTTTAAACAGTGAATTAAACCTCAGTGTCCTGTGTGAGGAGTGGTGGTGTAATTAACAGTGGTCTTCAACCTGTTATAATTTGGGGTTTCCGTTTCGTTGTTGATTCGTACTCACAAAAGCACAAGCATCATCATTTTCAGGCTACTCAACTGAAAATTGAGACGTTGTAAAAGTGTAGAATGATCTCTTACACAAGCTGAATGAAGCTTTAGAGGATGGAAAAATAACTGAGAGTCTGAGAATTGCGAAGGATCAGGAAAGCTGAGAATGTCATTAGGGAGATCATTGAGAATGAAATTACATTCAATTTACCGTTACGTATTGTCTTGTTTCCTAAAAAAACCCTTGGAATCTGTGCTTTATTAGACATCAGGCTAATACTGATTCAGGTGTGTGATACAATGGTTTAGAATATTTCAGGCTACTTTGAATAAGATATTGTTTAATGAAATGACAACAGTTATTAATATAACCTGCTTTTTTTACGCTGCTCAGCAGTAGTGGGAATGTGTCAGTGAGCAGGAGCTGCTGGGGAGTCAGTCTGATTAAAGCATTATCCTTGAGTGTTCCCCAGTGCAGCTCCAGCTGTGAATAAGGAGCAGGGAGGTGGCACTAAGTCCTATGAGCTGCAGCCCCAGTGTGATGGCTGAGGGCAAGCAGGCAGGAGTGCTGAGCAGCCTAGAGCAGTTGGACAGTGGAGGCAGAGGGGGGAGGGTGGTGTTAAGATCAGAGTCATGAGACAGAGCAGCTGCGGACTGGGCCCTGAACGAAATGGGTGTGTCCAGGAGTCCTGATATAATTAAGTGTGCTAATTATATCAGGTGTTAATTATATCAACTGTGTTAATTTAAATGTACAATAATAAAGATGGCCAACAAACATATTAATGTTGTAACAATATTATAACTGATCTTCTAAAAAGCATAATGCTTACCAAATGCATGGATCTAACATACAAGACAGCAGTTATCAGTTGTTTTCAGTTGTGGGGTGCAGGATTGATGTTGCTGCATATATATTTGATATGATCTAACAAATCTAAAAATTTCATAATGTGTACATAATCTGTCAAAGAAGCACAGTGTGACTTTTACTCTTAACTGCTCTGAGGGCTGATTTAAGTTGAAAACTACTGTCACATTGTGAATAGAAAGTTCTGGTTCAAGGCAGATGATGTTCCAGTTGGTTAGGACTTGGTTGAGGTTGTGTTGTCTTTTTATTATTAATAGATTTTTTTATTTAAAGAACATTTAAAGAAGCAGAAACTTACCTATAACAGTTCTGGGTCCATGATATAGATTTCAGATATAGGAACGTCTGTCCATGATCCAGTATTGGTTTAAAAGATTTTGATATTCGAAAACTATATTGTGATGTGTGTGTGTGTAATGTGTAAAATCTAAAATCAGTGTCATCTGTACATATATGGTCTTTTCCAAAGGTCTCTCATTTAATTACTTAAGTTGAAACTACTGTTACATTGTCCAGCCTATCAGAGGAAGGTCATTTTATTTTTTTAATTAATTACTTATTTATTATTTTAAACATATTATTTTTAAAATTACTTAATGTTTGTTTTTTACTTGTAACATTTAAAGAAACAGGTCTATGATATAGTATGTGAGGCAGGACAACATGTGAATGTCAAAAAGTGGCCATTTTTTAGACTAAATAAACACCCCTCAGACTCAATGTTAATGTCACACATCAACGACATATGAATGATGCAGCAGCATCTGAACATTCAGTAGATTATCAAGAGACTTTTACTGAAGACTTCTACTGAATAAGAAGCTCTTTACTTTGAGAGTCCAAGTTCTGATCTGTAGATCTGTAGATCTGTAGATGATCAGTGGTTTCTCAGTGGAACATCTAACAGGTCTAATGCAGACCATCTCAAGACCAGCACTGAAGAACGGATTTTGAAATGAGTGGAGGCTAATGCAAATGCTAATGCTAATGTTATTACAAACACACACACACACACACACACACACACATTAAACGTACTGCATACAAATATTGCTAATATTAAATAGGCCCCCCTTATGTCATGTGAGGCCTGGACTCCACAAGATCTCTAAAGATGTCCTTTGTCAAATCTCCATGTTTTAAGTTCAAGTGCGTTGACGGTGATCTGATACGAGAATGATATGGGGTGCTGACAGAAATTAGCATTAATGTAGTTTTTCCTTTCTTGAAATGCATGACATGTTTGGCCCAAACTGAAGCCTAGCTCAAATACTGTATTGAATGAATTCAGAACATGGGAAATACCAATTCTCCCACAGTCTGGATTCTACAGTATACACAAGTTTATTCCAAACCTGACACATAATATGGGGGAAAACGGGTCAATTTGGGCAGTGAATAGGAAATCGTGAACCTGATGTGCTTCTATATGATCTGTGTGCTTTTATATGTAGCAAGTAAAGCAAAAAAAGCAGGACATATTCTCCAGATATCCATGCTACAGTTTTCCATGTATTTCCATGATTTCCGTTCTCTTTCAGCGAGCATCCAATCAGAGTGAAGTGGTGTTTACTAATTAACCATCTGGTATATAAAATCTTTAGCTGAACACCCATACGCAGCACAGTAGTAAGGGTTTACGGCTGTTCTGGCTTGTGCAGCTGTACAGTAAATTGTTTATGTTTATGTTTATCAAGCAAGTATTCCAAAAATGTGCTGACTGGCTAAGCAAGCTTTTCCTAAGTGCAGTGACAGCAGTCAGTCACATCTCAGGAGAGATCTAATATCCTATATGTATATGAGAGAGCGAGAGAGAGAGAGAGGACGTGGCGGTTTTGCTAATATGACTGATGAGGGTGTGAGGGGCCTCCCTCGGCAACAAGGAGGTGTGATCCCTCCGCGTGTGTATATGTGTGTGATTGGCAGGCAGGTGGTTGCTGAGGGGTGGTCTCTGGGGGGTCAGTTCACACACCACGGCTGACTGCTCCCACCCAAGCATGGTGGGGGTGTTTATTTGAAGTAGAAAATTAGAGGGTGCATAGCGAGCAGTTTTGGCAGCCTCAGCGTGTAGGTTAATGATGGAAGAAGGAATAAAGCTCTAAGCTCTACGAGGCTTATTCACTGTTTACATTCGACTTAGTCCTATTTCCTTTGCATTAGCCTGCTCATCTGTGTGTGAGAGGTGGGAAATGGGGGATAAAGCTGAGAACGTTTATCTCCATTCTCTTCTCTTCCCTGCATTTCCTTCAGAAGGTAATTTCACTGCCGTGTTAAGAAAGTCTGCTGTTAATGACCTAGGGGTGGGGGATATGACGATGATGAGGATTTTATTATTATTGTGATTAGGCCTGTCATGATGACTATACATATTTTTTATTCATGATAACTATATATTATCCCGGAAATAATTCGCGATAAGTGATATTATTGTCATTTTAAGACCATGGATTTTATGACACGGATGCACTGATCATATAACGCATAACAATATATTTACACTTTTTTAAATGGAGGTGAATTATTATTACTATTAACTTGAATTACTAATACTATTCAGACATTGGAATTAAAATGTACATAAAATAAACATGCAGAATTATATAATTAGTAATTAATAAAATAAATGGATTAGATAATTATTGTAACAGCATTATTAATTGGGTTTCTTTTTTGAAACGTTGGCAGATATTAAATGATATACTAGGTTTTTGATAGCAGCTTTTACCTTGTGGCGATCATGTTTTGTCTTTTTCTACCCGATAAATCTTAAATGCTGTGGTGTTTATCATTTATTGTGAGAATGTTTTCAGGTGCCTGGATGTTATATATGTACTATATCACCCAGCCTTACATGGGATGGACAAAATGCACCAGCAAAACAGTAGTAAGCCATTAAACTAGTTTACCACAAGCTGATGCTAGTTATATACAGATGTTATTAGTGAGCTAAAGCACCGCTTAATGAAGCCCTTCTGTGGAAGATGGCACTGGCTCTTTATTGCTGTATTCATTCTTCTGTTATTTCCATTTTCTTCCATTGTCCTTCCCTCAGTCCAGTGCAACAAGGGCAACAAGCTCTCTGACCCCCATTTCACTCACTCTCACAGTCTCTCTCACTTCATTCTTTTTCTACTTTCCTTTTTTCTCTTTCTATTATCCCTCACTGTCTGTCTAGTTCACTATGTCTCCCCCTCTCTCTTCTATCCCTCCCTCCAGCTCTTCTTTTTTGCTGTTTGCTTTGTTTCTTACTTCGTCTCTCACGCTCACACACCCTCATACACTCTCTGTTTCTCACAATTTTAAAGTCTTGTTCTTTCTTATTTTCTCTCTCTCTCTCTCTCTCTCTCTCTCTCTCTCTCTCTCTCTCTCTCTCTCTCTGTATTGCTCCTCCCTTCCCCCATTTCTGATTCTCACTTGTGAGTATGGAATCCACCCAAACAATAGCTGTTTTCTGCTCTGGGTCGCTCGGACGTGCTGTTGCTTCTGTGGCTTTTCCAGCCCTCAGAATGAAACGATGACATTTTAAATTGCTAGTACTCTGCATCTCTCTGAAACGAATACACTGACTAGGATGAGTTTCTCTCTCTTTCTGCTCCTGTCTGTTCTGTTGGGTGGAGAAACTGTAGATAAAGATAGCTTCTCATTACTGCACGTACTGCATATATCACCTCCTACTCAACCTGGACGGTCTGCTGTTGTGCACACCACTGTGAATGCAGAATGATCGTTTTTATGGAGGATGCTGATCAATCAAATCTGTTTTCATTTTTAGGACCGTTCTTATCCTTATAATAATGTATCTGTTAGGATTAAATCAATGTAACAAAGCTTTGTATCTCCAAAACTCTGTAGATCTCTGAAACTGTAAAACTGTACAGCTGTAGTCTTGCAGTACTGCAATACTGTGGATCTCCAAAACTGTAAATCTCTAGCTCCTAGATGAAGCAAATCTGTGTTCATTTGAGTGTACAGTAGTGTACGCTGTAACAAGATTTATTTCCAAATAAAGTTGGACCATTTCCATTGGCCCACATATCAGCAAATGGGCACATAATGTGGAGGGCTGCTTGAAAATACCTACCAAATTAGGTCAACTTACAGCAAAGATGTAGATTCCTTTCTTCACCCTAAAGGGCTGTAATTCATCCCACTGAAAAAGCAGAAGGAAAAGGTGAGTTTGGGAAATGGCGCGTCCTTGAATAGGCTTTTCTATTTGCAGCGTTTTTGTCATTTGCTGTCAATCTCTCCTGAGCAGACTTCTCCCGTTCCCCATCACTGTCCACATCTCCCCTCCCCTTCTGTCCGCTTTTCGGGGTTTTACTGTGCGAGGCGGCAGGGGTGTGTGTGCAGAGGAAAAAAGGGCTCTAAAAATGGCTGGCACTTTTACGGGTGGCTGTAGATCACGGATGAGCAGAGCGATGAGGTTTTATACACCCTGCCATCCTACCCAGCACGGAACGAGGGGAGAGTGGAGAGAGGGGGCACGTACTCGCTGATCTGAAGGACAGAAAGAGCAAGATGGAGTGAGAAAGGAGGAGAGTGGGCTGACTAATAACACATTCTGCTGCTCAGATCTGAAGGGTCAAGTGTAGAAATGCTGCGGATGATGTGTTCAGAGAGGACGTTAACTCTGGGGCCTGACTGATGTATCGTTTGGGCTGTGAAATTGAGGATAAGATTCTATTTCATATTGAAGTTTCCCCAATAAAATTATCTTAGGAATAATATTACTAATATATTACTAATAACTTACCTAAATATTGTTCATAATTAATACTTAATGAGGTACTTGTGTACTTTGTGTCATTCGTGCATTAAGCATGGGATTCATACCATAAAAGTCCAGGTAAACGACAGCTGTGAACTGTAGACAAAATAACAGGGTTGTAAATGACTGTTTATAGCCACATTTGAACATTTTAAGTCCCAACTAAAGTCCCATACTTACTGTTTAGATGTTCTTCAAAACCTTTAAGAGGTCCTAGCCCATTTTCTGTCAACAGATTTGCTTACAAGCTCAATGTAAAGCAACCAGAAAATCTAAATCAGCACTCTAAAAAACAACAAAACCCTTTCCAGGGGTTCTTTAGTAAAGCCAATAGTCCTTAGAGTAGCATTTAAGCATCCAAGTGGCCCTTTAAGTTGCCATGCTATGATGCGGAGCATTTGGATGCTTAGAGTCTAAATGGAACCGAGAAGAGTTTCACTGTTGTTACGAGTCAAAGAACCCAGCCTTAGCTCCATTACACACGGCCTCTGTTAGCTCTGGTTTCTGTTTCTGTCAATAATCCACGGGTTCAAAAGTCCAGACTTTCCACTCTTTTCCTTGATGCTGGTTGAAAAGTTCAAACTTCAAATCCTTCTTGAAGTCTTTTGAGCACACGTGAATGTTCCTCAGTACAAATGATTCAAGAAGCTGAAATTGACTTCTTTTTTTTGTCAGCTTTTTACTTGAATTTTTGCAGTTCAGGCTGTATCATTTAAGGTGGAATTAATAACTTATAATAAAATAAAAAAAAACTTAATAAAAAAAACCTTAATTGTAAAGACTGATTCTTTATTTGAGAGTTTAAACATCTGGTAATACTATGCAAAAAGTAGGTCCACAGAAAGTAGACCCTGATAATAACTGCAAGTTAACTGCTAATGCTAGAAATGTGACCATGCTCTGCGGTGCCAATATAGCCACCCCTCATTGGTGAAAAAGAACTCTGGGAAATGTAGGATTCAAGGATTTTAGGCCTAGACAAGGATATTTGTCACCATGTCTGATAATACAGTTACATACACTCACCAGTATTGTCAACTATGAATCATTTAACTTCATAGATTCTGTTTAATATTAATGCTAATTATCGTTCTGTCTTTATGAAAGATGTGTTAATTCTTTGGGTTGAGAGAAATGTGTTCTGTTCAGAGAACTACTGTATGCATCAGTCTGTCTGTCAGTCTGTCTGTCTCACTCTTTTCCCTGTGTGGGGCTTATTGATTTAGTCTTGCCCACTGTAGTTGGGTCAAAAGAAACAGGCCTTTGAAGTCTAGCATTTGTTGCATGTTGTGTTGGTCTGGTTGCATGCTGACTGGGTTTAGCAGGCTTACAGCTTGCTGTAGAGTGTAAATTATAAGAACAGTTCATTGCCCTGACTAAAGCCAGAGTCTGCACCTGGACAGATAAAAGGAACTGCTTAAGAATCTGCTCTCTTTCTCTCCTTCTGGCCACATTAATCATTATTACATTATTACGTCTTCACCAAGCATCCATGTTTTAAAGCACAGTGCTATTATTGCAGTACTTCAGAATCTTAGTTGAGGTTTATAGTAATTGTGCTTGGACTGAAACTTGCATACCATTGTTGTCAGATTAAAACATGAAAATAATATCAAAAAATGAAATTGCTCAATTTACATAGTTTGAAAAGGATGCAGGATCTAGTGTCAGTATATGTTTCGCCTATGATTACTGGATAACTGATTACGTGAAAACAACTTTTGTTTAAATTGTTTGCCTTATATTGCACCTCATTGAAAAATAGCCTGGACTGAAATACCACAGATGGGAGGGTGTTGGCTGAATAGGTAGATGTGAATCTGTAAATAGCTTGGTTTTTGGGACCTCATGAAATTAACAAATTGAAAATGGACTATTTTTGCAGCTTTTTAAATATAAATAGTCTTGATAGACTCTAGACTAGGCACCTCTTGCAATTTTAACAGTGTTCACAGTCAAATCCTTTGTATTTAAAGGTGTCATACTGTATTTAGTTTGTAAAGAAAATCCAGCATAACCAAACGGGCCAATTCCAACACCTCAAGACTGTTTCATTATATTTATGGCTGTAAAATTGACATACACTCAGCCCGTTAGCGAAAACCACAGTCAAAGGTGGCAAAAAGTAAGTATGACCGAGATGGGAGAGTATGGGGTTGTTGACACTGAAGAGCAGCAAATGACACCAGACTCTGCTAGTTATAGGAATACAGGTTGCTACTTGAACCAAGCCTTTTGGCCGTGGATTTCTTGTGCCAGTGTCTACAGAAGGGGAGCTCAAAATCTGTCTCTGATGAAGCGAAAGTCTGGGGTAAAAGGGAAATGAATGCTTCATTCAGAGGCAGAATAACAGGGTTGTAAATAGGCATGTTAAATGACATCCTAACATTTTTGCCAATTAAAGTCACATATTTACTATTTATACACGAAATATAACTGAAAATACTCAATAAATGCATGCTTTGACACATTTAAGAAATGTATAAGTGATATAGGTCCTTAAAATATGTTATGTGAATGTAGTGTAGTCATGTGATGAATATGGTATGCTAAATGCTAAAAATGAACACCATGAGCATCAGAAATGTTCTTATTTTTGTTAACCAGAAGGAGAACAGCTCTACTGATCAGAAACTGGAGGCCGGTGGGAGGCTTCGTGGATGTTTTGGTTGGTGTGTGTTTTGAACCCACGTTAGCTCAGTGTGTCAGGAGGCTTCTGGAGGCCTTTGAGGTTATAAGGGAGTGCTGTTCTGTCTTATGCTGGCTATGTGAGCGAAAGCTTCAGGCTCAGAGTAAGACGCTCACACACACTCACACACACACACACACACACACACACACACACACACACACACACACACACCTTTTGGGTCTGCTGTTCCTGGTGAATGCTTATGAAATATGATGAAATTTTCCTCACACTTCTGCAGTGGAAGTAGTACGCTTATCTGTTGCCAATCTCCAATCATCAGCGAATGTATCTCTTGAATGAGGGCCTTGAACTGCTTCTTTAAGTGAAACCCAGTGTGGAGACCCTGTCATGCCAAACTTGATTCCGAGTCTTGTTTTATGTCTGGTGTGTGTGCAGGTATTTGTCATAATATGCCGGCTATGAATCTCCGCAATTCCCACACATCATTACGCGCTCACGCAGGTGTAAGCAGCTCTCTTGTTCATGCCTTGATGAATGAATAAACACGAGGCGCTGCGCGAATCACCCACAAGTGCCTGTCCACTTTCATTTTTATCATTTGACAAATATGAGCAATAATGAACGCATTCGTATTCTTGCCACCTCTTTGAGGTAGCTGGTGTTTCTAGCCCTTCCTGCTCAGCTGTTTCGTGGTGGCCGGACATAAATAGCAGCAGAAACCACCCACGGGTTTAGTCAGCTGTGAACAACACAAATAAATAAATAAATAAATAAATAAGAGTTACACCAACAGAATCACGAGCCTTGTGAGCGTTTTTTTTTTTCTCTTTCAGGGTTTTGCCCATTAGGACCCCCAAGCTCAATCTTTCCAGATGTTCCAGAAGACGTCAGCAGCAGCAGAATCATTCCGTAATTTCACAGCTTCAGCACCATCCTCCTCCATCCTTCTTCTCCTTCTCCTCCTCCTCCTCCTCCTCTAGCCCTCAATGCATCTCTTCTATGTAGAGTGACTGACACTTGGTGACGCACTGGCAGTAAAAGGGCAGATTTGTCACAGCTTGGACACACTCTGAGTAAAAAGGTTCTGTCTCTTAATAATACGTTTGTCCTCCCTTTGCTTCTTTAAGCACACAAATTCATCTTCCTTTTTGCCACCTTATGGTGTATTGCATGTATTAATCTTACATGCTGTGTTCTGTTCTGAGCAATTTACATCATTTTGTCTCAACAAGGCCCTGGGACCAGCTCACCCTCTGACTGAGGATGAAATACCCCCCCCCCCCCCATTTCTTGTTATAAGTAGATTTGCAATGCTTCCAAAGAATGCATTTATCAAGCATTTTTAGTATTTTCATTCATTTATAAATTATAGGGGTGTAACAGTACGGCTCACACAACAAAAAAAACAAAGACTAAGCCATGTTTTCTTTCATTTAATTTGAATAGACAGTTGTGCAAGTTACAGTTTGTTCCATCTAGTGCCATACAGTCCCCCATAAGGTAGTTAATGCAGCCTGTTGTGTGTTAATTAAGCAGAAATTTGTAATCGTTAGCATGTTCAGTGTGTTTACATACACACATACACACACTACAGTTACCATAGCAATAGTCCTAAATGGCTAAAGTTCCCATAATACTATGCAAATCCTACTTTTTACAAGTGTATCCCGCACACTTGTGAAATTTCCATATTTGCCCTTTGAGCCTAACATGTATTCTCTGTGCGCTGAACCGTTACCCCCGTCCCATTACTGTTCTGTGTGAATACACGCCCCTAGTAAATAGTCAGTTTGTGACTTTTGATGGCAGTGAAAAATTCAGATGTGGTGTTACGTATTTACAACCCTGTTATTTAGCCTCAGAATGAGCATAGCATTAGCATAGCTTAGCCGAGCGTAGCCTTATTATTATTATTATTATAATTTTTTTTTTAAGTATTAAGTCTTACCAAATAGTGTTTCTGTCAGTGTTCCCTTCGGCATGGTGTGTCTGTTTGTGTGTGGTTAGGTAGCTAAAGAGATTGTACTTGGGTCAGTCCCTCTTTTGCTTGTGTCACAACAACCGGCTAGTGTCTGGGCTGGGAGTGTGTACATTTCTGGGGGCACAAATAAGATGAGCCAAGACTTTTACATAACACTTTTGGAAGTGGCCCATTTTATAGCCCTGTTTTGCTTTTGAGGTTACTGGCATGTACCTCACATTTACGTTTACTCTCCTTTAAGTTATTTTACAGAGATACCACTCTGTTAACTCACCCTGCAGTTTTTAGCTCCGTTTTCGAATGCAGTATATCTGTGTCTGATCTTAATGTCAGTGAATGAGCTCCATGTCAGTCTTGTTGCCTCTTCTGTGGTAGAGTTATATAATAAATGTCCTTATTGTTTTTCACAACTCATGATACTTGGGCTTTATGAAACCCAAGCCAAAAAAAACAGCTTTGTAATTTCTTCAGAGGACAGAGTTTCTTTGATCACTGCTTAAGTGAGTGGAAAAAACAGTACCACTGCGTTCCTTAATTTCTGCAAGGCGTACCTGGGACTGGGGGCTAGAGCACAGCAGGAGTAGTAGCAGAAGAAGAAAGGGCAAACAATGTACTTTGAAGTTAATGAATGGAGAAGAGCAGTGCTCCAGCGAGAGTAGGGAAAACCAGTAGAGGAAGGAGGGAGTCTCGCCCTGGCTGACTCACAGGCCCTTAATTTCGAGTTTCTTATTAACCATGAAAATCGGCATTTATATTCCCACAATGGAGTTGAAGACCTTCAGAATTCATTGATCTTAAAGAGCAGTTCTCTCTCTCTCTCACTTTCATTCTCTCTTGCTCCATCAGGATTAGAAACTGCTTGCCTGGGCCTTTAACCCTTTGAAGAACGCCTGGCGGCTCTTTCTGACAGCAACAGGGCTTTGCTGCATTGGGGCCTGACACTTTTGTCCTGAACTCAGCTGTGGAAGTTTTTTTTAGGACGTCCGTCTGATGTCGATTCTTTAGCACATGTTTTTGTTGAACTGTAGCAGTCAGTAATGTGTATTGGTGTATTGGAGCCCCATCAGGGAGATATCATTGTAATGGGTCAGTCTCTTTTGGCTGTAAGCGATTAGAGTTTTGTGTAGTACCACACAGAAGCTTTTATTGGGATTATGTAGGTAATATTTCTCACTGCCAACAATGCAAATCAAGACTTCTGAAATATTGTCAGGCCAGGAAGGGTATATTTGACATGACATGCATAATAAAAAGCCATACAACTGTTATTATGTGACATATAGAGGCAGGTGATTGAAGCAAAATGGTATAGAATGAGTCAGCAACCACCACCATCACTCATTTCAATTTACTAGAATTTTTCAATATTGCTACTACATCTTGTTCAGAAAGGCTCGTTATGATGTAGATTAAGCAACTGCTTCTGGTCACTAGCCAGGATTTAGCCTGATAAATGTAACTGATTAGAAACAGGTGCTCGGGAAACCGTATAAACAAGTGCAGATGGCTAGCTAGTGTAAATTTTAGGATTACAGTTGTTGTAGCCATCCTCATATGCAGGTATTGTCAAAATGCGTAAAGCACAAGTGCGATCTTGCTAACACTCACATGGTATACACTTCTGTATTGCAATGTTCTTGTAGGACTAGCCATATGCATGCTTGTTTAACCATAGAGAATTGCACCCTATCAAGAAGTTAATGTGTAATATACATGGCTAATATTCTGTTAAAGTTGTGCAATGCTTCCCTGTAAATCACTTCCTGTCATGTCAGATCATTAATTAGTCATGATTTGTTTTCCATTTCATACAAAGCTGAGTGTTAACCACACAAAAAGGAAGGAAAAAAACACTTTCATCAGCATTAATTTATTTCACTCCATTACCGTTTCCGCGTTCCTCCATCTGTTTCCAGAAGCCCCTTGCGATGTCAGCTATTACTGCGCTAATTTGAGCAGGCTAGAGCGTGAACAGGAGCTTCACACCGGACAAGCTCATTGCTGGATGAGTAAACGTTACACTGCGGCACCTCAGAGCCTCTCCGTCACCTTGGAGAGTCGGGCATCTCAGCTTGGCAGAAGCGATTTCGGATAAAACACTGGAAATTAAGCAGCCCTAATCCGTCATGCTGAGAGCAGTAATTCAAGTTTCATTAGGCAGTAGATCACTGGAGTCGTGTTGGAGGCGGACAAGTAATCGGAGGTCGCCATCGTGGCATTTTTTCTCTTCAAGGTCAGCCTTATGTTTTGAGTCGCAGGGATGGCGAGTACAGACAGATAGCAATAAAACCTCCTATAGAAGTCTTGTACATGCCAGTGTGGAGAAATATGTCTCTGTTCCAGTGCTTTATATGTGCATTATGTGCAAGTTCTGATTCCCCTTCCTATGGTCAGCCTGACCTACAACATTTAGCCATAGCATTAATTTTTAATATGGTGGAATCTCAAGGATTGGGTTAAATAGACATATTAGGGAGTAAGTGAAGTCAGTTATCGTATAAGATGATGTTTTAGATTGGCAAGTGTAAGACTCTGAGACTCTTTGGAAAAAAAAAAGCCAAATTTTGATGGCTAGATGACTTGGTCAGAGCATCTTTAATAGCTGGTCTTGTGAGGTGTTCCTGGTATGCAGTAGTTAATACCTACCAAAAGAGGTCCAAGGAAGGATAACTGATGAGTTATCCTAACAGGGTGTTTGGCTCATTGATGCGATCCATTGATGCCACACCTCACAGCTTACAAAACTTGAATGGTCTGCTGCTTACAAAAATCTTGGTGCCAGATACCAGAGGACATCTTCAGAGGTCCTGTGGAGTCCATGCCTTGACATGTCGGAGCCGTTTTAGTGGCACATGAAAGAACCTACACAATATTAGGCAGGGATTTTAAGATTATGGCTGATTGGTGTGCCATTGGACTGCCGTGATGAATCATTGAGAGCAGTTTCCAGATAAAGATGGGTCTGCACAAGTCTTCAATATATGCAGAATACAGTTGTAGTGTAGTCCTCATTTAAAGGACATTCTCCAGCCTCTGCTAGTGTGGCTCCTGGGAGCAGGTGTACTCTCCTGGGTAAGTGAGTGGAATGCTGGCTAGATTTAGAAACTTGTTTTAGCCATGTGATTTTGGACTGCACCTTGAAATGGCTTGAAATTTGGCCTAAAACTGTCTCATGGAGTGTCTGGGTGTTGTAGAATTGTACTAGTTTCCTGAATATTTAGTACCAAAAAGGCCATACTGAAATGTGCCAGATTGTATGTGTTGAGTGTATGTAGAAGTGTATCTTTCTTTTTGGACCAATTCCACTTGCCAGCAAAAAATGCATGGCACCAAGTCAAGATATACCATGAAAGCAAACGCACCACTCATCAAGTGGGTTGAGGAGGTTCAGGTGATGTTGGTAACAACACGGTCTGAAGGTCTGCAGACACCAGGGAAGAATGTACGGGTTGCGGTCGGGTGGTACTATGGGAGTTCACTGATTGGTGGTCATGCTCTGAAAACAGGTAAAAAAAAAAAAAACAAGCACATCATATTTGAGAGTTTAACAATGTGCTGAGTTTGAATGAAAGGCAGAGCAAGCAAACCTGGATGAGTCGAAAGCATTCCTAAGACTATTTAAGTTTGTATGAGTTCACAGGAGCAGTGTACTTGTGTTGTGTTACTCAGCCACAGAATATCAGCCATGCTGACCACTGTTCATATTTGAACAGGTCAGATAACTGATCCCTGTTGGCTCAAGCAGTGAAGTGTTTGGTTTATAATTGTGAATCCCTCCCTTGGTTTGCTCTCTGGCCAGAAACTCATTTTCACATAATCTGCTGGCTGGTCTCAGAGGGTGCAGGTGTGAGATTAGTTCACTGGGCTTATGTTTTGCTTCTTGCCGGCAACTTAAGGGTGAAGTGTGAGAGAAGACCTTGCTTTCACCATTGTTTTGGTCTTGTCACAAATCTGTTGGCTCCCTGCGATTCACAATTTCTCTACAGACAGCAGATATGATCAGTGTGAGTAATTGCTTTACATTGGTCATGAGTGTCTGGGGATTGAACCTGGTGGAATTCATTTCCAATCCATTCAGTTTCAATCCTTAGGGTTACTAAACACTAATGTGCCATTTCTTGGTGATTTATATCACATTTCTGTCAGATTGACCAGCTGTCACACACACACGCAAACACACACACACATACACACACACATATATACAAGCAGGCTGGCTTTATTGTACTTTTCCGTTAATGGTGTGATTTCTCATGACCTGTAAAACATCAGGCCAACATAAAATGAAGTGATTATTCATTTGGTATTTTTTATTTAGTTAAACCAACTTGGTTCAGTCAAACGTTCTCCTAACTTATTTATTTTTAAATTCTAGATCTCTAGAGATTTAACGTCAGTAAATGAGCTGAGATTTTTTTAGTTAGTGTCTCCTTGCCCTTAATTTGTGTACTGCTTATTCCCACCTGCAGATTATGACTTCCGCTATTACATGGAGGAAGGCCTTCTTGTTCTCAGACTTTCTGACTTTTGACTAGTTACTGAAGGGACTCAAACTTATGATCTTCTGTCTCTTGATAAGCAGGTAGTTGAACTGTTGTGCTACTCTAGAGCTGTGAAATCATGTGCATGTCTGTGTCCAAGAAAGAGCAGAAAGGTAAATTTACATTTATTTTACATTTAAATGAACATTTATGTATTTTATGTATTATACAGCTCTGGAGTGGCACAACAGCCTAAATGTTAGAAGATCATAAGGTCAAATGACACCTAGACTGGAGATATTATGTGATTGGTGGAGTTCTAAGCTGCAGATGGATATAAACAGTAAACAGATTGAGTGGGAGGTGTCACAGACAACACATCTGGATTTTTTTTTGCCTACTTATCAAGAGACAGGAGATATCCTTGATATTCTTCAACTCTGTTAGTTTTGTTGCAGCAGTACAAATGTGAGGAAAATTTTCTGACTGAACTAAGTGGAGTTAACTCCAAAACGCTCAATAATCAGATTTTAATTGGTTTAAGGGTTTTTTTTTTTTTACAGTGTGCTCACACTTACATTTGCTCATATCATAAACTACCACTTTGAGCAAGCACAATTAACTAGGAATCAATTTCATACTTCCATCAACTTTTATTGTTTCTCTGATGAAACTAATCAATAATAAGCTTTTAAGAATTTGAGTTGAGTACTGCATTTGTATAAGGCTGTTTTACAGTGCTGCTTGAACTTTCATGCAACTGAATTAGATTTCATAAACAGAATGTCCACGCTCCACAATGCACAAGGTCACATTTTTTACTCAAGCCTTAAGGAAGAATTGATTGTTAAAGAGGATGAAGAAGAAGTCTCTGAATGTAATGCTGTTCGATTAAGTAGGGTTAACGGCGGTCATGCAGGCAAAGTGTGTGTATGTGTGTCTATGTCTGTGTGTTTATGTCTGTGTTTGTGTGTGTGGATGCAGCCTCTAACGTACTTTAGCTGATTAGACAGGGCATGTTTCCTGTCCCTCACCTCACAAGGCTCTGGTCCTGCTGGGAAATCACAGCCAGACACTACAGGCAGGACTTGGCAAGTCAGGAAACAGCCAGAAGCTCTTCATGATTTTACTAAGAGGCCTACTTGGCAAAACGGCCGTTCTCCACCTCTCTGAGGGGCCCTGTGTTGATGGAAGGAGAGACTGGGGAGGAGAGAGTGTGGGAATAGATTTTGGCAGGCTGCATTTGTTGCAGGTGAGGCTGGCATTCTGACAGTAGGGAAATGTCTGTACAATATAACAGTGTATTGAATTAGTCTGTTTTCAGTTGTGTACATTGGTTCCACCAAAGTAAAATTGGTCAGTGCAGTTAGTGGTCAAGGTGATTTGAGAAAACTCAATATCACAGTTATTTCCAGTGATATCAGGGAAAAGGGAAGTGTGCTATTTATTTCTGAATATAATAAATGATTTTTGAGCAGTTCTTCAGAACAATCGGTGAGCTCTGTAAGGTGATGTACTAACCAATTCCAATAAAGCTAAAAACCTGGTGCAGTAGTGTGTAGCTATGTGTATAGGTAAAATGGACTATAGTCCATCTGTTAGTCTCCTTTCACCCTGTTCTGCAATGTTCGGGATTCCACAGCCACAGAGCAGGAAGTATTTGGGTGGTGGGTCATTCCCAGCACTGCAGCGACACTGATGTGGTGGTGGTGTGTTAGTAGTCTGTGCTGATATGTGTGGATCAGACACAACAGTGCTGCTGGAGTGTTTAAACATCTCAGTGTTACTGCTGGACTACGAAAAACAGTCCACCAACCAGAAATATCTAGCCAACAGTGTCCTGTAGGCAGTATCCTGTAACCACTGATGAAGGTCTAGAGGATGACCAGCACACACTGTGCAGCAACAGATGAGCTTCTGTCTCCAACTTTACATCTGCAAGGTGGACCAACTAGGTAGCGGTAATAAAGTGGACACAGTGAAGCTGTGTTAGCTGAAGTTTAACATTGAACATTTAGCATGTAAGCTCAGTATCACCCAAGTCTTGAGCTCTTCTGAATAAAATAAATATGTCCTTAAATCAGATTGAATTATTATACATAACTATCTGTCCAATGCAGATACATGTTTTAAACAATTATCTGACAATATAAATATGATTCTGACATCATTGTGCATCCTGAATAAACGTCATGTTTTTCACTGATACGCACATTTGAATCAGGTCATTGTAAAGCAGTACTGTAGCACTGTAGGTTGAGGAGGAGATTCTGTCAGGCTGTGGAATGCAGCTCTGTAATCCTCTCAGGTGAAAATGTTTTTTTTTTTGTATTTGTTATAAACATTTATTTATTTATGACTCTGGATTTAAATTATGAATATTTATTAATTTATTCATGCCTGAATTTCAATTGCCTACACATTGAACTGCACAACCTAAGGTCATTTCAGGTGAAACATCTGCAGCGTTTAGAAATTGGGCATTTAGAGCAGTGTAGAGACCTTAAATGCAATGTGCTGCACAGTGTTTTCCCTGAACCTCAGCCATACTGTTAACTGCCACTAACAATTATTTCTCTGTCGATTAATCCATGAATTATTTTGTTGATTCGGCGATTAATCTAAACAAATTTGTCTTTGAAAAAAGTTCAATTGAGCTTTTAAATGTTATTTTATTTTGACAAACCCGTAAATAAATTTAGTGCAAAACTGTAGGTTTAAATAAGAACTTCAGCACAACAGTCAGCAGTGCAGTGGGGTACTACTGTATTTACCAGTACACCAGCTGCATGGTGTTCCACTGTTTGAGTGTTTACACTGGGGTTTATTTTTAATAACATAACGAAATAAAAAAAGTGTTATGGTTCATTAAAAATATTTATTTCACATTATTATGCTAACATCAATTGTAATGTGATCTCTTAAAAACGGGGACATCCTTGCAACTTCACCTTTATCCAGTTATTTATGCAATCTCAACATTCCTTTGCACAAAAACACTGAGGTCTGTTTGTTCCTCATTTTCCTCATGGAGCAGTTTCAGTGACATCAGCCCTACATCAGTGGCAGCCCTACTTTTCTAAGGTGATTCTGAGGTTTTGGAAAGCATGAAACCATAGAGTTTTAACCTCTAAACTCAACTGTATTCATGCACCCAGATGTTTTGGTCCATCATAGCATTCATTTCATAATTTCTGGTTAAAACAAGCAGAAACACTCTGACGGAAGTATGCAATTATTAAGTACAAACCATATTGTATTGCTTCTTATTAAACCATAACACATTGTGTTGTATCGTATTGTACTGTAGTATGCAACTAGTGTGTTAGATTGGACCTAACAGTAGTAGTTGTGTGTAGAGTGTCAAGTAGATTGATTGGGTTACTGTAAAGCACAGCTTTTGTTTCAAAAATAAGACTTTTATAATGGTAGGAATTCTGATATTATAATTATTTTACAACCCTTGTAGTTATTTAAGAATATGGTTATATAGTTAGGTTATATATTTGAGTGAGTATGAAAAAGGGTTTAACCGGCATTAGGGTTAAGGATGTCACAGTCACCACGTAGTGTACCCTGGAGGTTCCTGCAGATAATGAATAAGGCCCCATCGGGTCGAGTATCTGTGCGATCAGGGCTGCGTAATGAAAGCACTCCACATGTAGAAGCTGGTAACTTCTTGTTTAATTTATCCACTGGAATTCTTTTGCCCGTTCATCTGCAGTCTTTGGAGGAAAAAAAGAAGTTGCCCAAAAGTGTTTTTTGGAGAGATACCGTAGGAGAAGTCTTCAATAGATTAGCCCTCACTGGATGTAGAAGTTCTACACCAATTCATTCTTCACTAGTCATGCCAGAAACCTTTTAGGAACCTTTTATGTTTTATGTCTTTAGATCTGACAGTGTTGCCATTTCTTGGTGTGAAGTCGGTGACCTCGTGTGAAAACGGGCGGAGGAAGCAGGCCGTGGAGAACCGTTTTTCTTCTTCTATTTTTGCTCTGGAAATGCAAATCCCCAGTCTGGGTTCCACGGGCAGATTAGTGGATTTGAGGGCCACCTTTCAGAAGGCAGATTTGGGGGAAAGTGGGTTGTGGGGGGGGTAGAGGAAGAGGGGTGAAGGTCTTATTGTCATGCAGGATTAGACTCATGTGCCTTTGCTATGGTAGAATGAGAGAGATATTGTGCATATTCAGCTTCTCTTTGCATGTGCTTTTTCAGGGTCATGCAGTACCCTGTGCATGCCAGGGGCTTACTGGAGGTGATAAAGTTTGTGTGTGTGTGTGTGTGTGTGTGTGTGTGTGTGTGTGTATGAGCTTGTCTTTGTAGTAGTAGTAGTCGTAGTAGTCTATTCTATTATATTATTATTATTGTAATGTAAAGGAACATAACTTATTGAAGTATTGGATTGCATTCCCACAATAACAGGTGTTCATGTTGGATAATTAGTTCTGGATGACAAGAGTCCTTCCCACCTATCCCATTATGTAGCTCCTTTGCTCTTGAAAACACAATTCCACTGCTCTGCACCAAAGTACTGGAGGGCATCATACCTATCTAGCAGACACTAGGCATTGAGCATGGTGATCCATTGGGTGTGGTTGTTTATCCATATTATCCTATTCTATTGGCAATTGCTTTTCTATGCTGGTTATACAAGACGTGTATGAATGCACATCAGTGTCAGCAATGGCTGCACTTTAAAGTAGCTGAATTCACTAGAAAGAGTGTCTGGATACTGTTGGACCTCTGATATCCTCAGTATCTAAAGCTG
Organism: Salminus brasiliensis; assembly: GCF_030463535.1. NCBI lineage: Eukaryota > Metazoa > Chordata > Actinopteri > Characiformes > Bryconidae > Salminus > Salminus brasiliensis. The sequence goes on from NC_132879.1 coordinate 17,781,890, forward strand.
AAGTGGCTGAGGTGGTGAGCTAAATGATCATAGGGAATCTACCTTGCTGCTGTTCTGCTCTCTGTCTGGTTAAAATGGAGCACAGTGCAGTAGTTAAGCACACAGGCCCTTCCCCTCACCTCTCACCCACACTAACCCCAAACCTAATCCTCCCACGGGTACGGACCTGCGGAGCACTTTAATACCCCTCTGTTCCTCTCCACCCCCTCCTTTCTCTCTCTCTCTCTCTCTCTCTCTCTCTCTCTCTCTCTCTCACTCAGTGTGTATCCCCTCCTGACTTGCTGAGGCTCAGAGATGCTTTAGGGTTTCTGAATGGAAGCCTGCAGCTGTCTGCCTGTAAACTCTGACTTCTCTCTTGTTCTTACTTACTTTCTCCCTCTCACCCACTCTCACTTGTTCTCTCTCTCTCTGCTCTCTTTTACTCTGACTGTGCCACTCTCTCTCTTGCTGTCTCTCTCACTTTCTTTCTGTCTGCCTCTCACTTTGCCTTTCTCCTACTCTCGCACTCTTTACCCCCCCTCTCTATTGCATATTATCCTAAACGAAAGCATACACAGTGCTCCCTTTGCGCTGCTGTGTGTTTCCAGTAAGCTCTTGTTGGTGTTTTTATATCAGTATAAACACAATCAACAACCATTCATTTGGAAGGTGTGTATTTATTCAGGAATCTGTGTGTGTGTGAGATTGTGGCAGTGTGATGATGATGTACGTACATGCGCAAGACTGCCTGCGGCTTTGCGTGTGTTGAGTGTTTTGTGGGATTTGGAAGAGCTGGTTAAGTGCTCTTACTGAATCAAATAGCTCTTAGTTAGATTAGACCATACGTAGAACAGCTGATCCTGTAGGTCTACGTTACAGTCCTGAGATACGCAAGTACGGCTGTGTGTGGTCGGCACTGGGGTCGTGGTAAATCCGCAGTCTTACAGGAAAACCTGTGTTTATGATTTTGTGTTGGCGAGACTGCATAAGTGACTAAGAAACATTCTGCTTTGGGGAAAACTGCAAAAGTACATCAAGGCCATTGATAAGGTCTTCTGGCAATCAATGAAGCGCATTAGAACAACTGTTGGCGTCTGCGGCGTGGCGTTTGTCTTTGGACGAGGAATGCCCCATTCTTCATTTGAATTAGCAGAGCTAATGGAGCATTTTTCATGTTAATACTGCCAAAGTGGGCCGCTTAATCTCTTGTAATTCCCACGGCAGCTGGCATTAGTGCTTAGGAAGAGCTTGATCACTCTCAGTAGCGTGCATTAACTCTGACTCTCTTCACTAGGCAGCACAGTCAGGTGCAACAGTGATGTTCTCCTGCAGAGCTCAAGAGGAACTGGTGTGTGTGTGTGTGCTTAAAGCTCATGTGGGCTGCATTATTAACAATCGATCTATAATTTATTGTAGGACTGGCCTTTGCTATAGTTTGAGTATTCAGACCAGTCACAGATGCGTGTTTTGATGAGTCAAGGTATCGCACGAGACAAAGAGATATGGTGTGGTCTTGAATCACCTCACAGAATGTTGAACATTGTCCAGAATGTTAGTTAGTATTATTAACAACCCCTAAAGCTGTATAAACATCAAATAAAGTAGATCCTATGATATACCATATGGATAAAAGTATTGGGACACCTGCTTATTTTTTTTTTTTTTTAAAGATATACCCATAATATCTTTTTATGGGTAACTTTTGTCCATATGGTTTAAGAGCTCATCCTGCTTTTGTTGGAGTAAGTCTTCTACTGTCCAGGAAAAGCTTTGTAATAGATTTTGATGCATTGCTGTGAGGATTTGACTGCATTCAGCATCAAGAGCGTTGGCTAATGTTAGTGTGTTTGATGATCACCGCCTCACCTCATCCACAGCTCATCCCAAAAGTATCGGATGAAGCACCATTGAACCCAGTTTTACTGCTCCACAGCTTAATGCTGGAGGGCTTTATACACCTCTAGACCACGCCTGGCATTAGACATGAGACCAGCAGGTTCCTGGTAGCTGAATGCAGTTATTAGAAGGGGGTGCCCACAAGTGGATGTTTAGCATTCTGTAATTCTGCATATATTCAGAAAAGCCTGTCCAGTTACTTTGTTCAGTTACTGGACGTGTGAACATGAATCCCTCAAGAATCACTCCAGGATGTGCTTTGTGTCACTGTTTTGTGCAGGAGGCCCCAGGCGAGGCGGCGTGTTTAGATGGGAGTGAAGAAGAAACTTGTGTGGCCAGTCTCCTGAGAGAGTGGTCTCTCTGAGCTGATGAGGGGGCTGAGCAGGGCCGGTTGCATTTCCCCAGGGGGAGGTGCAGTGTGCTAAGGCCCGGGCCCTAAAACCTCTAGGGAGCCGGATGTTCCTGAAAGCTGTCACATGGGCACAGAACAGGACTGCTCTCTGTCATGCTTTGAACTCCCTTTGAAATGTCACCATGATTCTGAGTTACACCTCTGTTGAGGCCTGAAATCAACCCGTACCTTAAAGGCCCTGATTAAAAAAACGTACAGTGAGCACCAGAGCCATCTCGGTTTGCTGCTAGAAAGCTTAAGAGAGGTATATATTATTAACTAGTGTTGACACAGCCTCGCAGAATCAACCAGTGGTTCCTTAATGGAGCTATAATCACCACACGCAAAAGCACAAAGCTAATCCTGGGCGAGATTGCAGGGAGAACATTTACCGAACATCTACCATTCCAGCCTCCACTAATTATTGAAAATTGAGGTATTATATGTATATATTATTATCAACCTATAATCGGAATTACCACTAATAAACTATATACAAATGTTTGTAGACACCTCCGCACCCAAGGCTTCTTCTCAAATCAGGCTTTTTTCATCAGTAGTTTATCCCCATTTGCTGCAGTAACAGCTTCTACTCTTTAATGAAGGCTTTATACTTTAGATGATTGAATATTGCAGTGAGGATTTGATTGCATTTCTTTGCAAGAGCATTAGTTAGGACAGGTACTGATGTTTGAATACTAGTTCTGGAACACAGACCCCACTTAGACTAATTCCAAGGCTGATAGGTGGAGGTCAATCATTCCAGAGAACAAAATCCCACTGCTCCTCACCCAGTGCTGGGGGGGCTTCATACCCTTCTAGCTGACACTTGACATTACGCATTGTGACCGTAGACTTGTGTGGCTTCCCAGGAGTGTCCACAAATGTTGTTTTTTTTTTTTTCCATCTTGTGCATAAACTCATGCACTAATGAGTATTTCTTAGTTCACAGATTTTTTGGATAGAACAATGATCTAACACCATCTTTTTGTAAGTCAAATGATTATTTATTAGTAATAATATCATAAGTTATCAGTGTGAGGTTTTTATCCCAATAATATATCATCATATCAGAGCATCCCTAGCTCAGTCCCTTCAGACAAGGTAAACATCTTCTGCACTCCAACCTGTATACTCTGAATTTCTTCCTGTCTGCCCAAAGCTAACCCACCGCTCTCTCCCGCCTTCATGTCAGCACAGAAATCTTAACCGTCGCTCCTCAGGAAATCTGTTGAATATGAAAGACATCCACTCTTATTCACATCTGTGCATTCCCTGACTCTGCCTGTAGAATAAATTCAATGTAGGGGAACCTTTCACAAATGCAAAGACGAGAAGCATTCCACAGGCAGAATACAGGTCATGGAGTAGCTGATACATGCAGTGAGGAAATCTGAATGAATAAGAACATCACTTCTCATCACAGTCAAAGCCATTTTTTTTGCAGTGATCATCTGAAAATCTCAAAACCTATTTTATCATCAGAAGCAGCTCACATGCTGCATAATCATTACTCTTGTTTCTGCTGATGTTCTGAGTTGTCTCCGAAGGAGGATTTCTCTAAAGGATGGGCTGAATGGGCTGTGTGGACACTGTAGAGACAAATACGTTCAGAAATGCTGTCTAGGGAAGACATTGACCATGCCTGACCATTGTGTCACACTGCTGGACTCAAGCTGAAATGCAACAAAAGCTAAAGTCATAATACATGTGTGCATGGGGGAGTGAGTAAAAGTTTGGGATGTGCCTGTAGCACTGTCTTATAGTGACTGTCCATCAGTTTTGAGGTACTCTTGTGCAAATGCTTTAATATAGAGGCACAATTCAACAAGTTCAGTCTACTCTTTTCATTTAATGAGAAATACGCAATATTATAGAAATACACAATTTGTATTTCTAAAATGCAAAAGATAAACATAGTGTGTGAATTATCCTATCCCTATGGTCCAAATACAGAAACTAATCTACAAAAAAACAAGCCCATTGTATTTGTGATGATGCAAAACCCCACACATTTGCATTTGTCCTCATATTTAGCCTACAGCGATTCATACTGAAGTTACAAGGAGTGTTTAAGCCTGGACTGCATTGTGAATGAGCCACAATACAGGGCAGACAATCAAGACAGCGCTCATTTAAATATGCCAGTCTTAAATTCAACAGCCTGTGTAATTCTAAGGAATAAAGAAGGGTTGGAAAATGGGCATGTAAATGGAATGAAAATGAAAGTGGACCTCGGAGCAAACAATAAAATACAAGATACAGATATAGCTCTTTAAAAACATGATTTCTCACTCCTGTCACCGCATGCCATTTAATATGTAAGACCATGATGTAACACAGGCAGTATGCAGCAGCAGTCCATATGACTGGGGTATAATTCACCCTTCAGTCACACCTTGTGTCAAATTCTGAGTATTTGCATGCTCACTCAGAGACCATTACAGTGCATCCAATTAGAGACAGCACATTGTGAGTACAGTGATGGAGAAATGGCCAGTTCCACATCCTTATCCACTTTACAGTGCTGAACATGAACATCGCACATGTTAGAACCTCTCTGAGGGCAGATTTTAAATGAGTCAAAGGGGATGTTTCACAGACAGTACATTAGTTCAGGTAGTGTGCAAAAGGTTAGCTACAACCACCGCCTTGCAAATGGTATCATGATGATATAATTACCCAAAACTAACAGTGAATTTTGTCAAATCTGAGGCGGGAAAAATACCAACATGAAGGGTTTGACCTTTACCACTTATTCAGTGGAATTCGAGCTGTGTTTTATTTTGAGCTTTTCTTAGATGTGATTGGTTTGAACAGAAGACAGGAGTGCTTATACGCCACTCTTGTTGCCAAGACACTGTTTCGAGTGACCTATATGAGGCCACTCAACTAGTCCCTGATTGGCTGAAATATCATCCTCACACAGCTGAGAGAGAAAGAGTGAGAGAGAGAGAGAGAGAAAGTGTGAGAGGAAAAGAGTGAGAAAAGGCACATGGATGAAAGCGAAAGTGGCTGAGGATGTATGAGTTGTGAGCGCTGTCCACGGTGCTGAAAAGAGAACAACCCTCCCCCCCTTGTGTTTCCTGTGCCTTGCTGAAAAAGGGAATTCTGGCTGATTTAAATTTCATAGGTCTTTTGTTCTCATGCTTTGAGGCTAATGTACTGTTAAAAAAGATAATTGTTCATTTATTGAAATATGTCCCATTTCACTGAAGTCATTTCTGCCTGTTTTGATGTAGGCTTTTGCTTTGTTTTTAATAGTTTCTTTAGCAGAGGATTTTAAGGAGTTCTTTACTCCAGCTTTACTTCTTTATCTTCTACACCCATGTTTGTGTTTATTGTTAAGATGTTAAAAAAGATTAATAAATGGGTTTGTCCTTAACGTCTACATTTCTTTTCTTTTTTTTTTACTCAGAACCACTTAAAGCCCCCCAATATTTATATTAATTTACTAATTATGTCTTTTAGGTGACTATTCCTTTTGTTCTATGTTCCAGTTTATGCTAAAGAGAGGTTGACAATGGTCATGTTAAAATAAGTGAAAGCTGTTTTTGGTGCATAAATGCAAACAGAAGTCTGAGGCTATTGCAGTGCATCCAACAACAAAGGCAGCACCTTTTTTTGATAGTTGTATGTTGGCTAATGTTCTATTCATTTACTAGTTGCTGAGGGCACCAATCCTTGGTGCAATTCGACCTCCACTGTTTGCAAAATTTTGCTCAGTTGCTCTGGGTAAGTGCATCTGCTAAATGAACAAATGTAAATGCAATCAGTGTGTTTAAGGGGTCAGCCCTTCGCCTTAACCTCCCAGTGTTGATGATATTTGTGTCCCAGGGCCCTAGTTGACCCCAGAGGCTGCATTTGCCACCTTGTGCAAGGAAAACACTGGGAGCTAAACACCTCTGACCCTTAATTAACGATGGAGGTGTATAAGGTCAGAGTTCATGACTTGTGCTGAGCTGTAGAGAAATTCTGACCACTATCTCCACAGCAACACACACACACACACACACACACCTGCATTCAACCTCTGCCTTAATCTCTCTCCAGCACAGCTCCCATCGCTCTAATCCTCCAACCCCCCCCGCTCCCCGTCAGCATGCGTCTGGCTCAGTTAGTGCACTCCCTGGACGTCCTCTGTCTTCCTCTCAGTTTGCACTGCAGTGTCCCGGCTGTAGCTAATGAGAGAGCCCCGGAGACGTCTGAGAGAATGCAGCTCGCTCTACACACCCCAGCCTCTCTTCTCACTCTTGCATGCGCTCTCTCTCTCTCTCGCTCTTGCTCTCGCTCTTGCTCTCGCTCTTGCTCTCGCTCTTGCTCTCGCTCTTGCTCTCGCTCTTGCTCTCTTACTTTGTGTCACTCGCGCTCTTTCTCACTCTCACTCTCTGGCTCTCTCTTTCTAGTGCTCTTTTTCTGTCTCTCTCTACCCTCTCTCTCGCCCTGCTCTCTCTAGCACTGCTTTCTTTAGCTCTTTCTTAATTTTCCTCTATTTTTTTTTCCTCTCTCACTCACACACGCACACTTAAATATCTAACCTCTGTGATCTGCAATGTTTATAATTTGCTAGTTGCATCAGACACAGATTAAAAGAGACTTTTTGGAAATGCTCATCTAATACATAATGTTTAGGCAGAAAAAAAACCCTAGAAAAATCAGTCAGATCGAAGCTGTGTGGAGATGTGTAACACCATGGACTCATTAAATTTAATGGTGTTAATAAAGATCAACTATCAACTCATGATATTGGAATTATATTTAGAAAATGCCTTAAAACCCTATCATTTTAGTACCAGCCAGCACCATGAAGAGTGTTGCAGTCTTGTACTCTGCTGGAATCTGTAATGTTCATTCATGTCCCACTGTTGGGTTGAAATGCACCTGCTGGAAGACGGAAGCCACTGTGAAAATCTTTAATGCGGTCTTTATCTGCATGTATCCAACATCAAGTCATTTAGCATGGAGTCTGTTTTTTTTTTTTTTTGGCACAGTGGAAATTCAGTGTACTGTCATGCTCATTTTTGTAGTTTCTTTGCATACACACACATACACAGATCCCTGCCTCGCGTATCACACACCCCCAGGCCTGCAATTTGTCTTTTGCCATCAATTCCCAGCAGGAAGAGTGCAGCTTACGTAGATGATATCCGTGAAACTAGGTTAGGATGGGTGCTGTTTGCATGCACTGATTCAAATGCTACTGTTGTTCCAGTAATGGAGCCTCCTGCAAAAACAGAATACACCTGACTGTCACGACAAAGACCCACCGCACTCTCGACTGAGAGGTGCGCTCCACTTCCCCGTCTCTAAGGACGCACTCTCCAAGGGAGAAGGCGAGAAACCCCACCGACACTGTTAGCATCTTTTCATATTCATCACAGACTGACATCAGCACAGCAGACAAGCAGCTTTAGCACTGCTGCATGCCAAATTGCACCCCCCTCCAGAAGAGGATCTATCTGTTTGTAGAGATTTTTGTTCCTTTCCCAGAATTCACCTGACTAGAGAGATGCTGTAGTGGTGCTTAATGTGACCGTTCCAATAGAGATCCAGTTTACATAACTTCCTTTGTTTATGATTGGCTACATTGAAAATGGGAGGGGGGGGGTGCACCTTCATGGTACTTCTGTGGGTAAATAAGGTGTGTTGGTTGGTATGCTTGTCTACATTGAAAATGTGAGCCACCTTCATGATGTTATTGAGGGTAAATAAGGTGTGTTGATTGGTTGGTTGGTATGATTGTCTACAATGAAAATGAGAACCACCTTCATGATGTTATTGAGGGTAAATACGGTGTGTTGATTGGTTGGTTGGTTAGTTGGTATGATTGTCTATATTGAATATGAAAGCCACCTTCATGATACCTCAGGGTAAATAAAGGTGTACAATTAAAAATGAAGGCCCCCTCATGATACTTCTGAAGATAAATAAAAGTGGTTTATTTGATTGATTGATTGATTGAGTGTTCGATTGATAGGTTGGTATGATTGGACAATTAAAAATGGGGGGCCACCTTCATGATAAGGGTAAATAAGGTGTGTTGATTGGTTGATTGGTTGGCTGGTATGATTGGTTACATTAAAAATGAAGGCCACCTCATGATACTTCTGAAGATAAATAAAAGTGGTTTATTTGATTGATTGATTGATTGGTATGATTAGCTACATTGAAAAGGAAGTTTAAAGTTAAATATAGGTGGTTTTATTGATTAATTGATTTTATATTGCTTACATGTTCGTTGGATTTCTATTCAGTGACCATCTCCCCTTTGTTTTTGTTTTTTTTCATTGCAGTTTTTCCACCTGCATGACCAGGCATTTATATCACATGATATCCTCTGGTTGGGGGTGGGAAGGTGCTTTTTTCACTCAGGCTCAGATGATCAGTTTGACATTTGGGCCATGGAACAGAAGAAAATCAGCATATCAGAATCCTTAATATCACAGTATACATGGTTTGAACACCCTGCTCTAGTAACTGTGTTTAAGCACACACCTGTTCTTAATGTAATGACAGTCGGTGCTTGCTGCCTGAGCATAAGGACCTGTTTGAGCACACGTTGCCCAAGTTGTTCTGAGTTCATATACCTTTTCAATCATCCTTGGACACACGTTTGTACAGAGAGGCACAACTGTCTAACTGCCCAGTCAGATCACCTTTCATGACTGAGAGTCATAAAGCTACAGTTGGGAATAGAGGGTTTGATTATTTAGGCCTACCATTTGTTTGATGATCGTTAGCATGGACAAGCTTCTGTCACTTGTTAGCTGCATTAGCTGTAAATCTCCAGTCCAAAACTGAACTTCAGACTCTAAACATGTGTTGGCTAAACCACCATGTTTTTACTAAGGCAGAAAATTGTGTTAATTAGATATTTTAGCCAAACTTTCATTTTAATAATGAGGATCTCTGTGCTTTTGTGTGTCTTCCATTTCCCTGGTAAAGCATGAGCTTTGATGCTGTCGCGGCCATCTGCTGTTACAGGCCATGCGTGTGTCTCTCCACAGGGAGGCTCAGGAACCTGTATAGACCTGTATGCTTCGCATAGCTGTCACAGCAGCGAGCATTGGCCCCATAAGTCCCTGTGGTGTGTGTGTGTGTGTGTGTGTGTGTGTGTGACAGTGTTGGTGTACGTGCTGTAGTTGTTGCATGTCATGTTGAAACATGAAACCTTTTTTATTTCAACCATATAGTGACATATGTATATTCATATGTAGACTTAGAAAGAAAGTGTGGATGCTAATGCACTCCAACCAGCACTCATCATTTATACTTTTTCCAATAATCAAGAATGGAAAAAGTAGACTGGTTGATTGATTTGTTTAACATCCTTTAATAGGACATCAGGTCATGAACTGACTGTTGTAGGTGGCTTCCTATTACTTATTCATTGAATTCAGGTGTTTCATTCAGTCCCATTGCCACAAGTGTATCAAATCCAGCACCTAGCCATGCAGTCTGCCTTTACACACATTACTGAAAGAATGAGTCGTTCTGAAGAGCTCAGTGAATTTCAGTGTGGTTCTGTAACAGAATTCCACCATTGCATCAGGTCAGTTCATGACATCTCGTCCCTCCTAGATATTCCACCATCAACTGGGAGTGGTATCATTGACAAGAAAAAGCATTAAGGAACCACAGCAACTCCGCCAAGAAGTGTCGCACCACAAAAATGGCAAAGTGCTGAGGAGCATGGTGCAATAAAAGTCTCCAGAGTTCCAAACCTGCCGTTGGAGCTGCAAAGGGGGGACCAACATATAAATGCCTATGAATTTAGAATGCCATAAGAGTGTGTGTGTAATGTGTTGTTGTCCCAATATTTTTGTCCATGTTGTGTAGCTTACATTTAGTGTATATCAATGTGCATACAAACTTTTTATACACCTTCTGTAATCCACATGAAGTTATATGGTGTTTAAATACTTGGCTTCTCTTGCTGTAGGTGTGTGTGTGTGTGTGTGTGTGTGTGTGTGTTCATTTGCTAAATAGGTAAAGGTATTTTAGAGCGTACATCAGCTTAGTATCCACAGACAAATGAAGCAAATCCATCATTCTTTCCACTTGACTATTTTCTGTATGTCTGTGTTATTTCTGGTGTGTGTGTGTGTGTGTGTGTGTGTGTGTGTGTGTGTGTGTGTGTGTGTGGAAGGAGAAAGGAGGCAGACTGAGATGTAGAGGATAGAGAGAGCTTTATTCATGTATTAGTCATAGGCAGAAATAGACTCGTATGGAGAATTGCATTATTGAAGCCATAGGCTCTGTGCTGCAGTTAACCTCAAACTGCTCTCTTTAACACATTTGAATATGACTCAAAGCCGTCAGTTAGATGAGGACACTTTGACTTTATTCCTCTAAGGGCTCTGTCTTGGTGTGTTGTAAATTTAAACAGATGTTTCCGAGTCTGCTCTCTTGAATGTTTCATTTGACTACTGAATGAGTGTGTGTGTGTGTGTGTGTGTGTGTGTGTGTGTGTGTGTGTGTGTGTGTGTGTGTGTGTGTGTGTGTGTGTGTGTGTGTGTGTGTGAGATGCATGCCATAAAAGTTGCATAGAAACATTTAGTTTTATGTCTGTGTAATAACATCATAATGTAACAAAATCAGTCAATGAAACGTCTTACAGTACTGATGCTGAGCTGTTTTTAATTCAGATGAACATCGAAATGTAGATTATTACACTCCGACTACTCAAACACGACTACTGTGGATTGATTTTTGTGTCAAAGGATTAGGATTTGAATTTCATCTTATTTGAATATCTTAATTATTTAACCATAATATGAATTTGAATATGAAGGTTTGATTTTAAACTCGATCCATTTGAATTTGTATTCTATAAATTGAGAATTTGTGTATTTAAGAACATTTAATTGAATTCAGTTTTATTTGTTTCAAAGTAATCTAATTAAAAAATTCTAATTCAAAAAATATTTCAAATTCAGTTCATCAAATTCGATTACATTTCAAGTCTCAAATACACAACCTCAAATGATGTAATATAGATTTAGATTTGAGATCTTGTTCAAGTTTCCAATCATATTCACATTCGTATTAAGAAAAAAAAGGTTCAAGAATTAAAAATTCAAATTCAAATCCTATTGGCACAGAAATTATTCCATGAACAGCTCTACAAAAGCAAGCACACAGTTTGCATCACATCCTTGTGAGAGGTTGACTGTGTAATAACAATAATAACATTCATAACATAAATTTATTACGTTACTGCAACAAGATTATCTAAATATCCAAAAATCTTTAATACTGGTACATGTTATATTGCACAGAGCTAAAATCAGTGTATGTCTATGTAATAACACAGTAATAACAATATAATGTTATCAATGTAAATGAATGTATTGTAATGGTGTCATGGCTGGTTAGGACACTGAGGGATGAACAGTGGCAGAGATAGGGCCAATGCAAGTACTTTTAATAACATAAAAGGGGAGAAATACACAGTACAAACTAAAAGCAAGCAAAGCAGCAACTAAAAGGCTTAAACAGGAAAGCAATGTAAACTTGACAACCAAACGGGCGAACGCAAAGCACACCTGAGACCGGGGGGGCTCTGGGAGCTGAGCTAGGTGAGCAGGAAAGGGAAAACGGGGAAAAATCCAAACAAACCTTCCAGGCAGTGCCTGGGGAGACAAAGGGGAAAACTAAGGACACGCGTGAACCGCGCAGAGACTGCTCAAAACTGGGGGAAGGGAGCTGGGGAACCAGCCACTGAACCATAAATGGCTAGGCCAACCAAACATGAAGATGTGAAGTAGAAGAGGGTCGCCTAGCTGGAGCGAGAGTCGAGTATATAACCAGGGAGCGAGCGAAAGCGCCTCGCTAAATCCAAAGATCCACAGAAGGTCCACTCGAGGACCTGAACTATGAACCAAAGCTGGCCTAAACAAACCGTGATCCGTGTGGAGAACCTCTCGTGCTACCTCGAGGCTCTAAACTTACAATTCTTGGTGACGAGCTTTGTAATCCAGCTCTTAAGTACCCCCCAGCCTCCCACCCCCCAGGGAAACAAAGCTTGATAAACTAGGAAAACTTGGGACACGTGTAAACACAATCAATGCGTATGAACAAAACACTGAATCGATACAGGGAATCAAACTTCAACAGAAACACAACAAAAGTCCTTAAGGGAGCCTGCGGGCCGCGGCCCGAGTCCGCCCCGGGGGTGGGCATGATGACGTGGACCTGACAAATGGAACAGTACCGTCAATGTAAAACCTCATCAGACACTGATATTGACCTGAGCTCTTTTTATATTATTATTAAAAAAGAAGCGAATTAAACACTTAAATGCCCCACAGGGAACATAAACAAACAACAGCACACACTATCCTCCGATACAGTGTGAGTGTGTGCTATTTAGGATCAGATTTAATTATTATTATTATTTTTTTTTGTCCTCCAACATCCAAACTAGCATTTTCTGCTGAAATGTTCAGCCCTGAAACCGATATGCCATCTCTGGTGTGTGTGTGTGTGTGTGTGTGTGTGTGTGTGTGTGTGTGTGTGTATATATATAACCAAGTGTTGTTTATGTGAGTGTGTATGGATGTTTTCCCAAGACAGTGGAAATGGTGTGTATTTTGTGGAGAGTAAGGTAAGCAGTGAGTTTCAGCTGAAAGTGTTTACCGGAGAGCTTTGAAGCCTGAGGGAACTGTATGGAGGGGAAGTGTGTGTATATTTGTGTGTGTGTGTTTGCCTTCACAGCATGATGGCTTAGTTCCCACAGCAGTGTGTGTAACGTGTCAGTGTCTCCTCAGATAACAGCAGGGGACAACCCTCACCTGCAAACAGCAAACTCCACGTTTATGTGTTTATACGGAGAGGGGAGAGAGTGTCAGCTCAGGCTGCATGAGACAAATACATCCACAACTGCAAACCCTGCGTAGCGTCTGTCTGCACTGCTCTATACACCGCCACCTCTCTCACCTCTCTCACCTCTCTCACCTCCGCCCTCTTTATCCTGGCCTGCTCTCTCTCTCTCTTTCAGACTTACACTACAGCTCACTAAAGGTTTTAGAGAAGTGGGCTTGGGACCAAAAGGTTGCTGGTTTGATTCCCATGAGTGGCATGAAGTAGGGGCACAGGGAGTTGAAGGTACAGTGCTTCCCCCCCACCCTAACTTCCAGGGCTGAGATGCCTTTGAGGAAGGTACCCAACATCTCAGTTAATAGTTAGTTGAAAAGGACAGACTACAGACCACGCAGCTTAATTTTGGACTCCCCCTCAGTCTATGTAAACATTAGCAATATTAGCAGGCGCTGTGAACACCACAGCTAGCAAAGAGACACGGCATCGAAGAGGTGGCTCTGAGGGGGATCTGTTTCTCGAAGGGTTTGTGAAGCAGTCTGAATGAATGTTGTATAAAATTCATAATCTTCTGGATTTCAATCACATATGAGTAAATGTGTCCAACTGTGACCCTGCATTCACTCCGGTTCAGTTTAACTCTCGTTTTATTGGTCTTACTCTGGTAACTGTGTTTGGGTGTTACTTTTATCATGTTCTAATCGAAGGTTTTCACTCTGATCAGGGTGAAAAAAAACAGATTCCACTTGTTTTAATCGTTTGGTCTTTAGACTAACAATATAGTAATGAGATGCTCCTGCCTGAATCTAGTGAAAACCTTTAGTCACACCAGCCCTTTACATACAGGATTGGTGACCCTTGTTGTACAGCTTTCTTCTTGGTCACTTAAGAACTATGTGCAGTAAAGTTGGTTAATTTTGTTGAAGCAGTTCATTTAAAACTTCACTAAACGAAGTATTTTGAGTGCAAAGCTTTAACCAGCATAGGGCAGCGGTGTGGTATTGGTATGACCGGCAGACTTGTGTTGATTTACACAGATTACAGGTGTCTCTTTGTTTTGGCAGTGTGTTTCAGGGACATGCTGTACTCTGGGGGAAGCAGATAGATTAGATGGGCTACTGGAATTAAAGCTGATGTTGACTCAAATTTAAGTCGCTCTGGATGTTGTTTTCATCATAGCTTAATTACAAATGTTCTGAAGCAAGGGTCTTCAGGGCTGCAGGGTTTCACTCTGAACAAGGAGAACAATGCCTTATTCCACTTGTTTAATGAGTTGCCCTCAGTCTTCAGACAGTCAGTGTAGTTATGAGGAGCCGCACCAGCCCTTTGAGATTGGTGACCCCTGTTATACAGCTCTCTTAATCATACAAGACCCATCTGCAGCAAAGTTGGTTGGTTTTTGTTAAAGCTGTTCATTAAAACCTTATAACAGTGGTGACAACACAAAATGGTATCTGTTGATTTTATAGCAAATAATGACTTAATAAAAAGATTTAAAAAGATGTATGTTTGAAATAACTGGTGTCCGGTGCCGGAATGGGGAATCAACAGGCAAGAACTGCTCAGATGTGTAGAATACTTTATATATGTATTAGTTAATAATTTATATATTTTCATATGTTTTAATTCAAAGGTGATTTTTCATTACTTTGATTTGTATTTAATGGAACTGACTGATATTAAATGTTTTAAAATGTAAATTTAAAGACATAGATAACGGGACAAATATAAAATAGGCTCAAATCGCAACCGTTTAGAGGAGAACACCTCATATCTGAGAGCACAAAGTCCAGTAAATGGTCTTAGAAGTGTTTTTGGCTCTTCATTTAGTAGACTGGGTTGTCATAGTTTTGCTTGCTTTCCCTTTTTGAATCAAACTTAGCATGTCTCTAAATTCGCAGCTATAGTGTTTTTCCCCCCACCTGCTTTCAGATGTTACTTCACCAGTCAGTGAGCTCCCACATGTTTCAATGCCTGGATTATAGTTGTTTCTGCAAATTGCTGAAATCCATTAGTTTCTTGTCTCTGTAGCTTTTAGCAGTCTGTAAAAGAAGAGCTCTGAATTCCTGCTGAATCTGTTTGTCGCTAAAACAGAAAAACAGTAAAGAGCTGTTGTGTGATTGAATGGCAGCTTTAGCACTCAGTGTGAATGTCAGTCAGTCTTTTTGCCACTCAGTGGGCGTGGCCGAAGTGACTCCCGCCACCTGTGTCGTCAGTCCATATCCTTTATAGTTGATAGATTACTTGCTTATAGAAATGATTGGCTATGTCAGTGTGATTTGGAGTCATTTTGGAGCATTTCTATTGGTTCATTTATCATGAAATTCTGAATCTGAAACAGCCAGATTCACATGATGTCAAAGTGATGAATGGAGATACAAAGTTTTTGTGCTACGTCAATGCTATTCTTACTGTTTGCGCGCGTGTGTGTGTTTGTGTGTGGTCTAAGCACCTTTGATTGTTAGCGTTTGGCTCCTCTCCACCTCCAGCCACGCAAAACCATTATGTCACCGTAGCTTCGGGCTTTGGCTTGGCAGAGCTAGCGGGCTTGTGTGCTGCAGCGGCTGAGCAATTCCTCTGTCTGAGCCTTCAGCCACAGCCAGTCACAGGACAGAGCTAAGAAGATTGTGTCCCTGCTTGTGTGTGTGTGTGTGTGGGGGGGGCTGCCATTGTACCCAACACATGATATGATATTCCCCAGCCCAGAGCCAGCTTTAACCTAAAGTAGGATCGGAATGCATAAAAAAAAAAAAATTGTCATGTATTTATTAATGCATGTTTTGCCGTTCAGATGGTGTGTGTGCATCCTAGACAGAAAGTAACTGTCTCGTGGTGAGTTCCGTGTGGTTTTGGTTTAAGGGGCCATGAGCCTAAAGGTATCCGGAGTGGAATTAGTGTGGGAGAACAGTGCTTTCTTCCTCTTAGCTCAGTCACAGGCTGCTGAAGCATGGGGCCGTATGGCAGCGCATTTGCATTGATCCTTATTATAGACAGAGATTTCATCTCCAAGAAATGCTGCAGGGTTGAAGTGCCTAAAATCTCTGTGTACACACCACACACACACACACACACACACACACACACACACACACATACACACACATACATACATGCACACAGTGTACTCAGACTCTCCTATACACACACAGCAATAACAGATTGAGAGAGAAAAGATCTGCAACTCTGCTACAGGGTGGTCCTGATTTCAGATAAACTATAAACAAACACATGTACACCTACTCATTTATGTAATCAGCCAATCATGTGACACCAGTGCAGTGCATGAAATACTGTAGATACAGGTCAGCAGCTTTAGGCTATGTTCTCATCAACCATCAGAATGGAGGCAATGGAGGCCTAGGTATTTCCATAACAGCTGCTCTCCTGGAACTTTCAGCACAGTTTCTACAGTACTGAGAACACATCCACATCCAGAAACACCTTGTTAATGACAGAGGTCGAGGGACAATGGCCAGACTGGATCTAGCTACAGTAACTCAGATAATCTGTACAACTGTGGTGAGCAGAAAAGCATATCACAATGCACAACCGATAGTTGAGCTGCACCATAAGAAGACCATGTCAGCCAAGACCTGTAAAAATGTAGCCTGGTCTGATGAATCCTGATTTCTGCTGATGGTAGGGTCAGATTTTGGCAGCACCAGCATGAATGGGTCAACATGCCTTGTATCCTTTTCCAGTAATATAATCTCAGATGCGACTCTGTTTTATGGCCTCCTGATTGCGTTTCAGACAAATTCCGACTAGTAGTGTATATTGGTCTACGACTGAATCTGAACGGATCCCATCAGTAGATGGTATGTATGTGACGTCACAGCCAAGCTCGCTGAGTGGCAAAAAGACTGACTGAGTAGCAGCAGTGGCCTTCAGTGTGAATGCTACACAAAAAGCACCAAAAATATTTAAAAACTGTTGTGCGCTAATTCTGAACGATCCTTCACAGTGTCCTTTTTACTGCAGAAAGCTTGAGAAAATAAGCAAATATAGGCTTACTGATTGCCAATGTCACACTCTGAAAACAGTTGGGATTAAAATCAAGTCCACTATAGTTGCAAGTTAAACTACCAGCTGAGTTTGATTAAAAGGCAGAGCAAGCAAACCTGGATGAACCTAAAATGTCTACTAAAAGTGCCATATGAGAACACTCCACATTCTTTCGACTTTGTGCACTTAGATATAAGGCTGTAACTGTGTGGGATTTGAGCCTCAGTTAGTTGGATGTTCATGGTTGCATATCAATGTCCATGGACTATTGGTTCATTGGTTGGATTGCTGTTGAGTTCAGCTGCCTTTAATTTGAGTAGATAATCGTATGTTTCATTCCTGGTTTGGACGTTTCAGACGTGTTGCAGAATGCTTTGCCACTCAGTCAGACTAAGGGGAAGTGGTCCAATGGGAATGTGATGTCATGTGATGTGATCTTCATTCCCTCTGTAGCCAATAATAATTACGCAGTTTCTTACTGTAATTTTACATTCCACCCTAAATTATGCTGCAGTTACATTCTGACACTAGTACATACTGCAATACTGCAGCACCATTTAAGGTGGAATGGAAATTCGTAGAAGAAACCAGTATCTGCCTCGTATGTATGGTGACCTCCACTATGTGTGGTGCTATACACCTCCTACTCCTAGATAACGTGAGGCTTGCGCGTTTTTGGACGTGTTCAGTTCAGATCAGCAACAGGTTGCAGCTGTGTAGAGTATGGTTCTTAGTCGTTTAGTGTGCGATGGACTTAAATATCAGCTAAATATCAGCTAAACTCAAAGGGGACAGAGCGACCTGGTCTTTTTATCATTTTCTTCAACTTTAAAAGCGGTGTAGTGTAGCCATTAACATTCATATTGCTTAAAATCTATAATCGCTTCAGGATCAGCTGTGCTAATGTCCCTTGAGAAGTTGTAGCACGGTTGTGATGCATGTAAAACTGTGTTATGTATATTTTAAAATCATGGGATTTAGTTGCTGCAGAGGTGTGAACGCTGATACCCCCGCAGTAAGGGCCTTTTGTAGGCTGGCTAGTGAGGGATTGATGTGGGCTTGTAGTGGCTGACTGGGTCACCTCACATGCCAGCAGTATAAAGGGGCCATTTGTCTTCTAACCCCATAACAGAAAGTCACTCTGGCTGGCAGCCAAGTGGCCAGCAGGGACAGAAGCCCTCTACTTTGGTGCAGCGTGTTTTGAGTGTGTGTGTGTGTGTGTGTGGTTGACGGCAAGAATAAGGGAGTCCTGCTGATGTTCTCTATCGCCCTCTCTCTCTGTAGGACTCTGGGGATACACTGTGGTGTTCAGACGTGTTTGTGGTCAGATCCACCACACACAACCCCCCCCCCCCCCACACACACACACACACACATACCAGGGTGTTCTTTCTCATTTGTACCAGTGTGTGTGACAGAGTCGCTTTTGCTGCTCCCTGCTGAAGCTCAAAGCAGCGAGAGAGAGATGCACAGAAGGTTAGATGCTTCCAATATGCTGAGTGAATGAAGGCAGCTGCTGTCGAATAGTGAGCTGTAGAAAAGAAGAGTGTTTTCCTTCTCTGAAAAACGTTGGCTTGTACACAAAAATACAGGACTGAGAGGACAAGAAAGAGGTCAAGTGGTTTCCTTTCCATCAGTGTATAAGTGAAATGTATGGACGTGAGAAGCCACAGCACAAGTGTACCCTGGTGCACTGCAGTGTAATATACATAAGGATGCAGGTATAAACACACTTAAACATAAACCCCTTTTAGACTTGCACGGAAACCTAGAACTTTTCCAAAAACATTACCCAGTATCCAAAACCACATACTGCCATACCAAATGGTACGTCAATATGTATATCAATAGTACACCACCATTAGAAGTGCATTCATTAGTGAAGTATGTACAGGACAGTAGTATTTTGAATGCAACCAGATTATCTCAAGCACTGCATTGTTACTGAAGTTTTGGCACAGTCTGTATACTAACTGGATGCGGTCATTATAGTTGCACACTATAGTTCATGTGTTTTCATGCACAGGTCAATTTCTGACTCCCAGACCAACAGTAATATCAAGGTGCTGTGAATCCTAATAGCACCCAGTACCATGTCAGTTTCACTGCAGTGCTGAGAATGGTCCACCAGTCTGGTCAACAGTGGTACTGTGGTGGTTCCTTTCCGTCAATGCACAGGATATAGGGGGCTGAGGGTGATTAGTGCAGCAACAGTCTGGACTACAGTCGGTTTGAATACATTCTCACAGTGCATCTGTATGGTGGATGTGTCTGATAACATGTTCAAGGAGTGTAGATGCCATATCATAAGCCATCTTACCACACTGATCAAATCCGCCCCCCACAATCTGCTGTCGTTGTTTCTTTTGGGATGACTGCTGTGAAATCACCGGCTGTGTAGTTCAGCCATCGTGTGAGGTGCCGCAGCGGGATAGACTGGGCTGGTATATATGTGTGTGTGTGTGTGTGTGTGTGTGTGTGTGTGTGTGTTTGGCTGTGCTACGCTCCGGTCACACTGCATTTGTGGTTTCTGTGTGTGGTATTAAGGTCATTTGTTGCGGTGTGATGAGGCATGCCGTGATCTCCTCATCCTCATACCTTCAGCTTGTCGTGCTGCTGCTGATGCAATGCTTCTACAATGCTGCAGAGACTTACAGCAAAATCCCATCAGTCTGTACCCGGACAGCTCTGCCACGTCTGTGAACAACGAGCGGGGCGCAATCCGCATACAAACAAATAGCATGCACACGGACTTCACACACACTGTGGCTTGCGTGGACAGACGCAGGCCGAGGCAGTGGAGGACACACACGCAGAATGCATGTCCTCAGCAGATTCGTAGCTGTAGGTGAACATACATCACTGGAGAAATGGCAGGCGGATTGTTTTACAGTCTTTAATTAACTCTGGGGCCGCCCCGTGCGACCTGACGACAGCTATAAAGCTTGGAGGCAGCTCCAGCAGAGCAGTGGAGAGGGAATTGATTTCCAGACGTGTGGAGGGTCATGGTGTTTTACAGGGTCCACCCTGCTCGGACCTGAAGTGGACGCGATCCATCTCTCTGCGCGTCTCTGTTAAACAGGAGGGCTCAGGTGCTTCTTGCAGGGGTGTTTTTACATGGAGCAAATAACATATATACTCAGATGTGGGCAGATGTGCTGAATGCTGCTGTCCTGAAATAGAAAAACTGATTTCTCAATGAATAACAATAATAATAATAATAGCAAGTAATAATAATGATAATAAACGTCTTCTTTTCTACTTTGCTTTTGTGTTTATTAATAATGCTTTAAATTGATTCCCCTGTGTGTCTCTGTGCACACAGAGAGCCAGCCACAGCAGTTCTACACTGTTTTGCCGTGGCTGGGTGTGCAGCCCTGTGCCCTTACCAGTATCAGTATTATACAAATATAATTATTTACTTTCTATTTTTACTGTTGGTCGAGAAGTTTGCTAACATAAGCATGCTAACAGCACCAGAATAGAGGACCTTTTGGTGACCAGCCCCAGCCATGTTCATGCAAACATCTAGTGTGACCACAGCTTAAAGCTGGAGAGGCTGAATTATATATTTGGGTTGCATTAATTATTCAGAGGACCAGTCAGGTAAGAAGGTAACTTGTTTGAGTATTGGCAATTCTTTCAGCTGCGTTTAATGAGTTTAATAATCGCAGGTCTAAAAGTGTCAAATGAGGAACTGTAGAGAACGGCTGGAGTACAAGAGTCTGTGTTAAGCGTTTCTTTGTTTTGGATCATACTTGCTAATAGCAGGCTCATCACATCTGCTCTCTAACCGTATGAACATACAGTAAGATACTTCTATCTTCTATCCAAAAAAAAATGTATTTTTTCAAGCTTTTTCTAAGCTAAGAGTGTAATTTTCACATCGTATCCTTTGTTCGGCAGCTTAAATCTGCGAAATCATATTAATGACGTATTCCTCAATGGTCATTTTTAACAGTACAGTCTTGCTGTGGTAAGTTTATTAACTGTGAAAAGAGGAATTACCTTTTTCTTTTTTTTGTGCTCCCTTTTTTATATAACCCCTTATTTAACATTTCATGAAAGGGGGCTGGAGGGAAGCTGGTGTTAATTACATCAGCGTGCAGCTCTGCGTGCTTTGTCTCTCTCTGCTGCTCTTCTCCGTCGTCCTGAAGTTGTTACCTAGCAAAACTTCCCTGGCTGCTTCGCCATTGGTCCACTTCCCTGTTTGTTGGGAATTACGTAACAGCCGCATTTTTCCGTAGCCCTTTAAAGTGTTAAACAATAAACAAACGGGGGCGGTCTGCGCACCCTGCTTTTCCCTCCTCGTTCATATCTTCTTATAGGTTTGGCAAATGGGATTGAGAAATGGCTTACAGTGATACTTTGTTCAAATAAGCTCCGTTTCTACAGAACCTGCTGGCTCGTCGGCGCCAAGCCTTATCCAGAGTGTGTCTTTCTTTGTGTTTCTCTTTTTCATTCTGGTGTTACTCTGGGAGTCCTCATAGCCTCTGTGAGGAGAAGTAGGAATAAAAAATCCAGTGTGTTCCTTTTGAAAAGGGCATATTTTACATTTTTCTTCATATTTTTGTTACACTGAAGTTTTATGATGTTTGGATGGATTTATGTACCACTTCGAGGACACTGAGACACTTACCCACACTTGACACTTTATTCATTCATGCTGCTACATTCCTTTCACATTGTGATTAGACTGCTGCTACTCAAATTTCTTTGCTTTCTCACTTTCCTACTTATGTATACCCTTCTTATATTCTAGATTTTTTATTATTATTATTATTTTATGTATTCAATTTATTGCTCTTTGGGTGTAACTGGGACCTTGAGATCTCAATTTCATTCCACCCTGTGTACCACATGTGATGCGAATGACAACAAAGTCTCCTTGAATCCTTGAATCCTTGAAAACATCTGCACTTTATTCCTTCTGTTGCTGCCTTTCTTATATGATTTAACCAGGCTGGAATTGAGACTGACACACTCCTTAAAATAAAGGTGCTACAAAGGGTTCTTCAACCACTTTTGGTTCCATAAAAACAGAAGCTTGTAATAATAGAGATGTGTGAATATGTCTGTTTTGATTGGCCGGCCATTGTTTTAAAAAGGTAAAGGTGCACATATTTGTCACTGTACACTGTACAGCGAAATGTCCTCCGCATTTAACCCATCTGTGGTAGTGAACACACACACACTAATGAACTAGTGAGTACACACACACCCAGAGCGGTGGGCAGCCAACTCCAGCGCCCGGGGAGCAGAGAGGGTAAAGGGCCTTGCTCAGTGGCAGCTTGCCGAGCCCGGGAAACGAACCCACAACCTTGTTATCAATAGTCTGGCGCTCTAACCGCTGAGCCACCACTGCCCCGTAAGAGTATGAGGCATTCTAAAAGAGCAGTCCAAGAAGAATTTATGGAACAAATTCTGGTCAGATCAGTAAAACCTTTTTTAAGATTAAACTTTTGGAGAGCTTCTGCGCTCAGCTCTCAGCTCGGATGCAGGTCAACTGCGTTTAAATGGTGTCTGAACCGTTCTTGCAGATGCAGCTCCACAGGTGAGGAGGATACACAGTGAGTTCAATTAAAAGTTAGAGTTATCAGTAGTCAAGGCTGACTGTTACCATGCCAACGCCAGAAAGAGAGCTTGGTGATTGGTTGAAAAATCTCAAATTGAGAGTACAGTGTGACGGATACTTCAGAGAATTTTCAACTTCTGACCGATTGAATTTGGTGCGAAAGGCTTCATAAGTTTATCAACCAGCGAATGCAGAAGGAAGCCATTAGCCAATATTAGCTTACATTACTGCCAGGAATCTAGAAAACCTATATCAAAGAGGCCATCCTCCAAACTGTACACCTTAAACCAGCTCCTAAAACAGTTCCTTCTATCATCATCTGTCCTTTATTTGCACACTAAACTGAAGTTCACCCGCTCCTTCTGGATGTCTGGATCCTCTGAAAAGCTGCAATGGTGCATATGCTGAATGAGCCGGTGGTAAATTGTTTCCTCTGACATTGAACACTCCTACTGTCTGCGGCCACGCACTGCTCACGGTGGGCTTGCGTAAATGTGTCCATGTTTATGACATCACAAAATGTGCTGAGTTCTGAAACTATGACACCTATCTGTGCCATGTGAGCCATTCCCCTGTGGCCAGTCTGATGTACCCTATGCGGGCATGTAGGCAAAGACTAGCTGGACGTGAGTGGGAACAAAGGTGCCGCTTCAGAGACATATCAAGTAACTGGACATTTCAAAGCTGTTTTTCTTCTGGGTAAACTGTAATGTATCAGGTTGTTTCCAGCTTCAGTTAGATTGGAGCTTGGTCCCAGGTGACCTCCCAGGTCCCAGGTGACCTCTACATTCCTTCTCTGCTCTTTTCTATGCTCTTCCCTGCACCTCTCTGCTCTTCTGTTATGCACCCTCAATTACTGTGTGTGAGTGAGTGAGAGTGAGTGTGTGAGCTGCAGGCCTTTGTAGAGCTCTTATGGTGTCTTCAAAAACATGCATTGCTTTTCTAATGCCCAACACAGGGTAGCCAATCATTACAAAGGCCATTTACATATGCCAGCCTTAAAGGCACAATGGCAAAAAACAGCCTGTTCAAGTGTAAGTGACAAAGGGTTGGATAGTAATTAAAATTAACCAACAAATAAATACAAAAATTGCCGTTTTTGATACATGCCTCCTCATAAACGTCATAAGTGGTGAGTGCAGAGAGAGAGAGATTTCCCAAAAAGCCTTTCCTTCCATCTTCTCTTTCTGAATGGAAGAGTGGAGCATGCTTCATGTTAAGCCCATATGAAAGGCTTCAGTGTTGTAGCCCTCTTTTTAGGATCAGTGGGGTTTGCTTTGTAGTGTGCTGGTGTGGAAGAGCATCGATTGGTCAGCAGGTTTACACTCCGGCCTTTCATCCTTGTTTGTATTTGGAGCTTTTGATCTGTCTGTCTGTCTGTCTGTCTGGCTGGCTTCTCCCCCCCCCCCTCTCTATCTTTCTGTCTCCCCACTCACTCACTTTCTCACTCTTTTCCTTCTCTCTCTTATTCCTTCATCACTGTCCCTTCTCTCTTACTCTCTCACTCACTCAGTTTCCCCTCTCTCTTACTCACTCTTGCTCATTTTCCCTCTCTCACTTTTACTCACTCACTCATGTGCTCACTCACTCACTGTTTCTTTCTTTCTCTCTCTTGCTTGTTTTCTCTCTTGCTGTCTCTCACTCACACACTGACTTTCTGCCCCCTCTCCCTTTCTTTCTTTGTCTTTTGCTGTTTCGCTATTCGCTTTTACTCACTCACCCATACACTCACACTCATTCCCCCTTCTCTCTCTCTCTCTCTCTCTCTCTCTTTCTCTCTCTCTTTCTTTCTTTCTTTCTTTCTCTCACTCACTCACTCACTCACTCACACACACACCATCTATAGCAGGCTGAGGTTGTGTCAAGTATCATCACGTGCCTAATGCTGAGTAGTGTCTCTCTCTCACTTACTCACTCAGTCTCACACACACACACACACACACACACACACACACACACACACACACACACACCTGTGTCTGTCTTTACCGTCCCTTCTTCAGGTGTTTATGGTCCTCTTTGTCCAGTTTCCCCTCGCTTTGTCTTGCTCTGCACATTCCGTTAACCACTTCAGCTTTGCCTCATGGTCTATTGTCCTTCATATTAACTTACTGTCTTCTGTGAACAAAAGGACTCTTTGGAAGATCTTTATCTGTGGAAGATGAAGATTGGCCTCGTTATTGGCACAAGGCTGTTCACTGAAGGGCACTGAGCTGTGGCTGCGCATTCGCATCTGTCTGGATTCCTCTTTTGTGTGTGGTACCACCTGAAGGAAAAGGCACGTCATGTAGAGAAAGGCGTCGCTCAGGGACCCCCATTGATCCCAGTGCTCTCGGCCTGTTCACTTTTTGTATGGAGGTAATTGCATTCTGTCATGCTGTCACCCATGACACCCTGTGATCTCGGTGAGCGATTAAGAGCGTCTGGACTCGAGGCCAAAGCGATGGCTTACGCACCATTGATTCTGTTAGCATGCTCTGAAGGGCTCAGTCTATAAAGCTGGTTAAAGGAATTACACTCTTGTTCTAACAAGCTTTACACTTGTCCTAAGAAGTCGGGAGGCTGTTTTGGAGAATATTAGATTTTTGCATGGGCAGACTGGGCCTTTGCGCGAGTTGGTCAGTCGGGACAGAGTGAGTGAGAGGCCAGTGGTACTTTTGAAGATGGAGAATCAGTAGAGCACAAAATGATCTGCTCTGCTTCTCAAAGTCATTTCTCTTCTTTTATTGTGTGGGTGTGTGGGTGGGTGAGTGTTTTGAGTAGAGGTAGAGAAGGCAGGGGGATGAGTGTGTGGAATGGTGTGTCTATAAATAACCCAGCTGTCCTTTAGCCTCATCCTGCTGTGTAGCTCAGATTAGGAGGCTGGATTTGCTCTGTGGCGTCACACACTGTTGGAGATTATTGTGTGTGTGTGTGTGTGTGTGTGTGTGTGCTCACCCTGCTTCCTCTGTGCACATACCTCCTCATTTTTGCCTTTTTATGGACCTGCAAATGGACCACCAGCTCTCATTAAAGGAATAGTTAACCCTTTGAACTGTACACTCTTAAAAATCAAGGTGCTTTATAGGGTTCAAAGGGTTTAAGCGATGCCACAGAAGATGCCCCTTGTGCATAGTATCTAACCCCCTACAGCTAATCCTGGCACTAAGGTGGCTGCCCACCACTCTAGTATTCTAGTATTCAGTAGTATGCACATGTGTGCTTTCACTGCTATGGGTGGATGGATTAAATATGGAGGCTGCATTCTGTAAAGTGTGTGTGTGTGTGTGTGTTCTTTTGTATATGCATGTGTATGTGTATGTACTGTATTGTTGGTGGAGTAGGCCCCCGTTCTTGTTCTGTGTGCTTCATCTTTGTTCTTTGGTCTTTGTTGACCATTGATCTATTATAGGGGTGGAAAAACCTGCACAGTTTGGTAATTTCCTTGCTCTAGCACGTCTACTGAACCTGGCAATTAACATGTATATTGAATCAGGTGTGCTTGTTCCCCAGCCCTAGGCTATGCTCTGTGTGTAGCTCCCGTGCAGTGAGCTAAAAAGCCTTTTAACCTCTCTAAAACTCCCACAATCACCATTCAGACCAGCGGCAGCAGTGACAAGCACATATTGGCCTTCCACACCACTCTGATTAACGACAGCTCCAGACAAAGCCTGTCATTTGGTTACTGACAGAAGTTTGGCATACTGTTATCAGGAAAAAAAAAAGATAACACTGTCCCACACACACAAGTCTGCTTAATCACTGAACCTGATCTGAGCAAGCTTGTGATGATGCAGGCATGTGTAATGATTTAACATATTACTATTTGGCTATATTACCTGTCGGCCTGTCAGCCACATTAGCAGTGTAGCTTCAGTAGAGACCCCATGTTCATAGACTGCGTATGGGGTAGAAGGGAAACTGTAGATTTTCTTGTTTGCCAAGAGCTTTATCACTTTAATGAGAAACCCCGTCCATGTGCATGTGTGGATCTTCTGTGAGTGACACCGTGGCTTAGGCCTTTTGGCAGCAGGCCTGCTGGACACTGAAGCCTCTGCGTCTAATCCGCTCTCGCTTCCAGGAAGGTTATTATATAATGTGTACATAACATGGGCAGTGCTTTAGCATTATGCCGTGAAACGGGTGTAGGGACAGATGTAGACAGATCTGGAAGTGACCAGAAATGAGAGTTCTGCTGTCAGCTCATGCTGTTAACCCTCCTAGATCCCTTGAGGCATATCTGCTCTGAAATGTCTGTTCTTATATTTTGTTTTTTTCTTAGTTCTCACTCTAAGCTCATTGTCTGAGATGATTGTGGATTCTAACCTTTCAGTCGACCATAGATGTATCGGTATTGGCTAAATTTCAGCCCAAATATGCAATCAGCAATCAGACTACAATTTAGCCCATCCTGAGAGATGGTTAGATCTTAACAGCCATATGAGCAAGTTGCTGCAGCGTTGCGTGAACATCAGGATGTTGAAGTTTCTTGTTCAGCTGCTAGATGCCAATACAGAGCTCACTCACGGCTCCACTCTGAGTGCTGAATGTTGCCAGTCTGGCATCGTATCTGACTCAAACTCCCATATTTTAGAATTTGTAGAATTTGTGGGGGGAGCAGAATAAAGACTTTTAGCACCACTAACCAGATATTCTTCTTAAGAGCACCTCACTCGGCCCAGTATAGTGGGTATAAGCAGAATGAGCACACACTACTTACAAAGGAACATTAGAAAAGCTCTTCATGATGATGCATTGTCAAGTTTGCCTTGAAAGGTGAATTTGACATCCAGCTCCGTCCTCAAAAATCATGATTGTTCAGTTTCTAATACCACATTTGTGATGGTGAGAGGATGATGTTGGTTTATTATAGTTTAAATAGGATGGTTATTATCTTCTGCATCTTCATTGGAACTTCGTAATCTCAATAATTAGGTAGTCATGCCATTTTACTGTGCTGAATGTATAGCAAAATAAGTAGATAGCATTCAGAAAGTAGACGTAGCTTTCTTGACAGCTACACTAGAATGGATCGACGCTATAAAACTCCTGCAATACATTAAAGAACATATAGCATCGTGCTGCTACTGCTGGTGCTGATAATGAGGATTATGATGATGATCAGTGTCGGATCAATTTGGAGGTGCTAAAAGAGCTGCAGTGGGGCCTCCTCTATACAGATGGACTCACTCCAGTCTGGCCCTCAGCTCTTGAGCTCCTGCGCATTGGCAGCAGAACACACTGCACTGCAGATTTTATGAATGAAAGCTTCAGGAAGTTACTCCCCTCCCCTCACCACACTCTACCCCCACCCCCACAGGCTATGACTCAGAGGAAGAGCTGCTACAGCAGTGTGACAGAACGAGTGCTATGCAGGGCGATGACAGAGATGATGATGATGATGATGAAGGGGTGTGCGCATTATATGTAATTCACACAGCCGTTCTCACAACCCAGACGAGCTGCTGAGTGTCATATACTCATGCACATAACACATGGAGACATGTGTGCACACACTCTCTTACGCACTCAAGTGCATATATGCAAACACAAAAACAGCCTTCAGATATGCAGTAATGAGAACGCTCTGTTTTCATTTATGTATGAAACATAAAGTCAAGTACATACACTGTATGTCCAAAAGTATCCAGACATCCCTTCTAACTTTTGCTGATCCCCCTTTGCTGATCTTGATGTTTAGTAGTGCACATGTAGCCTTTCAGGGTTCTACAGTGCAAGCAAAAAGCTTGTATTTGCTCCTAAATTTAGAGGCACCACTGCAAGAATTGAGCTGGGTAACCCACTTGATTATGCGTAATGGACCATGCAGATGTTTTTCAGCGATGACATTGGAAAAGAGATTATTACTATTTTGACACGCCATGATGTGAGACATAGATACAAGAAGCCTAACTAACCTTCAAAGCCAGTCCAGTCTCACGGTTTTTGCTTATTAATGACTCACATTTGATGTCTTTGCTTTGGTCTCACCGCACTGAACCAAAGTCTAAATTGTACTGTCAGAACAGTGTTCTTAGCCAATGTGGCACAGTCACGTTAAAGCCAAGTATGTTGCTTTGTGGTTGATGAACATTGGCCAACAGAAAGACTGTGAACACTGACTGAGAACTGAAAGATGCAGTGGAAGGCTTACTGTAGAACCCTGCTTATATAATCTCCATAGAAAAGCATTGCCAGTAGAATGGGACGCACATAAGCCTAAGGTCACCATTGCTAATGCCAGGTGTCAGCTAGAGGGGTGTAAAGTCCCCAAGCATTGGTTTCAGATTTAGTGAGTTTTTGTTTTTGCTGTAGTTGTTTTGTATCATGTGGTATTGGTTGCCATATGATCAGTTCCTCCACTGGTTTATTATACAGTTTCTGGTGCTGGGGTCTGGCAAAGGGTACAAGGAAATAGCTCACTCTCATTTTCTGTTACGGCCTGATGCTGGACCGGGTTGTAACAAGTGATACGAGTCTTGCCCAAGGACACTAATTGGTGTAGCATGGTTGCTTGCCTGGCCAGGGACTCAAACTCTAGTCTGCTATGGCAAAGGCAGTGTTATCTACTACGCTACACCGACCAGTCGTTTAAAATTAGTTCTTGATGCCGCAAAAGGGGGACAAACTCTCTATTAATTCCCCTGATTTCAAACATTTCTGAAAAAGTATTCATTAGCACTACACAGTTCTGGACATGGAAGGTAAAAGCCATAGCCAGTAGCAGTACCAGCTATTTCCCAACCGTTTCAAAACATACAAATTTTCCCAACCGTTTCAAAACATACACATACACACATACACATGCTCAAGTTCTTCACCCAGTATGCCAGCATGCCGTTCGTCTGCAGTCGTTTTGTCACCATGTTGTGTGGTGCAGGCGTGTTGGCCTGAGCTGCTTTGCTTTGCTCTCATTAACAAACACACGCTGCTGTTCCTGGGGGAGAAGCTGAACTCATTTCAAGCAGCGCTCCACAACTTCTGAAAAGCTTCTCCTCCACAAAACAACATCTCATTCGTCAGTCTTGGGGGGAGGGGGGTAAGAGCCGGGGTTTGATTTTATTGGTGATAACTATGTGAGATGTGGGCGAAGGCAGGATCCCTTGTCAGTTATATAAAAGAGCTAAATTATTAAGTTGATGATGTGCGGGCCACGTGCTGTCTTCCCTCAGCTGTGCTCTCTTAGCCAATCAGACGGTGACTGCGCTGTATTTGGGTCACGGCAACGTGTTGCTGTAGTGCGGCTGGCAGTCGAATCATGCTGTAATCCACCCCCAACACCCCCCCCCCCACACCCCCCAAAAAAAGCAGGCTAGAGGAGATGGTGGATTTTTTGTTTCTCTCTCTCTCTCTCTCTCTCTCACACACACACACACACACACACACACACACACACACACACACACACATACTCTTTCTTTTTCTTTCTCTCTCTTTTTCTTTTTCTTGGTATTGATATCTCTCTGTCTCTCTTTTTTTCTTTTTTATGTCAATTAACCTGCCTGCTTGTAGCTCCTCCTATCACAAGCAGTGCTTCAGACACTAGAAGGGTAAGGACTTAACACATGTGTCCTCCAAGGCACATGCATTGTGCTCTCTCAGACTCAGGCTGCTGATGGCATTTTCTCTCTCTCTCTCGTACGCTTTCTCTCTCTCTCTCTCTCTCTCTCTCTCTCTCTCTCTCTCTCTCTCTCTCTCTCTCTTTTTCTCTCTCTCTCTCTCTCTCTCTCTCGTGCGCTTTCTTTCTTTAGATCTCTATCTCTCTTTCCCCTTCCCCATCCTCTGTTTTCCAGTGTTCAGTCACAGGCATTGCCGCATAATCAATAGAAGAGCTCTTAAGTGAATTTCAGACAACAGTATGTGCTTAATAACCCATTGATTTCTTTCCCCACTGCTAATAAAAAGGCATTTAGCTCTTGCACTTTACTAGTGAATAGGAGTTTCCTTTCATATACTCACAGCGCACCTGTAAATAGAAACAGGACCAGCAGACCGGTTTACCAGCTGTATGTGCAAATCGAAACTGGATTGGCACTACTAGCAGAGCTCACCCTCAGCTATGAAGCATTAGAGCTGGTATTGAGTTTGGAAGCATCTTTACACAAAGCGATACGGGCATCATGATAGGAGATGATGCAGAAAAGCAGAAACACACCATTACTTCAACAGAGTTACTTTGGGTTGACTGTTTATAGCTTGCCTGTGTACTGGATGATGCCTAGACATGTGGGTGTTGAGGTTTATGCTGCTGCTATTAATGATTAACTGATAAACTATTAAATTGTTCTGTTTGTTTTTTCAGTTGAAAAGTAAAGTTCATTTAATTTGCAAAAACAGCGACTGACTTTTAAATTAACATGTTTGTTATTGAAGTTGAGGGAGTTGTGCACATGAGAGCGCAACAGTGGACTGGTTCTAGTAGATGGGCCTAAAGGAAATTGAAGCATGCTGCTACAATGGTGTTGAGTGGACTCAGGTTTTGCTAGAAGACTGGCTTAATGTAAATTATGTTGGAATTCTAATAAAGTACAGTGGATTCACACCTGCGGTCATGCATTAGCAGCACACTTTTCCCAAGGCTGACTACAGACCAGATGTTACTTGTGTGTATCCAGCACATCAGTCCCTGCAGAGTGGGTATTCTAAGCCGCTGGTATGCCTGTGAACAGACTTCATAGAAGACTGACCGCTGCACATGTACATATTGTATGTTGGTACTTCTCAACAAATATGGCTTGGATTTCTGAAACTGTGCTAAGGTACTTTTTTTTTTTTTTCTTGTAGCTTCTGTATAGCCATCTAGCCATACTGTATAGTTTTAAACTGTAGACTACAGTTTAAGCTTGTGTTATTGGTTAGTCTGTTGATGTAGTTGTATGATAACTGAGAGCTATGTTGATTGTTGTTGACAGTATGCATTACGAATGGCAAGCTTGGCCCAGCCAGGCCATTTATATGTGTTGTAACCTATGTGAATAATGAATGTTGAATGTAGCTGTATTACTATTATATCATGTCATGTTAGGCTACATTTGTTTTCCATTCGTTCAGGCCTAAAGTTGTGATCTCCACTTACTGTTTCTTAAGGTCCAGTCAAGCGTTGTACAGTTTCATAATTCTGCTGTATAGTAGTCCTTTTTTGTTTGTTCGGTGGCTCTTCATTATGGTTTTATTACAGAGCAATGTGCAGCCACCTTAGACACCATAACAACCACCTAAAATACCTAAGCAACCACCAGAAATAACAAGGCGACTGTATAGCAACAACCCAGAAATCACCTGGGATACTACAGCAGTTAGTTAGCCAAAAACCCTTGTAGAGAGTCTCTGTTTCTGTCCTGCCTTTTCATAATATTAATTGATGTAAATTACGATTCCTAGATATACAGTAGGTGAAGGGAAATACTGTAAGCAGCAGCATTGCAGCAGCATTGCAAACTCTCTTTCCTGACTCAGGAGTCATGTTCACCCAGAAGTCACTTGCACTAACATTTTTCTGTTGCTCTTCAAGCAAATCATGATTTTGATGTTTCTAAGATCTCCATCTAAAGAGATGCTTTATCCAAAGATGGAAGCAACCTTTGGGCTCTGCAGTCTTCTGGCTATCTACAGAAATGGAGAAGGGCTGACGTAGAAACGGGAGGCTTTCGCTTGAGAGGCTTGAGAAGTATTCTTAGAATATGAAGTTTTTTTACCAGAATAAGTGTGTCATGCAGTGTTGCTGCAGATTTGGAAAGTGCAGTTTTCATCTTTGTAAATCTCATTCAAGCCAACTTGCGGAAATCTTCAACTTTGGATATGGTGTTTCACAACAGAATGCTTCTTACCTTACAATTGCAAATGAAGCTAATTTTGAGTGGAGTTTCAGAAAGGAGGGAGCCTTTAGGCTTTATAGGTTCCCAGGAAAAGAACAGAGTTGTAAGTTTTGTAATTCACTTGCTCTCTTCAGCAGTCTGCCCTCGCACATCACCAGCGCACATTGTTATGCAGCAACAGATCATGATGATCTGCTGACATTTCCGATGCTGCCAACTGAAATTCTCACAAGGTTTATCCACAGCGTCCTTCATTCTGCACACAGTTTAGAACACAACATGATGTATGAATGATGCAGGCAACTGTCATTAGCACATAGTTAACATTTAGCCGACCTGTTGTCGTATGTAGATCTGAGAGCAGAGTGGACAGATAGTCCACCACCAAGACATTTACATTTCTTATGTTTCACACACACAGTCCTTCTGTCTCTGTCCCACCTGTAAACTCTAACTCCCTTGATGCCCCTCCACCTCACATCATGGTTCCATGCTCCCAGCCAGCCAATTTCAAAATATTTCTGTGATCCACCGCACCACAGTTTTGATGCTCGTCGCCTGTTCCTAATTATCCGTGCCTGTCTGTTTGCAAATTATTGCCAGTGATTAACATAGAATACAGAGCATCATTCCCAGGTTATTCCCAGTTCTTGTTAATGTCTGACCAGTTGTAGCTTTTTCTCTCTCTCTTTTGCTCTGGTTTACTGGTTGGTTGGTTTGCTTTGCTGGTATCCACCCAGGCCTGTTTGTCTTGTTTGTGTTTTGCCTGATCCTGTGTATGCATCTCTTTTTGATTATCGCTGTATTGATTTGACCTGATTATTGTGTGATTTGTTTGGATTCTCCTTTTGTTAACAAAACCATTTCACTATTTTGCTAATCTATGAGCACCTGGTTAGTTTTAGGAATTTAACAGATAAATGAAATAAAAAAACACAGACAACTGTTGTTGCAGTGTCTTGTGCAGATGTAGTATAATGGATAGTTTAAAAAGAGAATAGTTGTACACAGCAATCACACTTGTAAACTAGAGCTGGGCAGTCTGACAATATTTTATCGTATTGTGATGAATTGTGCTATTGTGATAACAATATGCTTTTCTAAGCCTATTGAGGATACAATGAGTGCTTAATAAACACTGATCAGCTGCAGGTTTCATTATAAGCAGTGTAATTTGACTGGTTTAATTAGATGAAGAGCAGCAGATGTTAAATAAAAATCACTCACTATTCAGTACGATTATCTGAATAGTAGTTTATTAGAATCTGTCACTACTGATTACACTACTGTTTTTAGTCTATGACTACATGTATTGTGATAAATATTGTGTATTGTGAAAAAAAACTATTTAAATATTGCAATATAGTATTTTTACCATATCTTCTATTGTCATCTCTCTTATTTTGCAGGGAAGTTGTCATTGAAATGGCTGTGGTGTGTTGGTTGGTGGGCCAATGGATTGGCTTGACATGCAGGCTGCCTACTGGGGAACCTTGCCTTGAAACATAGTTAATGGGTCATATCCATGATTTCTAGGCTTGTCATTAACTCATGATGATAAGTTATTGGAATTTGACAAGATTTGCTTCTTTAGTGGCTTTAGTTGTCCTTAAATTCCTCATAAAAGAGGATGCATATTACCCATTTAACACTCCAAGGCTTATAACACACTAAGGTGAATTATTCAGTAACTACAGTTACTTCTGTGCAGACTGGTGGGGCTATTCTTTGGGAACAGAAGTATTTAGTAACAGTTTCGGCCCACCGGCAAACCACTGGCCATTGGTTAAGTGGTGCGGCTCTAGGCAGCACTATATCAACTAAGTACCATCTTATGATTTTACACTCTTAATATGACCTCAGTATGTCCCGCATTATTTTAATTTAGCATTACTCTGCCAGACCACCTATAAAAACTGGTCTGGTCAGGATGCTCACAGCACAAAATGTGACTGCTTAGTGGGCTCAGTTGCATATTGCAGCTGCTAGTGATGTCAGTATTACAAAGGCCAATGTTGTGTATTATGCAGCCATGCACAGCTGGCCAGTGGTTCATTACTGGTGAAATGTAACCTGTATTAGACCTGCATGTCTGTGACTTTAACAGCGGTGGTGTGAATACTGCAGGATGCAGGGTGGCTGATCTGGATGGGAAGTGGTAGTGACAGATCCTACACACCTGCCATTAGTGATTACGGTCTGCAGCAGCATCTCTGAGCAGGAGCTCAGCCAGGCCCCTAAACGCAGCCATTTCCAATGTGTGCGCGTTTAGACATCCATACATTGTCCTTCAGGTGTGGGCTCGCTGTTTTGGTAAGGGTAATCTCAGCCGTTTGTTAAGCCCTGTTGCTTCAAAAAGAAAATGCTTAAGTGTTTAGTATATTCTCGTCAGTTTATAAGAAATACCTGCCTATCTCCATGTTACTGGTGCACAATTATAGACCGATTGACCACTCTGC
The DNA here is from genome assembly GCF_030463535.1 of Salminus brasiliensis. Lineage (NCBI taxonomy): Eukaryota > Metazoa > Chordata > Actinopteri > Characiformes > Bryconidae > Salminus > Salminus brasiliensis. The sequence goes on from NC_132879.1 coordinate 17,816,810, forward strand.
AAAAGCCACTGAAAAACTGGCGTCACTATTCTGCTGAGAATGAATAACAGTGGTCCTTTGGTTAGAAACTGGCCAATAATTGAAGGGGTAGATAGTGTGTGACAAATGATTTGTAAGCTCTCTCTCTCTCTCTCTCTCTCTCTTTTGTCTTTTTCTTATTTTCATGCTTGCCCACCCTTTCTCTCTCATGTCTCACAGCCGTCTCTTTCACGCTCCCGCTCTTGTCCATCTTACTCTCTCATCTTTCTCTCCCCATCCCTTACACTCGACCTCACTCTCTTGTCACTTTCACTCCCCAACTTTTGCCCTCTCTTGCGCTCACCCACCCTGTCTCTCTCTCTCATATGTTAGGCTTGTCTCTTTTTCTTTCTTTCTCTCTCTCTCTCTCTCTCTCTCTCTCTCTCTCTCGCTCACTACTCTCCATCTGGCTCTCTGTTTTCATTCTCTCTCTCTCTCTCTCTCTCTCTCTCTCTCTCTCTCTCTCTCTCTCTCCATCTCTTACATCCTCTCTATCTCTCTTTGTCTCTCCCTCTCTTCTTCACTGACTTACTCGCTCACCCACCACAGAGACTGAAAGAGATTCTGCTCGGTCTTCATTGCCTCGGAGCAAAGTCAGACCCATCTTCATTAACTTCTTCTTCTGACTGTGAGGCAGAGTGTGTTTAGTAATGGCTGTGGATGGAAAGGGTGGTGATATTAGAAGGGGGCTATAACACAGATAGAGAGAGAGTGAGTGTGTGAACATTTCATGACGGTTTTGTCCTTTTGCTCTGTGTGACTCTGCCAACTACATCACTCAGTCATGTGTGGCAGGAGACAGCAGTGTATTCAGCTGTGTTTAAGGCCCTCTCAGTGGTTAGTGTGATAAACCTGGCAATAAGTAAATAAAAGTAATCAAAGTTGTATTTATTTTTGAATGAAATATATCTTTGTTAAACTTACCAGTGTGAGAGAGATATGTTGCCCTGTGGCTTCTCCTACACTCTTTTTCCATAATAGAACTTCACTCTCTGATTTACAGTTGTGGTCAGCAGATTGATTGGATATTTGACCACTCTTCTTGATAGAATTGATAGAGTTCCATTAAATCTGTTGATTAGGCACAAGCCACATATTTTTGATAGGGCTGAGGTCAAGACATTTCAAAAAGCTGCTTTGTCTATTCCACAACCACCTTAGACTTGCACCTGGGGCATGGTCTTGTTGGAAAACCCAACAGTGTCCAGGTTTTAACTGTCTAGCTAAAGGTTTGAGGGTAGTAGAGCTTAGAGGTGGACGACAGCCTTTTAATCCATTAAAAAAATACCCCACTGAATTAATCATTTAAGTGGGTGTATGAATATATATAGAATTTCAGCCCTTTGAAATGCCCATTAAATTATAGCCTTTTCTATTTTTAATAATTTGTTTATTATACATTCATTCTGCCTCAGTTCAAATGAAGCATTGAAAAAAAAGCCAGTATTGCCATGACTGTCATGCCCATAATGAGTGCATGTAAACCACAACTGTCAACAAGTAAAACTAAGGCAGTCACTCGTATCATCTCTCAGGTAAATTCCTTTTTTCCCCGTCATTTGCTTTCGGGGAAAAGACACAGGCTTGTTTGTAAATGTCACCAGGCCTTCTGTCAGGTCCTGTTTGCTAGACAAATTACATCTCTTTGCACCATCTCCTTTGCCTTCTAATCAGCAGAGCAGAGAGAGGGCGACGTCTGAAAGTCTAAACTACGCAGATGCTGAGGAGCACTAACCCTTAAAAGCTGCAGTTCTCACCACTAATAGCAGAAGTGTGGGGTAAATTAGTAGGAATTGTTACTGACTTGTAACTCATGGAAGCAGAGGAATTCTCTTCATCTCTTCATATTTCAGTTGCAGAATAACTATCATACTGACATATGGGGAGAAAAAAGCAAATATCACACACCAGCATGTTTTCTGACCACTCAGCAATAATAAATAATGCTGATGGTCAACACAGTGTTTTTACAAATGTGTGTTGTGTTGCTGTCTTGGCATGGATATTTATGTGAATTATGTGTATTCTGCTCTGGTTGTGGCCCTCACTTCCTCACTTGCAGTTGTTCTCTTGTGCTATCTCTCTTTCTTTTTTTTCTCTCACCTTCTCTTGCGCTCTCTCTCTCTCTCTTTGTCTCTCTCTCTCTGTCCTTTCTTGCTCTTTCTCTTTCTGCACTCTCTGTACTTTCTCTCCCCCTTTGTCTTTCTTTTGGTCTCCCTCTTTACTCGAATACTCTCTCAATTACTTTGTCATTTTCACTTCTTCCATTACTTTCATTTAAGTATATGTAAAACGTCTGCAACAGTGTTGTTAACGTGAAGCACTCCAGCTGTTCTTGCATGTCTTTCTTGCAGTGAAGAGCAGGTTGTGGGCAGTGGTGGCTCAGCAGTTAGAGCACCGGGCTATCGATAACAGGGTTGTGGGTTTGATTCCCGGGCTCGGCAAGCTGCCACTGTTGGGCCCTTGAGCAAGACCCTTTCCCCTACCCTCTACCGCTGGAGTTGGCCCACCACTTTGGGTGTGTACTCACTGCCCCTAGTTCACTAGTGTGTGTGTGTGTGTTCACTACCGCAGATGGGTTAAATGCGGAGGACACGGTTAAATGCGGAGGACACATTTCGCTGTGCAGTGTACAGTGACAAACACGTGCACTTTACCTTTTTTAGTTAGGTTTTTCCTAACTAATAATGATTAAATATGATACTAATAATGACTCAAATTGATTGTTGTCTTTTCCAGACTGTTATTAAAAGACCCTGTTAAAAATCTGATGGTTCAAAAGATGGTTTTGAGTGTAAGCCTGTTATAATGACCATTTTTTGTTGTTGTTAATGTCCCAGAAATAGGTCATTTTGGTTCATTTTCACGATGGGCCTGTTGGGGTGCTGACATCAGTACCTCAGTACCTGCTGTGTTTCATGTTTCATTATAGGCATTATAAGCTGTCTGCATATAAAGTCACAGCATGTTAAATTTCCATGCACCTTATTATCAATACCTACCTGTTAAATATCTCTGCACCTTACACTCATTACCTCTACTCAGAATTGAGTCATATTTATTGTATTGTCCTGCACGCTGCACATTCTGCAGTCTGTCAAGTACTGTCTTGCTTTTGTTCTCATTTTGTTCCATGTTGCACTTTTGTTCTGGAAAAAACAGCATTTCATTTCACTGTGTACTTGTACAGAGCTGAAATGACAATTATAGCCTCTTGACAGCACGGTTTGGTGTTATTAAGCTTGGACTTACTGTTATGAAGAATAGTGGTACGATGTAAACAGTTTGAGCCCATTTCATATCTGACCAGATTTCATATCTGTTCACCTCCTGTGAATAGTATCTGGATTGTGCCCTGATAAGTTGTTAGCCACATGCATTTATGCTTGGTTGAACTGAAATCTGATCACTGTGTGGGACGTTGCACAGCAATTATTACAGGTGTTCAGTTCTACTGGGAGGAGTTTCGGTTGTCAAATGAGTCTAAATGGGACTAAAATGTGTCTCAGACCACCTCCTGGAGTGGTTTAAGTGATCGGATTTGTATCTGTCCTGATCCTAATCCTCACGCAGGAAGTAACCCGGAGTCTGTTTACTAATTCCGATTGTAGCAGAATGACGAATAAAGCATTAATGATGGAATAACTGGACGTCCCCAGAATTTTGACGGGCAGTGTTTTATTTGTTTGTTTTCTCTCACTCTGCTCTCAGTGACCCTCTCTTCTCCTCTCGCTTATTAACTCAAGATGCGTAAGGGGTATGTAAAGGTCAGTTCACCTCTTAGCCTCTACCCACTGCACACTTATAGGGAGGTGTGAGAGGATGACGGTGGGGTGTGAGAGTGTGCTTGTGGAAGAGGGTGATTTTATATGCCCTGCTGGAGTGTAAGGCCCTCCTCCCTGTACCTTAACTCACCTCACAGCATGGGTGAGTGTGAGGGCAGCATGGGGTTCTTTCGGGGCACGGCCTGATGCTTTTCCGCTCGACTGCTGGTCCTGTGGCGAGTCAAGTAGGGAGTAATATTATGTGTAGTCTTAGGTCTCATAGCAAGCTGTAAGCTAAAGTAAAATATCACAGGAGAGGATATGTCTACATACTGAGATACTAATATGTCAAAAATATACTAATATGTCAAATAAGATCATAGGTGTACTGTGTATGATGATGATAGAGTACTCTGACTGTATGTGTATGTAGACATAGTTACTGTCCAAATTGCCTGTGAAAAGAAGCTCCTCCTTATTCTGAGTTAGCCCTCAGAGAGTGGACAGGGGTTGCTTTCCTGACCACAACACAGAGCAAAGTCCATTGTTTGGATGGCTGGGATTCTTCACTATCTTCCTGGCCTTGAACCAGCACCACTTGCTATAGATGGTCTCCAGGTCAGTGAGCTCACTCTGGATGTTGCACTTGGCTGATTGCACCACCCGCTGGTGCTGTTCGCAAACCAGGCTGTGATGTTCGATGTTAGATGGTACAGGTGTAAAAGTTTTGCATCACCTTGCAGGGCAATTTGAAGCCCCTTAGGCCCCTGAGGTGTTATACACACTGACTGGCCTTAGTTGGCAGGGGGTTGGTGTGGCAGGACCATGGTTCAGAAGTCAAGTTAATTGATATTCCGTGTTTAAGAATACCTACTGCACCTCTTTCTTAGCATAAGGATAGTGATACAGCCAAAATGGTGAGTAAGCACAGGATTCTCCATGCATGCTCATTTCCTCTGATCCTTCCCGCCGTTTTAATTAGAATGCCAGTTATACTCTGCAGCATCTCTCCACTTGTGAAACATGCACGCTCTGGCATTAATTCAATAATGAGAGTAATTGACTAGTTTATAGGGATTGAGTCTCTCTAATGCCACTCAGTGTACTACTGCCTTTCAGCCAGCCATGTTTATTATGTCAATAAAATAGATGTAGATTTGTGGCTCAAATGTAATTAGTGCGATTATGAGCGCATCTGTCATCGTTTGAGTCTGACCTCAAAGGGGTCTTATATATCCTCAAGCACTGGTTTCATTGACTTGAGCAATTTTATTGTGTCTTTGGGGCTTGGTTTAAAGGTCCTCTAGCAGGATTTGGACCCTGAGCATTCATTTAGGGGCAGAACGTTTTGTAGATGTTTGATGATTGGTGATACTAATGAAATGCAACATTGCGGTATTTTGAAAGTATATCAGGATATTAGATGGTATTCTCTAGGGATGCACCGATACGATACCAGGATCTGATATCAGCACCAATACTAACCAAATTAGTTGGATAGGGGATTGGATAATTAGTCTGATCCAAAGAAACGGTCTATTCATGAAATCCGATTCTCACACTAACAGTGTTCTAGGCTTCATTACCCAGGATCAGAGTGACCTACAGACATCATACACATATCATTGCAAACAGCAAGACTCCTCCTATCTAACCAGCATGGTGCCTTCCATATAAGGAGAACCGAGAAGGGAGGAGCTGCTACCTTGGTTTTAAGGTCTGCAGAGACCTGACAACACTGTGGCGAGGTCCGGGACAGTTATTCATTTTAGTGACCATTAAACAGAAATTGGGTTCATTTATATCTGTGTTTGTTATAGTTTGTTTTACAAAGTTACTAAAGTATGATTACGTCAGTCCTGAAGCCCAACAGCGTCTCTACTTCCTCCGGAAGCTGAGAAAGGCCCGTCTCCCTCCACCCATCCTCACCCTCTTCTATAGGGGAACCATAGAGAGCATCCTAAGCAGCTGCATCACTGCCTGGTTTGGGACCTGCACAGCCTCTGACCGCAAGTCCCTCCAACGCATTGTGAGGACAGCTGAGAAGATCATCGGAGTCTCTCTCCCCTCCGTCATGGACATTTACACCACCCGCTGCATCCGCAAAGCAACCAGCATTGTGGATGACTCCACCCACCCTTCACACAGTCTGTTCTCCCTCCTGCCATCAGGAAGAAGGTACCGCAGCATCCGGTCCAACACGACCAGACTCTGCAATAGCTTCTTCCCCCAAGCCATCAGACTCCTCAACACAACTCAACTCCTGAACTGATATCTTACACTCTCCCTCTCTCTCTCTCTCTCTCCCTCTCTCTCTTTCCAACCATTTATCCCAGATAACATGGGAAGCATTTGCACAAGCATTTGCACTGATAACTTTACTACCTCACTGGACTCTATTTATCGCACATTGCACAACTTGCACACTACAGTCATTATTTATTATCCTCTGTCTGTACTGTGTTGTCTGTCCGCACTTGTTTGTTTGTGTTGCACTTGTGTTTTGTATGCACTGTCTATGTTGCACCATGGTCCTGGAGGAACGTTGTTTCGTTTCACTGTGTACTCTGTATGTAGTTGAAATGACAATAAACCCACTTGACTTGACTTGACTTGACTTTAGTCTCTCCCAGATGGTCAGGTATATGGTTTATTAATTCAACAATGGTATTGGATTAGTACCGGGTATCGGCAGACATGCAAAGTTCATGTAACGATATTGAAACAGAAAAAGATGTATCAGTGCATCCCTACTAATCTCTACTATTACGACCATTGCTGTAGACAAGCGGTAAAGTGACTGTCTAGTAATGCGGCTGCCCCGGTTCAAATCCCACCTCTATTCTTCCCTGGGCGCCCTCAATAGCTGCCCACCGCTCCGGGCACACATGCTCACTGACACTGTGTTCACATCACAGATGGGTTAAAGGCGGAGACCAAATTTCACCTGTGTTCAACACAACTGGTGACTATGGTTGTCTTGTCTTGTCTGAAATAAAATTGTATATTATTTAACAACCTAGTAAGTACTGTGTATTGGCCAGCACTTGGTCCATCTCAGATTAAACTGAAATCCATGTTTCGTACTAAGGTAAAATTTGACCCGCGTGTTTCTATTACAATTCCAGTTCAGTGTTGAGACATTTTTTTGTATCTATGTCGGAACTGTTGAGAGGATGGGGGAAGTGACCATCATGCATCATTTAGGCTCTATTTAGTAAAATGTAATGGCTTTGGCAGCCTTGTCCTAAAAATAAACATTAAGTCCTCTTTGCTATTTGTTTTCAGTTTGAGTAGTGGTGAAAAAAAGTCCATTCTGGGCACAGTCTCAAGCGCATCCACTCATCTGAAACATGTGTTAATTAATGCATTTGCATAGCCAGGGTAAAACTAATTTCAAACCAAAGGCCGTGTGTGATTCTGAACACAAAGCACCAGTCAAAATTTTAAATACACACACACAAACACACACACACACACACACACACACACTTGTTTGATTGCAGACTTTTTTTATTGAAAAGTTAAAGTAAGGATGCCTGACATTTCTTTTTCTATATACACTCACCAAGCATTTTACTAAGAAAACTACTAGTACTGCACAGGACCTCCCGTTGTTCTCAATTTAGGGCCCTTAATTCATCAGGCATGGATTCCACACAATTTAAAATCACATAATTATATGTCATATCACATCATTTCTGCAGATTTTCATGCTATGAATTTCCCATTCTACCACATCTCAAGGATGTTCTACTTGATACAGATCTGGGGACTGGGAAAGCCTCTGAAGAACACTTCTTGTTCATGTTCATGAAACCAGTTAAGATGGCGAAGTGACATGCTGCAGTATCATGCTGCAAGTAGCCGTTAGAAGATGAGTAAATTGTGGTTATGAAGGGATGCACATGGTCAGCAGTGATGCTCAATTAGGTTCTGTGCATTCAGAGTAGCTGTCTGAGTTACTTTAGCCTTTCTATCCGCTCGAACCGGTCTGTCTGTTCTCTATGGACCTCTCTCATCAACAAGACCATTAAGGTTTCGCTCTATCCTTGTAACATTGGTATATTATCATCGCTGATGCCAAAAAACTCTTAGGTATGTAATATCTACCAGTGTTATTGGTCAACTAATATAGTAGTCAGGCCCTGGTGTATGTATTTATTGAAATGCCTCCCTGCAAGTACTTTGTTAGTGGCAGCCAACAAGGTGTCTGCACGTTCCTCAAGCCTGTTTGATAAGCATCACAGGTGACCCTTATGAAGCTGCTTGAGAGACCACCAGGGTGTATAAATCTGGATCAAGTCAAAGGAGGGCTCCTCTGAAGAATCAAGAACAGAAGATAGTTTAGTTTTGGGTAAGACTTTCTTGGTCTAATAGCACAAATGTTAATATCAATGTTGATAATAGTATAAACAAGGCAACATATTCAAGTCGATGTGATTGGTTGGTACTGTACATGCCTATACTGGTGTGGTCCTAATGTTATGCCTCTAATAAGAATATGGATGTTCTTGTCCTGTCATCCTGCCAGTCATTCTTACACTTAAACCTCTGTGTAAAGGTCTTTTGATGTAAGCAGGAGGGGGTTGTTCCGTCACCATCAAAGTAACGCAGGCTGGGATGGCTCCTTCTTGATGCTGTCGCCCCGAGCTGAGGGTTAAAGCCACCGCAGACGAGCCTGTCTCCTGTCTCTCCGTCAGAAGCGGGGCAGCCGGCCTGCCACTGAGAGCAATTACCAGTGCAGCCGCTCGCCTTGATCTAATGTTCATCCTTCATCACAGAGGTGGGGGTAGACCCCTACCTTGATCACTACCGGAACCTTCCCCTCATCAGTCTTCGTCTTCCTCTGCCGTCAGCCGTGACCTCCTGTAGGAGCGAGGGTGACTCGGAGACGTTTTCTTTTTTTCTACTTCTCGAGTGAAACAAAGCAGATAGCGTTAGACAAGGATGCTGGTTAATTAAGCTTCTTGTTTTTATCGTGGTTTATGCCTAGATCCTCGTTACATCACTGTAATTAATTGCAGCGGGATTGTAGAGCCCTGCAAAAGGAGTGTTGTAAACTGCTTTTAGACTTGAGTCCTTTTGATCCTTTGTGTTTTTTTACGGCTTCTTCGCAAGGGATTGATCAGCAAGTGAAACGTGTGATTGTGATCTCTGATCCAGGTAGATTCAGCATAATCAAAATGCAAATGGTTCAGCATTAGGATCATCATTACCTTCAACATGGTCTCGCTCCTTCTGCTACTTCTTTTTCATTTCTTTCTCTTCTGCTTCGTCTTCTGATTCTTCTTCGTTTTTTTCTTCTTCTTCATTTACTGGTTCCATTTTTTTCTGGTTCCTCTTTCTTCAGATTCTTTTGCTCTGGATTCTTCTTCTTCTGATTCTTATTTGAATTCTTCTTCTTCTTTTACCGATTCTTCTTTCTTATATTTTAGGTTCTTATTCATCAGGTTCTTCTTCCTTGGATTCTTCTTCTGAGTTCTTCTTCAGAGAATTCCTGTCCCTCAGATTCTTCTTCTTCTTTGGACTCTTCTTCCTCTGATTCTTCTTTATCTTTCACTTTCTTCTTCGCCTTCTCCTTCTTTCTTCTGCTCGTGTTTCTTTATCTGCTTATTTCTTCTGCTGGTCCTGCCTCTGAACCTCTTCTGCTACCTACCTTCTGCTACTGTTTTGTTCTCTGCGCCTGCTGCTTCTTTTTTTTTTTTTCCAGAAATGACCCCTAAACGTTGTAGCCGTGTTTGCCACAGAAAGTGACAAGCTAAACCGCTACTAAATTGAATTTCAAATTGTTCTTGACCTTGTAGGAAATGCCTTTTTTAACAAACTACTTTGGACTTAAAATAGTAGCTACTGTTCTTGAGAAGCCCACATAGAATACTGAAATGGTAAAGGCTGATGCATTATGCAGAGGACAAGAGTAGCTCAGTGCTACATACATGCAGTGTCTCTAATATATGCTTTAAAATTTGCATTCACCCCCCCACCCCCCCTGCTCTCTCTCCATAATTCCATTCATTGATTTCTCTCAGGACTGTTTGTCGCCTGCTTACTGGAATCAGATTAGAGAGCATTGTGCTTAATATAAACAATCAAATCGATTAGCTGGAGAAAAACACTTCCAAACTAACCATAATGATATCACCTCTGGTATGGGGGAATCTTTCTTTATGCACTTGTTTTAGCTGTCTGGATTTAATGGGATATTTCCAGCTTGACAAAGCGTGAGTTATTGTGTGTGTATGTGTGTGTGTGTGTCTTGTGTGGGCATTTCTCAGTGGGTATGTGTATCTGCGTGAGGCTAGTTAGAATAATCAGCATTAATGTGCGTTAGCTTAACGGACGTTGCTCTCACGCTTGTGTAGTTATTGGAGCAGGTGCTCCAATTTATGATTATTCACACATGAAGCAACAAAGTGTTTTCCCTTGTACTCAACATTTGCATAAGAATAAGGTGCTTTTATTTATATAAACATATTAATAAAATGTTTAAACATATTTTGTTCAGGTTTAAACTTAAATCATATTTGTTACGGTGAAGCCTGTGCTTAAAACCTATAAACCTATACTATCCATAATTAGATCCCAGTTCAACTTATTGTACCCCCCCCCCCACCCCCTCCCGTCCTTCTGAATCTTCTACTTTATCTGCTTCCATTGATTCTTCATTCTTTTTGTGATTCTTTTGTTCTTTCTCTGGATTCTTCTTCTTTTTCTTCTACTTCTGATTTTTTTCTTCTGATTCTGATTCTGATTCTTTGGATTCTTCTTCTTTTTCTTCTTCTTTGGATACTTTTTCTTCTGATTCTAATTCTTCTTCTCTGGATACTTTTTCTTTTTCTTCCTCTGATTTTGATTCTTTTTTGATTCTGAGTCTTCTAATTTTAAATCTTTCACTGATTCTGATTCTTCTTTTGATTTGGAATCTTCTGATTCTGATTCTTCTTTTGATTTGGAATCTTCTGATTCTGATTCTTCTTCTTCTTGTTCTTCTAAAAATTCTTCTTCTTATTCTATTGATTCTTCTTTTTTTCTAGTTTTTTTTATTCTTCTTCTAGCTATTCTTCTTCTGGTTCTTCTCCTTGTTTTTCTTATGGTTCTAATTATGTTTTTTCTTCTTTTGATTCTTCTAGCTCTAATGGCGTTGTTATTATTTTTTGGATTATTCTGGTTCTACCTTCTGATTCATCTTTTTGTCCTTCGTCTAATTATTGTTTTTCTGGCTCTTCTAATTCATGTTCTGGTTCTTCTGAGGCTGTCTTCTAGTTGTTCCATCTTTCTGAATCTTACACCCAGTTAGCACTTGGTAGCTGGTTTTAGCACATCCCTTTGAACAGCAGTGAAACCTTTATTAATAAAACCCTCCAGTGGAGTAGGCTGTGGAGGAGCTGAAAGTGTTTGAGTGTTACACGTGTGTGCCTCTCCAAACCTGAGGCCATAATGACCGATTCCACATCATTAGCCACTCTCTGAGCCCTCCAACACACCAACCATGCCAGTGCAGTTCAGTTGAGACATAGCACTGTGCTTGGCTTCTGAACCCATTGCTGGATTACTGTATACTTACTCACTTATTTAGATTTGCAGTTGAGTGTGCATTTGGCTCTGGGTACAGTTCTAACACGTGTACGCTAAGAGATTTTTAGCAGTGTTTTCTTTATCACGTGTTTTAAATCAACCCATAATGAGCTAAAAGTGAATTGGTGTAGTTTGTAAAAGCTCTTTGCGTATCTTTGCATTTCAAATCATCAGCTGAGTACAAATGAGCTTAAATATTTAACGTGTAGAAAAATCAGCAAGTGCTTTTATAGGTGGGCTGCTAATGTTAATGTTAATTTTGATGCTTTGATTAGATTCTGTTTACAGCACAAATGTTAGCCAGAGCAGGCATGTGTTATGACAATAGTGCTTCAGATTTAAAGCCCTACAGCTGTACTTGCACAAGGTGCTAGGGAAGTGTGTGTGTGTGTGTGTGTGTGTGTAACAGCATTGCAGGGAATCCCGTCTCACAGCAGTGTTCAGTGTCATACACCTGAGCTCACTCTCTCAGCCAATGAGACATTAGCGATTCAGGTCAGCCTGTCTCACAAGAGGTGGTGGAGCCAAGTCTCCCAAGGTTTTTACACACACACACACACGCACACACAGTTTGTGTGTCCTCCCTCTTACTGTATAAGCCATGCAGGACATCTTGAAGGGCTTTTAAGTGGTGAGCCCTGCTCTCAGTTTGCTTGTGAGTGTGTATAAATGAAAGACTTGTACTGTCTCTCTCCTCTAGTTTTATCAGTATGTCTCTCTGAATTCACTACCATATGTATGTGTCATTTCTTCTACTTGTGCCTCAGCTGCCTCAGCTCCTGCATGAATTTGTCCTGTTGTTAAAGGTGAGCCAGTAAACAATATCAAAAGCTTGGCTTACAACTGGCCTGAATGGGAGGTTGGCTAGAAAGAAGTCTTCTAGGGTTTTCCAGACCGCGTCATAGTCACCCAGCTAAAATAAGATAGATAAGGTTTAGAAAAAGGTTTTTGGTTGGATGAGACCCCTAGAACTACCAGTTCCTCAACAAACACCATCCCGTCTGTGAAGCATGGGGTCGGCAGCATTACCTCTGTTTTCACCTTTGTTCAAATTGAAATGGATGGGTAGATAGAAAGTGCAAATTACAGGGAGGTACAGCAACGCAACTTGCTTTAGTCTGCTAAAAAGTTGAAGCTTGAGAGAAACCTGACCTTGCAGAAGGACAGTGATCCATTTACATTTAATGTATTCAGTAGACGCTCTTATCCAGAGCGACTTACAAAAGTGCTTTGCTTTTTACCCAAGAATAACCTCAGCTAGTTTGAATAGGCTTCAAATTCAACGAAGATACCTCTAAGCTTAGACACTAAGTTTTGATTCCATGCACAAGGCTAAAGGCTAAAGCATCACATGAGTGGTTAAACAGTAAGAAGGTTAATGTTCCAATCTAATCAAGAATCTATGGCCCTATTTAAATACTGTGATCCCCATGCATCATTTAAAAAATCTGAACAATCTGGCAAAAATGCCAAGGAGAATGGGCAAAACTTACTACTAAACCGTCTGAGGGAATTTCTTCCTTATGCAAGCATCTTTTTTCGGCTTTTCATAATTTAAAAAATCTAACACTACCCATTTCTAAGCAGTAACAATCCCATCTGTGAAGCATGGGGGTGACTGCGTCATTGATATAGGGCTGCTTTTTATCAGCAAGGACTGCTCACCTTGTTAAAAATAAAGGATGGCTGGATAGATGGATGGGTGGATAGTGCAAAACACAAGGAGATACAGCAACACAACTTGCTTCAGTCTGCTAAAACACTGAAACTTGACTTTCTGAGTGGTGGAACAACAAAAAACAGGGTTTAATACTTATGTGCAGCTTTTTCATTGAGTAATTGAGTTTATTTTGTTGACCTCCTGCCTTGAGATTTAATTGCTGTGAGGTAGGCTGGATGGTAACCAGGGTTTGTGTTCTTTTCTCCTCATATCTGTAAAGGATGGAGTCTGATGCTGTTACTCCGCAATTAAGCCGAGAAGTTGGGTTAATCTTTACAATGAAATAAATATGAAGTTGATTAATTGCACTGATTTGGTCTTTGCATAAGGACAGAGCGGTGATTTAATTGTGTTGCTCTCCCAGACTCCCTCTGCCCAGGATTACTAATATTCCAATTAGTTCTTCCATAATCTACTCATGGTGGATTTAAGACATTTCCATCTACTCCAGCTGGGGTAGGGGTGCTTGTGTTAAATGTGTTAAAGTGCCTGGCTGTTGGAATTCAACCTTTAAAGCAATGAAAATCTATGATTGATGCTGGCTTTGGAAGAATAGAAGTAATAGATTTTAGACAGAGTCAGATTTTGAAAGGATCGGATCAGGCCCATATTTCACTGAGGCTTAATCTGCAAGCTTTGTCATGTATAGTCACTTACCACATTCATTTCTGGCACCTCTTTACCGAATAGTAGTGACAAGTTTTAGTTTGGACTTTATAACTATCCATGTTCAGTGCTGTAATGCACAGTTAATGCTCAGCTGTTTTTTATGGCTGTAACTTTTATAGTTAAAGATAAAAATGTTGATAAATGTCCTGCTTTTAACAAACAGTGTGGCTGTTCCCAGAAGAAATGGCCTTTTTAAATGTCCGCGTTCTACATACGCTATAGGATCATTGATTACTTAGGGTTAGGATGTGATTGGTGTAAAGGCCCTCATAAACCCTCTAATGGGAGAAAATGAACAAAAGAATTAATGTTGTCTTGAACTTCCACCTAGATGCTAGCCAGGATGTTTACTGTACAATACAGTGGCATTTCTATTCCGTGTGCTGGGATTTTGACCTATTGCTATTTAATTATCTATGTATTTAAGTGAATAGTATTTCAATATCCATTATCATGACTGTTTGTATTGTATTGTTTGAAAATATCTTCTGATCTACCTGTTTAGCGAAGATGGTTGTTTTTTGTTGATTCTTTTTTTTTTATCCAAAATTCTTTGTCTAAGACCGCTGGCAACGTCCAGCAGCATGTTGTGATCAAACAGGTAGGGAAAGGGTAGTAGTGGCTGATCAGGTCCTGTCTTGGAAGTGGATGTACACACTGTTCTTATGAAAATTCACTGTACAATGGACACAATTAGCTAAATAAGGAAAACTCTTGGCATCACATCTGAACTAGTAATAACAGGTGTTACAGTTGGCCTTATTGCTGCTGCCTTTGCAAAAATTAGTAATATTTAAATGATATCAAGTCACATCATGCAGAGAGGCATTATGTAGCAACTTCACCTTAAATCAACAGCTTCATAATCCATTTGATGATGCACTCATTTGTAATGGGGAGAACAGTGTGGCTGTTTTTGCCACCCTGGGTCAGAATGAAGTGACGGTGGTAAATGACAAATGTATATTAATATAAAAATAAATGATAGTGTGTGAATTTAACTCCACAACTGTAGGGGGAGCACTGTAGCAAAAAATACCAGTTCTTGCATAATGCTGCTTTAAAACCTTGTACATGGCCCATTATTCTGCATTTTCATGCCTACCAAAAAAAACTCTCTATAAAACCACCTATAGAAGGTTTTGCATCAAAGAAACTATTATCCAATCAAAGAACCATTTGTTTAATGTTTTTTAGGTGCTTTATAGAACCAAAACAAAGTTCTGTACAGAACCACCTATAGAAGGTTTTCCATCAAGGAACCCTTTAACCAGGCAAAGAATCATTTAAACAAAAGGTTCTTTGAGTTGTCATGGTTCCTTATAGAACCATTGTTTTTAATCATTTTTGTGTTCTACCCTACAAAAACTTTAATTACAGTTTCTCCAAACTGAATAGGAACTAATTGATGAATTTTCTGTATATTCAAATGACCACATCCATTTCTACTTCTTGCTGTGGAAACTTGTGTCTTAGAGTAAAGAATGTACACTAAGTGAAGTCCTGCTCCTGCTTTTGAAGGTTTTCTGCATTGCCATCTCTTCTCTGTGAAGGTGAAGTGCGTGGGTGCTTGCAATAATGCTAATTGAGCGCAGGCCTTTCACATGGTAATGGATCTTTTTTCCTCTCCTTAGCCTGTTCAGACCTTGCTAACTGTTGTGAAATAATACCCTTTTTCTCAGCTCTGAATACGCTTCGTATGCTTTGATATAGGGGAGTGATGAGATAAGGCGGTAATCACCCCCTGGAGTGACCCGAGGTGAGTGAGATTGACGGAAAAGTGTGCGCTTCTGAAAAATGGACTGAAAAGGGGTGAGAAAAGAGAGAACAAGTGAAAAACTTGTTCAAGCAATATTCAGTGGGAATTCTCCAGCTGGGAGACAGCAGAGCTAAGTGAACTGGGAGCTTGTGGAAATTAAGCAGCTGTTTTGGAGTGTGTGTGTGTGTGTGTATGTGAGAGAGAGGGAGAGAGAAACTGATAGACTAAATTCAGAGAGATATTCCATTTTAAATCATTGACTAGCTAAGGGGTTAGCACGCACGCACAGGAGTGGCCCTAAGTACAGATGTTGTGGTAAAACGCACTTTTGGCAGTTTTTGAAAATTCTTTGTTTTGCAGTCGTTTCCAGGGGCGAGCGATAATTACCATCCAAGAGATTGTTCTCTCTCTCTCTCTTTCTCTCTCTCTCTCTCTCTCTCTCTCTTTCTCTCATGCTAACATTATAAAGTCTTGAAGAACCACTTTTGGTTCCATAAAGAACCATTTTGTAATGCTGATGAGTGAGTGTGAAGAACCTTATAAAGGCTTAGAGAACCTTTCAATTGATGTAAAGGTTCTTCACCCTCACATGCTTCTTTGCTCATGTGATGGCACGTACTACATGTATCTACCAAAATAAAGCTGCTGCTCTTATTTGAGTGATGCCATTTTCGGTTCCATAACGAACATTATTTGTAAGCAACATATAAAGAACTATAAAGAACCTTTGAATCAATAAAGAACTTTTTTTTTTTATCAAGGTTGACACATCTGTGGCTACGTTCACATTACCAGACTGAAGTGACACCGATCAGGTTTTTTTCAGGGCTGTGTGGACATGTTAAATCTGATATTTTTAAATCAGATTTGAGTCACTTTCATATGTGGTCCTAGATTGGATATTTATCCGATCCGTAGGCATGTGACATGAATGTGAACAGTGAGCTCTAATTGAATGCGTCTTTTTTTCTGTACGCATGCGATTCATGGTGCTGTTATTAGCCAATACTAGAAGGTGATGGAGGTGACATGCAAAATTAATTATCAATTAATTTGATTATTATTATTATTTTATTATTAGTTATCAATCAAGGATCAGTATGCACATGCATGGCATACATGTAAAACATTGGAAGTGATTAATGAGGCTTGTAATTCTCATTACATGTAGCCACCTTTATTTTATGGAGAGTTCATTTTGTTTGAGTCACAGGCGTGTATTAATGTGATTCGACTCTAATAATGATCTGCTAAGTTTTCAGACTGTTTTTATGTTATGTAAATGTGTGATTATGAGCTACCTGCTGTAATCTGCTCCCTCACTAACTGAAGGCCTTTTCTCTTTGCTCTTCTCCACGCTGTGGTGCACTTGCTGGGGCTGGAATCATGCTGCCTATCAACACACCATGACTGTTGGAACTTCAGGTAAGAGACTTTACCAAACTGGGTTTGGTTAAACCCAATGCAATGAGCTGGTAATGATGGTGGTAGAGGTGTGTGAATGTGGCCGACTGCTAAAGCAGGTTTTCGGTTTCTTCTTAGCTTGTTCTGTGCAGGTGCTGCTTTAGTTAGTTAGTTTCCAATTAGAGCGGTCTGGTCATTTTTAACCAAACTCTGTGTTTACAACATCTGTGGCCAGCTGTGGTGTGTGACAGGTCTTTAGTGTAATGACTGGGTCTGTGATACTTTAGCCTAGCTCAAGCAGTGGTGCAATTGACTTATTATAGACTCAGCTGTGGAGATGGAGATAATCTAAGGCAAATATCAGTTCTGTTCTGAAAACTAATTCAGTTTCTTAATCCAAACTAACCCTACCCCGTCTCTCTCTTTTTCTATAAACCCGTTTAGTTATTGAGCTATTTCTCTGTTAATCTGAGAGATTTATATATTTATTTTACTCTTTATCGATAGGTTTGAATCTGCAGTTTACTTTTTTTGTAAACTTGTTTGTTTTGGTGCGAAGAAAGAATCACTTATGTAACCATCGGTTTTTAAATTTAGCTTGAGGTTCTTTTTGGATTTGCTAACTTACCGAAAAGACAAAAACTAACTAACCTAAACTAGTTTAGATTACACTGCTTTTTAAATTGTGATCAAAATCACCATATTAACATTATATTTTGAATGGTGCTTGTTCAGTGAGGCACAGGACAGGGCAGCCAATCAGAACTTAGATTAATTGGTTTACTGGTTAAAAAATCTTAAACCAGAAACCATAACAAGTGATTTCCTTTTAAGGTGGTGTAAAAATAAATTGTGAATGCTTTGATGTGTACACCTACATACCTACTTCATTATTGGACCTCGGGGAAAAAAGAAAAGATTAAAATAATAAAAATGTTGGAAAAGCACATGCTCCTTCTAGCATTGGGGGAGGAGGTTATGTCCCCCAGAAATAACTGCCATGAGGATGACACTCAACAACTAGCCAATTAGCTAGAATTGATATTTGAAAGATGTTTGAAGCACATCACTGCAGACTAGTGCTGACCCTGCACTTAACTGTGTGGTTGCTATACAAGCTGACAGCAGGCTGTTTCGTTACCAGCCGATTTGGACTGAGCGCCCATGTGATATGGCTGTTGCAGGGTGCCCCTGTTATCAGGATCTCAAGATCCTAATGATGTTGGGATTTGCTGGGGCTTCGCTTCAGTTCCAACATAATACACCTGAAAAAAATGGGATGTGTCTGAAGGATGGTCATCTCTAATATCCTAAGTGTCTTGATATGTTATTTTGCTGTATCTCCCACCCGTGTTCTGTGCTGATGCCTCTCAGGATCTCCGTGTTCTCCTCTGGCTGGGTGTATGTGTGTGAGGGTCAGGTGGAAGTCCTGTGTTGTGAATGCAGAGTCTGATACATTAGAGGAGCGCCCCCTGCTGAGTAGTGGAGGAACTGCCTGCACAGACATAAATCACTTCGCTCTTTCCCCCTCTCTCTCTCTCTCTCTCTCTCTCTCTCGCTCTCTCTATGGAGGATTGGTGGGGGGTAGTGAGGGGAAAGAGCGTGTGTGTGCATGCATGTGGATGCCAGCAGGAATGAGGAGAGCTGCACAGTCACAGGTTATTCCCAGCCAGATTAGACAGTGAGCTCTAATCTCTGAGCCTGCAATGCAGCTGAGTGCTGGACTACAGCCTGGGATTGAAGTGCATTATTCTACCGCAGTGTAATCTCTAAACTCTCTCTCTCTGTCGCACTCTCTGTCTTGCGCTCGCGCTTGCGCTCTCTCTCACTCCTGAATACGGATATTAAAATGTGGGAGTGATACTGGGAGTGTGGGTGGTTTCCATATTCCACTTGATTTACTAATGTTTGTGTGGCTAGCAGCTTTAGTGGCTGTACAGAGATAAAACTCTCGTATACACACACAAAGAATATTTACCAACAGAATAACAGTCTTTCATTTCTCAGGATCAGATGTACGATGCATCTGCAGTATGCACTCAGCACAGATGGACTTGAGTCAGCAGAAAAAAAAGCAGATTACTGTAGACCCACTAATCGTAATGCAGGAAATAAATAAAATGTTAAGGCTCCAGCCTTAGTTATGTGACCTGTCAGTTTAGTTATGGTAATAGTGAATTTAATGCTATAAGCACTATTTTTAATGTAAACAAGTACTGTTTGTTGTTATAATACTTCTACTCTACAAAAAAATTGTTCTCCTAACATATTCCAGTTTGGAAAGCCGGCGTCAGAGTATAGGGTCATCCTTTTTACAGCACTCCTGTAGCAGTGAGGGTTAAGGACCTTGCTTAGGGGCCAAACAAGGTTAGTTTAGCGTACTCTGGTATCAAATCCTCCACCTTGTGTTCAATAAGCCAGCACTCTAAACGCTGGCCCACTTTTCTTTACCTCATTGGCTCCTTTTTTGTTGTTTGAAAAGTGAACCACACACTTGGCTTCACTGGTATTCCAGTCTAACTCATGCTTTTGAAAAGTAAGGGCCGGAAACATGTTTCTTTTCCCAGAACAGCAGGAAAGTTGATTCTCTGGCCCTGAAGCTAGTTATGGGAAAAGCACCCCTGAGTCATCCTGACCATGACCTGGAGGCAGAAATCCGTAAAGGTAACAGCAGTCTTTACAGTATTGCTGTTCTGCTCACCAGGGCGTCGGGTTCAATACATCTTCAAGCAGCATTTCACTGTAGAAAAACCTTCAGTCTGAAGGACAGCACCAAGTGCTATGTACAGTAAATGCTGTGTTTAAGAGCATGAGGCAAAACTAGGAATAGCTAGGATTTAACTTTAGTTTGTTATCAAAAGCAGCAATGTTTGGATATCCAGGGCTCAAACCAATGAATGAGTTGTCTCTATAGTAGAAGTTAATGTCGGCAACATAGTCCCAGCAGCCTTTTAGGAATTAAATTAGATTCCTTAAATTAGATTTCCCAAAAAAACAGTTCCCGACTTAAAAACCTTGGTTTGTAAGTAGATCAATTAACATACCGCAGTTTTATTTATTGGGTATTTCAAATACTCTTTACAGTTTGCAGACTCTCCTTTTGGACAGTTTGTTTTTTAATTGTAATTTATTTGATTTAAATGTATTTTATCCCATTTTCTACCGGACAACCCACTCCAGAGATTGATCAGGTTGTGCTCTATCTCTAACTCTCTAACTCCAGTTGCTGATGACAAGCAGCATTCCTTGAGATTAAAACCAGCGATCCGGATCATAGTGGAAGCGTCATTTACAGAATGAAAAATATATATTAAAAAAAAGTAGAAAATAAAAACAGTAACAATTCTTATGACTAGCATAATAACTCCATTCAGACTCAAGACTGAACTCTGCCTTGCATCTGAGACTCAACTTGAGACTCAATTCTGACTCACACTCTAAGGACTTGACTCAGACTTGTTGCTCTAAGACTCAACTCTGACTCTCACTTAAGGACTTGCAACTCACACGAGCATTCCAGAGACTTATAGGTCATCTCTGACTGACACTCCACAGTCTTGTAAAACCTCAAGTAATGAAGCTGCTGCATTGCTGCAACATCTGCCTCATGTGTATGGAGGCCTCCAATATGTGCTGTGCTACTCTCCTCCAAATCCCTCTGCAGTTTGTACAGACCATCCTGATCCCATCTTATCACCCACAATCTCACCCAAAGGTGTTTTTGGGTGTGTGCACCTCGGTTTTTTAGAGTTGAATAGTGTAGCCAAGACTTAACTCTATTCAGACTCAAACTCCAGAAACCTGAGACTAAACTTGGACTTATGCGCCAAAGGCTTGAGACTCACATGGACTCACACCCCACAGACTTGAGGCTCAGCTTGGCCTCCTACCTTACAGATTTGAGAATCAACTTGGACTCACACTCCACAGACTTGAGACTTCTCCTGTACTCACAACGCAGCTCAGACTTTTACCCATGGGGTTTAATTTGGACTCTCACTTGAGACTCTGTTAGCCCATGTAGAATGTTTTTGTGGGAAGGAATTTAATTAATTCAAACTAATCATCTGTCACTGAAATCCCTCTTGCTTGCTGTCTTTTGTCCTGATCTTGTCGTCTGCTCCTGTTTGAGGGGCACTTTGACCCTGCCTCTCACGAGTGCACAGTTAGTAGGTGGTCATGTGTGCAGTTTTCGTGATTAATGGCAGCATTAGTAAAATGCACATGAATTTCATTTAATTCTCTTTCTTTGCCTGTCTGTCTTTCTCTTTCTCTCTGTCTAATATTTTATTTCTTCCTCCTTACATTGCTTTAGTGCTGTATTCAATTATCTTTCACCTTTTCTGTTTGCTCTCTCTCTCTCTCTCTCTCTCTCTCTCTCTCTCTCTCTCTCTCTCTCTCGTGCAGCAGGGATATTGCAGTGTTGTTGTGAGCTGCAAGAGGAGAATAAAGCTGCTTGCGTCATCAGTGTAAAGCCAGGTTGTGTGTGTGCGTGTGTGTGTGTATGTTGCGCTGCTCCCTGATTGCTTTCTGTAATTCCCACTGCTGCTGTAGTGAAAAACAGGCCCAGTAATCACACAGGGACAGAGCAGCAGTGGTTAGGACACACACACACATACATACAGCTCATTCAACTTTGCTGTGCTGCTACCCCTGCAGTACAATGTGTGTGTATGGATGTGTAAATGTGTTTGTGTTTCTCTAATTGCATGTGTGTGTGAGTGTGTAAGCACAGTACTTGGATTGCATTGTCTTAGAAAACACTATTTGTTTTTCCTCACTGAAACAGAAGGGCAGGTATGGCCTGATGGCCTGCACTGCCGTGTCAGACTCATTTGGAAGCTTTTTGAAATAATTGTGTTTGTGGCTGTAACTACGAGTGGTTTGTGCAATCCATTAATCAGTAGACTG